>NC_139945.1:51778569-51841069 GCF_963454915.1 Gymnoscopelus microlampas
TACAAGGAATTGACACAACATTATAAGCTTGTACATCTGCTATTTTCAAAGATGCATAAAACACAATCATGTCTTAAAGTCACCTCATGCAACTTCTTTGTCTTAAAGGTAAGGTAAGTGATATTTTTGGGTACTTTTGTTTTTTGTGAAAAGGTTAATGAGGCCCCTGGTAATGCTTGGAGTGAACATGTGCATAATAATAACAATACTAATATCCCCCAGCAGGTAGAGCTGTTCCCTTCCTGTTTGCAAGGTTCACTTTTTTATATATAATTATATATTAACATTGCATCATGACATTATATATTGCATCTTGCTCCAGTCATACTCATATCCTTTGTTTGTCGGTGTTGCAACATTTCTGCCGTCATTTTTTCCTGTCGGCTATATTTAAAAACAGTTTCACTCTACAGTCCATTTCCTGTCCATTGATGTTCTCCTCCGGGGCACAGGATGTACTGTAGGGGGTCGGCGTTAGATTTGAACTGATACCGGAGGATAACCAGGGCCTGGAATATTACCTCACCATCAGATTACTAATGAAGAGGCAAGCCTTGGCTTTATAGTACACACTTGACTTGACCCGACGACCTTTGCTGCATGTCACCCCCTGCCCCTCTCCCTGTTTCCAGTCACTCTACACTGTCCCTATCCAAATAAAGGCTGTTTTCCCACACCCGTTAATGACTTCCAGTTAACGCCAAATGTTGCACACACACACACACACACACACACACACACACACACACACACACACACACACACACACACACACACACACACACACACACACACACACACACACACACACACACACACACACACACACTTGCATGCAGACCTGCATACACACACATTCTCTGGCAAGAAATTCAGACATGTAGACATAAGTGGGGAGACGGGCTGGGCAAGGAATTCAGACATTAATAGACTGCCAACAATTCTTTGGTATTGTTAGTTTCAGGAGTCTACTGGGGCAAATCTTTCCATCTGGCTTAATTGTTTTGTCACGTTAATGTTAAGCGAGGAGCCAGGCAGACACATGCAGGTCATGTTGTCTCAGACACAACTCTGTTTCAACAGGAGGATATTCTTATTGTATCTCACATAGCATTCACTAACCCAGTCTATGAGAAGAAGAAGCACACACCCAGACAAGAAAATTAAAGTGTGTTGTCTGAGGCCGTCAATGAACCCCTCTTGAAGAGAAAGCAACATAGACAATATGCTGTGACCTGCGGCTGCCCTTTTCTATTCTACTCTTTGTGTTACTTTTCTTAATGTTGCCTATAGACGGGTTTCCTGTTTGTAAACATGAGAGGATGCTGCGCGCGCAAGAGAGGGATTTGCATGCAATTTCTAAAGTGCATCAATTTCTGCATTGATGCAGAGAGAAAAGACCTGCAGCGAGTGGTTTTGACAGTGCAGTGTCTGCTCAGTGTCGGCTCTCCACTACTACGTGGATTATGCATATTGGATAATACAAGAGAAATAATGATCGATGCTGGCTTTAAGCATTATTGTATGTTAACCACTTTAACCCTGGCATTCCTATTTTGGACGGGAAATACTGATCCAGAACATTATTGAAGATCTTGTCAATCAGGGTGGCTGTTGTTTCACTCACTCTGGTTGTTTAACAAACCAGTGTCCAGGAATGAATGTGTAACATCGTTTTTCATAGAATATCATAGAAACACTGAAGTCTCTTGTGAGGTAACAATCTTTCTTTTGTTTGGATATAATATATTGTGCACCAAGGTGACCGTGATTGTGACCATGACCTCTGACCTTTTAAACCCAAAATGTAACCACTTTAAGCCTTATATACTTTGTTGTACAAAATAGCCGATTTAACAACACGTTGTGAGCTTGATAATGACTGTGACCTTTGACCTTTTCAACCCAAAAGTTAACTAGGTCTCCGGGGAAGACTACTGATCATTCCCACTCATTCCCTCAGTTCACTACTGAGTTATATGATAACCTGTTATGATAACCCCACCCATTCTTGATGTGGAACTTGAACTATAACCTTGACCCTTGACCTTTTAAACACAAATGTGAATCAGGTCTTCAGCCTCCAGATGATCCCCACCACAGATGTTGCGTCTCTCTCTGTCTCTCCCCCTCACACACTGTGTTAGTGAGAGTACATCAACTTGCAACGTGCCTGGTCTTCAAGGTACTCAAGAGTACATGGGATACATACCCATGTACCTGTCAAACTACTTCAATAACGTGAAAGACACAGAAACAACACCAAAGGTCGCTCCACCGAACCCAGATTCGGCACATACACGGGGTTAAATTCTACTGCTATGCCACTAAAATGTGGAATGCCCTACCAACAGACATCAACAAGTGTGACTCATTACCCTCCATAAATCACTGGTTGCAATTTGTAACTGGTCCTAGACAAGTCCTCTAAGTTTAACACCAGAAATGAACATCCCCACCCCAAAAAAAGTTTACTGTACATATACGTTTATTATTACTAGTGTTGATGATGTCTTGTATGTTATTGTATACATTGTATGGCTTTTAGCATCATAGTATAATCGTACCACTGTACTATTTGCAAACTGTTAATAAAGCATTCAATCAATCAATCAATAAAAAACATCAACTTAATTCCCTTAAAGGAGCTACACCATGAATTTAAAAAATAATAATAATATTTGATATCATATTGTTTATGTCCCTCAAACGTTTTTCAAAAGGTTTGAGCCTAAATCAAGCCTCAGATATACTCATTCCACCTAACTTCTCTCTGGCTTATAAAGCACTTTCACCTGCAATACCACATTGTCCTGTTTGGCACGGGGTGCTATTGAGCCAGTTTGTATGCATGTCATGTCCTGGTTCTGTGTGGAAAAAGTAAAAAAAATAAATAAGAAAAAATGAAAAAAAAAATTTGATTTGATTTTTTTTTTTTGGTTAGAACTGAAAAACGGGAGGAATTGTTCCCAGACGTGACGTAGGGTGGGGGAACAAATCTGACGGACTGTTTTCAGACCAATTTACATGAAAACCACAGATAGCCTATGAAAGCCTGCATGCTCGAAGTCGGGTATTTGTTGGAACAGAAGAGAGGTGGGGGAGACCAAAAACACACAAAAATGAAGAAAAAGTTAAAATTCATGGTGTAGACCCTTTAATATAGGCCAGGGATTCCCAAATGTCTTTATACCAGGCAACCCCACACACATAATTTATTACATGCCAATAAACCATGTCACAACAACAAATGCTATGTAATTTTCTTTCCATCGCCAACCCTACTACATTTACACCACATTCTCTACTTACATCATATCCACTACTCAAAAAACACCTTCAATGCTCACTACTTCTAAACAATTACTCTACTTTTGCCCCAATAACACAACAGTGTTAACCAAACAAAAATTGTTCAGACGCCCGAAGGGCGCTTTTTGTCCTAGTTAATAGGTATCGAAGGAGCCGTTTTAAGAGCAGGGTTTGCGCGCGCGCGCGTGTGTGTGCCAAGGCCACCTTCAGCTCCTTACTGATGGCCTTAAGTTGACGTCCTCTCTGTAATTTGTATGAAAATACAACTCTGAAATTATTTCCCATATACAGTAGATGGTCCACTTAGATTTTGTCAAAAATTCCAGTGGATTTTGCGTGCGTGCGTGTGTGTGCGTGTGTGTGTGTGTGTGTGTGCGTGTGTCTTTGTTAGGTATAAGACGATATGGACAGACAAGACTCTTAAAAACAAGACAGGGTCTAGATGGCATGGTTCCCAGTTGATAGTTCATGCCATACTCACGACGTCATATTGACACTGTGATGTCATATCGCTGTGATGTCATATCAGCTTTCAAATATGGAATTGTTTCCCTCTCCATTGACTCCAGTATAGTTTTCAAATTATATTTCAAAAAATCACACCCAGTGTGAAGAGAGTGGTGCCTTTGAAAGTGTAACTGGTTGCATCCTTGTGTTGCAATCAGCAACAATATGTTGTCACGTGACACGTGACAACATATTGTCACGTGTCACGTGAAGCTTGACCAATCAGCCGTGCTCAAACATACGGACGGACATACGGACGGACGGACATATGGACACACGGGCAAAGTCAAATGTAGGAGTGGTTGGCACCACTCAAAAAGAATAAAACATAATTTGTTAACCTCGTAGCATATTGCCTAAGTCATATTTATTTTAAGGTTTTCAGAAACAAAGAAATGAAAAATCACTACCTGAGAAAAATCATGAGAAAAAAACTAATTTTGCCCAAGTCATGGTTTATCTGCCTTTATTTATTTCTGCCTAACTCTACTCTCTTAACACTGCCGATTCGCCCTGCCTTATAGGCTCTATGCACAGCAGCCATATTATCACTTCCTTCACAGGTGTTACCAATGACACTAATGAATGCTCTGTTCCAATTTTGTAGCACAGTGGTTTCCACGACCATCATAACTCTGAGAGTGTACAAATGGACCCATTTGTACACTCTCAGAGTTACACACCCATAAGGGGCCATTTGGAAGCCCATGAGGGTCCCTGGACCCCAACTTTAGACCCACTGGTGTAGCAGAGTGTTTCCAGTGAGCCAACATGCACACAATATCAGCAACCCTGACTCTGTTTGACCAGAATGGAACAGAGCCTTCATTAGTATCATCGGTAACATGATACTAATGAATGTCTTCATAATACAGTATGGCTGCTGTGAATAGAGCCTATAGCCTATGTTCTCAGCCTATCCGAATACTTATTTACATTCAAAAATACTGATCATCAGGCGATAAGGCACAATGAAGCAGCAGTGTTAGGCAGAAATATCAATTTGACCCAAAAAATACGTAGGCAATTATGCTATGAGGCTAAGAATATGTGGAAAAATAGCAAAAAAAAGGTAATCACACACTGCCACAGACCCTTTTCTAGATGGCTCTGCCGCTAGGACTTGACTTAAACCCTTTTGCTTTTTGGGAAGCATAGGTCATGCATTTATGAGCTACGCCGTTAAAAAAAAGCGCCTTTTGTATCCCATCTTGGGAACATTGTAGTTTCACCACAGCACACCCATGTGCACATCCACCGTCACATAATGATGTGGCCTAGTGCATTGGTTCTCAAAGTGGGGTCCGGGGACCCCCAGGGGTCCTTGAGGGAGTTCCAGGGGGTCCCCAGCTAAATGACGGATAGTGAGGAACCAAATGGGCCTGTAACTCTGAGAGTGTAACAAATGCAACCAAATGGACCGTAACGGGTCCATTTGGTTCCATTTGTACACTCTCAGAGTTAAATCAACATTGATTTTACAAGATAAATTGGAGTCCCAGAAATAGAAATACCATTAAATGGGGGTCCGTAGCCATAATGCATTTCAAACTGGGGGTCCTTGAAATTAAAATGGTTGAGAATCACTGCTAGAGCCATAAAAATCTTCTCTTATGGGGGTCCCTGGCATATCTTTTCAAATGGGGGTCCACGGGCTAATAAGTGTCAATTTGGGGGTCCTTGACATGAAAAAGTTTGAGAACCACTGGCCTAGTAGCCTCGGAAACCCATGGCTTTTTTTTTGTACTGGCCTAGTGGAACAGTCAGATTCTCTCAGCACCCCAGTCGTCTTTTCCCAAATCCTTTCCTTCACATCTTTCCTTGACCTCATGACGTGGTTATAAGGACATAGGGACGCAGGCTGCCCTGAAGACCTGACTCACTTTCGGGTTGAAAAGGTGAAAGTTTGAATAAAAAGAGACCACGGTTAAAAAAGGTCAAAGGTCATGGTCACACTCAAGGTCAGCTTGGTGAGAATGATCAGTCGGTGCAGTAAATATATTATGTCCAACCAAAGGAAAGATTGTTCCCCCGTGGGAGACCCCAACCTTTCAACCGGACGTCTACTGTGGTATGTTATTATAGGTCATATCATATCCTTTCCTTTGTTCTTTAAAAATTTATGAAATTCTTTGCATTCATTTGCAGCATTTGCGGCAATAAAAATGTCAATAAAATAAAAAATCCTAAATGGGTTAGGGTATTTCCAAAGTCGGCTCCATTAAATTCCTTGCCAGACCAGCTGGACAACCAAGACTATGTTTTGCACCCTGTCCGTCCGTCCGTCCGTCCGTCCAGGAGGGGCGGGATGATTTGATTGACAACCTACACAACCAATAGCATAATGGAGCCGACTTTGGAAATACCCTAACCCATTTAGGAATTTTTATTTTATTGAAAATTTTATTGCCGCAAATGCCGCAAATGAATGCAAAGAATTCAATTGTTGAAGAACAAAGGAAAGGATATGATATGACCTATAATAACATACCACAGGAGATGTCCGGTTGAAAGGTTGAGGTCTCCCACGGGGGAACAATCTTTCCTTTGGTTGGACATAATATATTTACTGCACCTACTGATCATTCTCACCAAGCTGATCTTGAGTGTGACCATGACCTTTGACCTTTTTAACCGTGGTCTCTTTTTATTAAAACTTTCACCTTTTCAACCCGAAAGTGAGTCAGGTCTTCAGGGCAGCCTGTGTCCCTATGTCCTTATAAAGAGTGATCAAAAAGGTCAACCAAAGAACACGCTTTTTGTGTAGGATTGGACGTCTAGTCAGTAAGAATACTCTGAAGATTCTTGCAGGGGCCCTCATACAAGGTTATTATGTTTATGCATGCACTTCATGGTATCACAACACCTCCAAGGCCTTAAAAACAAGGCTCCAAACATCCCAAAACAAACTAGTGAGGCTACTTCTTGGCCTCAATCACAAAACCCATCTAACCCCTGCTCATTTTGCTAGGATTGGATGGCTTAGGGTTGAGGACAGGTACAGCAACTTGCTATGGGCCTGGTCTTCAAGATTCACCACAACATTGGGATCCCCCTGTATTTGTCAAAATACTTCCAAAATGTTAATGAAGTCCATGATCATAACACCAGAGGCAGCTCCACAAATCATGTTCATCCCTTTTTTGGCTCAACAAAGGGAATTAACTCGTTCTCATGCTATTCATCAAAAATGTGGAATGCCCTACCAAAAGGAGTAAGGAGTGTAAAACCCTACTCACTTTCAAAAATGCCCTAAATATACAGTACACCTTCAGGAGGCTGCAATTCAAAAATGGCCCCTGTGCAAGTCTTAACCTACCCCAAGTCCTAACCTACCCCCCTAGCCCCCTTTCTTTTTCTTCTCTTGTACATATTTTTCACTCTTCATACCAGTAACCTGTAAACTGATTGTATGACATTCCATATAGTAGTGTGTATATCTGTCTGTCTCTTATATGTCTTCATCATTTGTGTGCATGGGGATCTCATCTTAAACAAGCTCAGTGCTTAATGAGTCTTCCAGTTTAGTAGACCTTGTATTGTGAATTTGTACTTCCATGTACTAGCAATAGTTTGATCACAGACGTGCTCGAGTGTATACGTATATTAAAGATGACAGATTGCACACAGCCAAACAATAGGCTTCATTTTCGGTCTGTAGAAAGCAGAGGTGTGGCTTTGCCCATCTCTTTTATACAGTCTATGGTCCACACACGCCCCTTATCTCGTCTACAAATGAGCTGCCAGAGATGACCTGCTGCCCTTTCTATTCCATTATTTTATTGTACTCCTATTTGTGTTTTAAAACCACAGGGACAGTTGGAGGAAGATGACAAATTCCGTTTTTTCTTTTAATGTTTTACGGTCAAACATCCTGGCATTACAGTCAATGTCACACACACACACACACACACACACACACACACACACACACACACACACACACACACACACACACACACACACACACACACACACCCACACACCCACACACCCACACACCCACACACCCACACACACACACACACACACACACACACACACACACACACACACACACACACACACGTCGAAAGTGGTTAAAGGGACTACACCATGAATTTTAACTTTCTTCTTTTTTGTGTGTTTTTGGTCTCCCCTACCTCTCTTCTATCCCCAAAAATACTCCAGTTTGAACACTCAGGCTTTCACAGCAAATCTGGGGTTTTCTGTAAATTGGTCTCAAAACAGGCCAAACTGATTTGGTCCCTGACGTGACGTCACGTCAGGGTACAATCCCTCCCGTTTTTCAGTTAAAATAAATAAATATTATTATATGTATATATATATATATATATATTTTTTTTTTTTTTTTTTTTTACTTTTTAGATAACATGCATACAAACTGGCTCAATAGCGCCCCGTGCCAAACAGGACAATGTGGTATTGCAGGTGAAAGTGCTTTATAAGCCAGAGAGAAGTTGGAATGAGTATATCTGAGGCTTGATTTAGGCTCAAACCTTTTGAAAAACGTTTGAGAGACATAAACAATATGATATTAAATATTATTATTATTTTTTTAAATTCATGGTGTAGTCCCTTTAATGCTACAACTACAATGACATTTATGAAAATGTGGAGGGGCCTCTAAGAGCACACTTCCAAAACCGCTTTCACTTCTGGGGCTGCCAGGAACAGTTGCACCATTTGTTGTACAAAATCCATTTCCCCCCGCATCTTCCTCATGTCCCGACGGTTGCACCCCACAACTGACACAACCCTGGGTAGGCAACCAGGCCTGGTGGAGATCTTTTTTGTGGGGCCCCTCCTGTTCTGTAGATTAACCTTCCAGCACAGTAGGACCACAGGGTGGTGATGTTGTAGGGGAGGCATGCGTTAATCCGACAGACCTTTTCTCCGACTATGTGGCATCCGCGTGCGGTTAGGGTTAGGGTGCGGGTTTGGTTCGGGTTTACTGTTTGGAAGCTCAACCCGGACTGGTCCTCATAGGCTCTATGCACAGCAGCCATATTATTGCTTCCTTCACAGGTGTTACCAGTGATACTAATGAAGGCTCTGTTCCATTTACTGTAGCACAGTGGTTCTCAGATTATTGAATTTCACATTTCCACGACCCCCATAACTCGGAGAGTGTACAAATGGACCCGTAAGGGTCCATTTGGTTCCATTTGTGCACTCTCAGAGAATGATGTCATTTGGTTCCATTTGTACACTCTCAGAGAATGATGACATTTGGTTCCATTTGTACACTCTCAGAGAATGATGTCATCATTCACACTCTCAGTGAATGATGTCACTGGTAGGCAGGTTTCTGAACTGTCCATAGCCCTCCTCTGAGACACAGACCAGTAGACCAAAAAAATGCACCATATTAAAATGAGCATTATTCATCCATCCATCTTCAACCATTTTTCCAGAGACATGTCGTGGGGGCAACAGTTCCAGCAGAGTGCTCCAGACTTCCCTTTCCCGAGCAACATTAGCCACTTCCTCCTGGGGGATCCCGAGGCGTTCCAAGGCCAGCGTGGAGATATAATCCCCCCACCTGGTCCTCAGGGGGTCTCCACCCAGTGGGACGTGCGCCAAGGACCTCCCTAGGGAGACGCTGAGGAGGCATCCGCACTAGGTGCCCGAACCGCCTTAGCTGGCTCCTTTCCAAGAGGCTCTATGCACAGCAGCCATATTATCGCTTCCTTCACAGGTGTTACCAGTGATACTAATGAAGGCTCTGTTCTGTTTAGTGTAGCACAGTAGTTCTCAGATATTTGAATTTCAGATTTCCACGACCCCCATAACTCGGAGAGTGTACAAATGGAACCAAATGGACCTGTAAGGGTCCATTTGGTTCCATTTGTACACTCTCAGAGTTACACACCCGTAAAGGGCCATTTGGGAGTGTTTCCAGTGAGCCAACATGCACAATATCAGCACCCTGACTCCGTCTGACCAGAATGGAACAGAGCCTTCATTAGTATCATTGGTAACACCTGTGAATGTCTTACAATATGGCTGCTGTGCATAGAGCCTATTGGAGCAGCATACATCACAAGAAGGTTCCACAGCATTGAGCATGTCCACTGACTCTGCCTGAGTTTGTCAAGTTGAACAGAGTTCCTGCACAACATCTCGTCTGTGGAAGGATGAAGGCCTCAACACCACAGCAGCATGCGTCATCTGCCTTGGGATAGAGAAAGGAAACTATCAGAGAATCAGACTCAGATAAAAGATCGAGATTGATGGATTCATTATTATTTCATGCTTAATTACAGTGTAGGGAGACAGGAAACAGTAAGGGAAGACAAGAGGTGTGTCATGCAAGTAGAACCCAACCAGGGACATCCGGCTTGCGTCAGCTAGTATGACGTACTCATCTATCGATGCAGTATGAGTTTTTGTTAAGATTTAAAAGCCTCTTGTCTCGTTTACAAAACGATCTGCCAGAGATGAGCATTGAGTGTCTCCAATTCTCCTTTCTGTCAGTGAGGTCTGCTGCTGGGTGCAGCTGCTCACTTTGAGCCGCTTGGACTACCAGGGCTCACGCTGTGTTATGACTAGTCGACTAGACAGTAAACAGAAACTTGATGTCGCGAATATCCAAGTTGTAAACTAGTAGTTGTAGATAGACAACTAAAGAACATAAATAAACAATCTATCCCCAGTATTATAGGCAGAGAGCAGGGACAGCTCCAGTGCTGCCTGTGGATAAGTGTGAATTCAGTGAAAGTGAGCTATCATAGATACATTCATTAAGCACATATTGGATAATATATACAGTGAATGTGACTGATTAAAAATAATGATAATAATACTAATAATACTACTACTACTAATAATCATAATAAAAAAACAGATTTACAATTATGTCAAGTATAATTTGATCCATTCACTGAACACTACTGACCTTCGTTAACATTGCTTTGGTGCTGTGTTTGTTTGGTTCTGGGGATGAACCTCCCAGCACGGCAGGACCCCCGGGTGCTGTTGTAGTGGAGGTAACCACAGCAGTTCAACCCCGGCTGGGAAGCATCAAGGGCCTCCTGATCCTCGCTGGAGCAGCATGCATCCTGTACAGTATGTGTCACCTGCCTTGGGATGAGAAAGGAAACCGTCAGACTCAGTTTAGAATACAAAAGTTAGAGAATGCTAGAATCATTATTATTTTCTGCCTTGGGGCAGTGTAGAAAGTCAACTAACAGAAACTAAGGGAAGAGAAGAGAGGGGTGTCATGAAATAGATAACTAGAATCCAACAAGGGACATTCTGTTTAGGTTTGATGTTTGTGCGACCACACTACTCCTTCCACCAACCCCTTCCTGTTGCATATTGTCAAAGGTTAGTGCTTGGTGTGGAAGGTGCTTAACTCTGCATAGACCTGACAGAGTATCATCGGGACAGCTCCGGGGGGATAAAATGCTAAAATGGCTTTTTTGCATTAAATGCATTTTTGTAAAATCTTTACAAAAATGTTCACAATGTGTCACAGCGTTGAGTGCTCTCCCATTATGATACGCTATGTGGTTAACACTGCAGTGCTGTTTTGACTGGACACAGTGGCAGGTTTTCAAGGAAGCAGCTATGAGGGTGTTACAGACCAGTACAAGAATACACAGAGGCTGTGACAGGTTTTATAAACAAATGCACACATGACATGACTCACTGTGGTTAAAACCACAAATACACACTGTCAAACGCTAATAAGAAAGCCTGGCTGACGGGGGAGATCCGACATGCTGCTCTTACATCTGGTGATTCTGAAACGTGTAGTATGGCAAGCGGAGAAAATGTATCAGAGTGGCAAAAAGGCTGTGTGGGCAAAATCTGACTAGGCACGTTAATGAAAATAATGCTACACAGCGCTTGTGTCAGGGGTTTTCAAACATACCTGTGCACAAGAACCCTGCCTGCCCTGTAGCTCTCACTCTAATTGCCATGTAATCTCTCAAGAACAGATTCTGCTCTGCTTTGGAATCTGTCGTGAAGGTTCATCATAACGTGTACACACTGGCCTACAAGTCGGCGTGCCTTCAGATCAGGAAGCAGGCCGCGCTTTACCCAATCAAATGTAGTGGGTGGGATTCACGTGTCCGTCGATCCTTCCCCCCTCGAAACTAACCGAAACTAATTTAACAATAGCGTCCGCGGAGCAGACAAAACCACGGAAAGATATTCACATTTTAACTTGCTCTTTCATCATAGAAACAAGAAGGCTTATAACCAAAACGATCCATGTTCTCTGGGAGAAGTGGTGTTAGTGTTCCGTGTAGAAATATTGTTAGTGGGAATGAAAACATAGTCGCACCACCGGAAGTGATGCGCTGAAGGCAGACCAAAACCCCGGTTTCCTTGTGCACGGGTGTTACGTCATCATTGTCCCAGAGCTAACTGAGGGACCTGTCATGCAACTTATAAAGACAGGCCTCACTGCTGACCTGGATGCCTTACAGTTTGGATACAGATACAATCTGTCTAGGGAGGATGTTATAACTAACCACCACGCTCCAGCTGAAAAAACAAAGACATGTACGACAGTTCCAGGGTCTCCCACCTTCTGCACTCCCATCACTGGTGACGACGTACAGTACAAGTCATTCAAGGGCGTAACACCCTTTTACGTCAAAGACATGATCTTTGATGTAAAAGAGGCAGCCCTACTCCCCTCCCTGCACACTAGATCAGCTAACACAGGACATCTGTCCCTCTCTTTCCCATGACAAAGGTGTCATTGCTCCAACTAAGCATTCCTCTCTCATCCCACCCAAGTTGTGGAAATATCCTCCCTCCCTCGCTCAGGACTGTTGACACCGTTGTTTAACTGTGGCGTTGATCAGATACACTGCTGTATATTCTGTAAAGTAAAAGGCCTGTATCCTGTAAAAAGTATTCAATTATTTCTAAATTTGTCAAACTTTTTCAAAAATAGCCGATCCACAATCGGTAAAGGTTTGTAGATTAGCGCTAATTTAAAGTAAAAGTGAAAAGTAAAACTTATCAAAATAGGAAAACAAGAAAGAGAGAGAGTGAGAGAGAGAGAGAGAGATAAAGAGAGAGAGAAAGAGAGGGAGAGGGAGAGGGAGAGAGTACACACGCGCGTGCGCACACACACACACACACACACACACACACACACACACACACACACACACACACACACACACACACACACACACACACACACACACACACACACACACACACACACACACACACACACACACACTCACTCACTCACTCACTCACTCACTCACTCACTCACACACACACACACACACACACACACACACACACACACACACACACAGACACACACACACACACACACACACACACAGCGTGTGCGTCACTTGATTCATTTGCACTTGCACACATGCACATGAATGGGCACAGAGAAAAAGCAGAATGGAAGTGTGCATGCGTACAGTACAGTACACACACACACACACACACACATCAATCAATCAATGCTGATGAAACGACAAGCAACAATTACTTCATTGGTTCCCTTTGGAAACTCCCAGGAGACAGGTACTTTCCTCTGTGGAAAGGAATGCAGGCGTGGGGTGACGCGCTGTCTGAACGGTTAATGGCCGGGTTTCCCAAACGAATTTAAAGCTCATGCGTAGCCTAGAAGCTGCGTGCAGCTGCGCAGTAGCAACCCCGCAGCGCCCTATCTTCGTTAGTATCAGCTGTGTGTACCCAACGTGCCGTCTAAACTGGCTTCTGGAGACAGCATTGCCGCAGGTTCTCAAGCGCACGGTGTTAACGTCTGTGCTAAAACTACATTTGTGAGACAGCATGCACGTAAAGGACTCCTGGACGAAGCCTACGTAAAGCCTACGTCAACTACGTAGTGCTGTCCTACTATAGTTGAAACACCCTTTGCATACATGTATATATATATACAGAATTTTGCAAATATACAAAGATAAAGTCGCACCTTTATCTAAATTACCTTTATATGTATTGGACACTTACATTTGTTTAGGTACATTCTGTAATGTATTAAAATGCATTTTAAGGTGACATTTCAATGATCTTAAATGAACACGGCGGCCATTGTTCGCCGTTCAAAAAATTTCAGAGGATAGAGGGACAGCTTTTAGCACCAATGGGGGGAATTTACTTTAGGAAAGTTTAGGAATATATATATATCTATATATATATATATATATAGATACAGATATATATAGATATATAGATATATATATAACGGCGCGTAACGGGCGACGCCTCCCCAAAAAAACAGACATACATACAACAAACACACTGCGACATGCCGTGTTGATATAACTTGCAGATCTGTTATTTTGGGGCGAGCGGCTGTTAGGTAGCCCCCACACTCAAATTAGCGAGAAGTGGCGTGCAAAAGACCTAACTATCGGGCTCAGTCTTATTGGCATGACTGGCAACGCGTTGGGCTGGCGAGTGGGAACTTCGGGTTCGATCCCAACTCACTGCTTCCACTACATATGCATGAACCCGGCGTTGATAAATTATAGCATGATCCGATAAAAATGCTGTTGGTGACAGAGCCAATTGTCAGATGTCTTGAAGTAGTCCACTGTAAATACAACGTTTGAATAATATATTTATGCATTAAATTACATCTACAAGCTTATGAGGCGTTGTGAGCTTGTAGATCTGCTATTTTTTCAAAAGATTTTTTAACCATTCACAGCTGTCACTTTGTGAGAGGAACTGCACTTTCATCATAACGTTTAACTATAAAACTTCGAAATTAAGGAAACATATTTAGCTCAGCATCATTTATATACCTTTAGTTAACTTGGCATATGCTTAATATTTTTATTAGATGATCGGATCATCTGTGAGAGTACGATTTGTAAACTTCGGGTTCATGCATAGAGGACGAAGCACTGCAGCCGCTCGCCCTACCCAAAAGAACAGATCTGCAAGCTATCGACACGGCATGTCGCAGTGCGTTGACAGCTTGTATGTCTGTTTTTTTTTGGGGCACGTTGCGCGGCCGTAATATATATATATATATTATATATATATATATATATACATACACACGTGTGTGTGTGTGTGTGTGTGTGTGTGTGTGTGTGTGTGTGTGTGTGTGTGTATGTGTGTATGTGTGTGTGTCGGTCTTTTCATAGATCTATTTCGCTACGATGGGTGTTACAAGCGGCCCAGGGCGCTCGTTACAAACTGCTGCGTTGAACAGCACTCGAGGCTACGTCTCTCCCAGGAGTAGGCGGAGAGTAGGCGGGGAGTAGGCTGCGTGGCAGAATGTAGTTTTAGCACACACGTAACTCCGTGCACTGGAGAACCTACGACTATGGTGTCTCGTGAAGCCAGTTTAGATGGCACGTTGCCAGGTTACGGGAGGCATGCGTTAATCCGACAGACCTTTTCTCCGACTATGTGGCATCCGCGTGCGGTTAGGGTTAGGGTGCGGGTTTGGTTCGGGTTTAGTATTGGAAACGTCGGAGCGATGCGCTGTCGGAGGAATGCGCTGTCAGACTAACGTACTGCACCCCCAGGTTACAACCACCTGCTACTAATGAGGGAGCGTAGGTTTGCTGTGTAGGAGGCCCTTACGCAAACTGAGTAGGCTGCGCATGACCTGAAATCTACGTGGCTGCTGAGGGCATGACCTGAAATCTACGTGCCTGCTAACGCCTGTGACGACACACGTTAGACCCGTCGTAGGACCTGCGCAGCATCTCTACGAAGCATCTCTACGAAGCTGTTTGGGAAACCCGGCCAATGTCTCATGAAGAGATGCCAGAAGCAAATCCATGGTCTCAGACATAACTCTTGCTGTCCACTCCCTGTGTTATACGCACATTAAATATGCCCCCACCCTCCCATCCTTCAAAACAATCTGGTTCTAAGATTACATTACTTTTTACACCTTTAGGCCTATACATAAATGTACAGTTGTACTATTCCACCATTTTGAGGACCAGACGTCACTGGTTTTATACTAGTTTTAACAAGTTTAGGTAAAGAAGAGATAACAACGTTACATATCGTTAGCCTATGTATGTTGCATTATATTATTTATATTTATATATATATACTTTTACTGATGGTGTTGCCTTGACTGTGATGTCTCTCCATCATGTATCTACTGTATTTTTTCTCCTCCTGTAATTTGTTTTTAACTGCTGTACTGTCTTTGGCGCCTGAATTTCTCCAGCGGGATCAATAAAGTACGTCTCTTATGATGACCATGTATTCTCCGAGTAGGCCGGCGCCCGTCTAGTTTCCTTAATTCCTCTGCGGGGCAATGGAGAACTAATAGATCACACTGTTTAATGTGGTCTGGAGCAGACTACAAAGTGCCGGCCCACCTCCATGGAGAAAGTTGACATTTGGGGCCAGCGGAAACATACAACACAGCGCTGCTGGAGCCTATAAAAACATCAAGGAGGAGAGATCCCAAGGAGGCATGGCCAAATAATAATACTTTCACTGTCTGATGCAATAACATCAAACTAGCCTCTCTCCCTCTCTGTCTCTCTGTGTCCGGTGCATGTACTCACGTCACATGTCAGATCACATGAAGATGATGACCTCCAAAGGTCGATTAGACAATCCATTCCTGATTTTTGGCATTTCTTGCAAAATAGGCCACCGTCCAGAGATCATAATGCCTTAAGTAGGCTATGTTTATAATACATTATAGACTAGGGTGACCAGACGTCCCGGTTTGGCCGGGATGGTCCCAATTTCAAGCTGCGCTTCCCGAGTCACAACAAATATCTCTAAAACACTAATATGTCCCACATACTGTATGTCCCATTCACTACAAAATTGCCCCGGTTATTGCCAGAATTAAAATAATAACAGTTGTTTTCAGTGGTTGCTTAGATGTTTATTATGTTCTTTTCATGTAAAAATGCTCATCTAACTAATCAGAAAACATGGATAAATGCATTGTGTGTCTGAATTCAACTCTGAGGCTGATGTTTGTCAATCAGTCGTTGCCTGTATGCAACACCTATGGTGTGTTACATGTGCGCATGCATGAATGCGCGTGTGCACGACAAACGTGCGCATTGATTTAAAGGGGGTACACCATGAATTTTAACTTTTTCCTATTTATTTTTTATTTATTTCCTTTTTTTGGGGCGGTGTAACCGCCCCCCTATAAGTGAGTTTTGGACACTGACCAATCCTGCACCGTGATTGGCCAATAGTCTACAACGCAGTCTACACCCCTAACCCTTCCATTGTTAATGCAAATCGATACTTTTGCAAAGTCAGTTACAGCTAGTGTCATCACCACTAACTGTAATGTGATTGGCTGACTTTGCAAATTCAGGACTGTGATTGGCTAGCGAAACACATGACACATGTGCAGCCCTATGAATAGCAGTATGGACTCCTTTTTTTTAAGTGAGTCATGTTGTGATGACCACACACCGCCCACTTCACACTGGGTGTGATTTTTTAAACTCTCTTCTATCCCCAAAAATACCCCAGTTTGAACACTCAGGCTTTCACAGCAAATCTGGGGTTATCTGTAAATTGGTCTCAAAATAGGCCAAACTGATTTGCACCCTGACGTGACGTCACGTCAGGGTACAATCCCTCCCGTTTTTTAGTTCCAACCAAAAAAAAAAAAAAAAAACAACTTTTTATTTTTATTTTTATTTATTTTTTTATTAACAGGACAATATGGTATTGCAGGTGAAAGTGCTTTATAAGCCAGAGAGAAGTTAGTTGGAATTAGTAGGCCTATATCTGAGGCTTGATTTAGGCTCAAACCTTTTGAAAAACGTTTGAGGGACATAAACAATGATATTAAATATTATTATTATTTTTTAAATTCATGGTGTAGATCCTTTAAGGGTCCCGGTTTGAGGGGCTGAATATACAGTATGGCCTCCCTTATAGACATGAGATGCATAGCAAGTAACGGAAGGGCTCTCCCCCACCTCCAAGACATCTACATCAGGCGGGGTAGGGAAAAGACCAAGAGAATTCTGAAAGACTCCAGCCACCCACACAACAAAACCCTCTCCTTGATGAGGTCAGGCCATTGCAGCAGATGTTATCATATATCCATGGACAAAACGGAAAGGCTCAAAAGAAGATTTTAACCCTAAGCTACCTGGACCCTGAATGAGGACATTGTCCAGGATGCCCTGTGCCCACCCCTTGCCCTCCTCACCACCAACAGACCACACTCATATGAACATTTTTTTTCCTATAACTATGTTGGAAGTTAATTGAGAGAAATGAGATTTGCATGCATGGCACGGCAAATGCGCGCTGTCATGGTACAGGACCATGACAGCAGGGACCAATGTATGTCCAACACACGCACGCACGCACGCACGCACGCACGCACGCACGCACGCACGCACGCACACACACACACTATGGCGCTCGATTAAGGCCATTAATATAAACAAACTGATCGACTCCGTGTACTTTAACACGTGAACGCGTGACCGCGTAGCCATGCACGCGCTCACGCGCGCGCGCATGACCGCCTCGTGTTCTCGCGTCACCATATTAACTCTATGGGAAACTACACGGCGCGACCATGCGGTCAGTGACGCACGCGCGATCCAGATAGGCGTCGGCGAGTGTTTTGACACTTTTGGGGCAATGGGGCTAGTTTTGCGTTGTTACTTACTGACGCACACACGCATGCATGCGTGACTGTTTCAATCCACAAGTATGGAAGTCCATAGGTCCAAAAAATAAATACCATAATGAAATAAATAGAATCAAATAATTAAAAAACACAATTAAATAAATAAATGTTTTTATTTTATTTTGCAATGTTATTAATTTCATTGTGTTTAATTAGTTCATTGTTTTTTTTTCTACAAGGCAAGCTCACATGATTATTTTACAATTTTGAACCATTAACCAAAACGTTACATTAATGAGCAACATTTGATATAACTGGCATATAAATGATTCGGCCAACGCGAAGTAAAGCTGTGTGTTGATCATCAGCGCCGTCAATAAGCGCTGCAGTCTTTCACGCTCGCGGTAGATACACTAAACAGGATTATTATTTAATGTCAACAACATTCAAGTACAACTCTCAAAATCCGTATCCATATCATTATCTACTACAAGCTTGGCAGAACTGTCATGCACAAGCAACAATGTTCTTCCTTCAGATAAAGTCAGATAACGTATCTACAAATGACAGTCATTTGGTTATTTTTTCAATACCGCTGCTGTGGTGGAAAAAGTATGCTTTACTTAAGTAAAAGTATCAATACTGCAAAATACTCTATAAGTAGCCTATAAGTCCGGAATTTTGAGTAAAAGTAGGCTATATAGGCTATAAAAGTATTGGCATCAAAATGTAGGCTACTTAAAGTACCAAAAGTAGAAAGTAGGCTATACTCATTATGCAGAATGTCCAATTTCACAACTTTTCAAATGTATAAAATGTATAAACATCTTTTGAAAATAGCAGATGTACAAGCTCACAATGATGTAGGCCAGGGGTCTTCAACAGGGGGTCCGGGAATCCTAGGGGGTCCTCAGAGCTACTATAGGGGGTCCGCCAAATCTTTGTGTGATAGGATTTGTTTTTGTTTTTTTTACATTAACCACTTGAACCCTAGAATTCCTTTTCTGAGGGGAACATTTGCCAAAAATAGCAGATCTACAAGCTGACAACGCGTCATGCTGTGATATGAACGTTTATGTAGATGAATGGAGCAGTAAAGGAGAAAGGTGCAAACACCAGGTTGAAGTTCATGACGGTTGTAATCCATGGCTAAAGACGTGGCTAGCCTGCGGACTGAGACCGGCTAATTTGCATATCCTCGTGAATATAAATTAGCCATGCGGTCTTCTGCGGACAATTTGGGGGTATTTTGTTATACTTTATTGGAGTATTTTCAGTACTTTTACTTCTACTCCACTACATCTCAGAGGCAAATATTATACTTTTACTTTTTTACAATTATTTGAAAACTTTAGTTAAAATGACAAGTTACTTTATAGATTTGGATTATTATTATAGAACATACACATTCTCACTCCCAACTAGTCACTTATTGAAGAACTGTCAGTAGCCCCTAAACGTCCGATTATGACAGTCCTGATTCCCCTAAAAGTCCGATTTTGCAGTCCTGGTTATTTCTCCCTAAAGCCCTAAAAAGTCAAAACGGGACTATGTAGGCCACGGATGTTACCATTGTGTACGTTCCAGCTTGAGTACCCATATCTTCCGTATTGTTCAATAAAAAGCCTTTTAATCCGATCGACGGCCATTTTCTCCGTCTTTTCATCAGCTTTCAACTATGCGATCCTATCGGTTGGGAGGTGTATTGCACATTATAACTCTATGCGAAAATGGCCGACGATCGGATTAAAATGCTTTTTATCCAACAATACGGAAGATATGGGTACTCATGCTGAAACGTCGGCATGTATAGCATCCTGGGCATTTAGGTAAGCACTTCATATTTGCAATCTGAACGTTTGTGTAGACGTTACAGTTGTAAATTGAGCAATTCATCACACCAGGTTGAAGAATGTCCATGACCGTCATCTTTCAGGCCTACCGCTGATAACCATTAGCACATTGGTTCTCAAAGTGGGGTCCGGGGACCCCCAGGGGTACTTGAGGGGGTTCCAGGGGGTCCCCAGCTAAATGATGGACAGGGACCAAATGGACCCTTATGGGTCTGTAACTCTGAGAGTGTACAAATGTAACCAAATGGACCCTAACAGGTCCATTTGGTTCCATTTGTACACTCTCAGAGTTAAATTAACATTGCTTTTACAATATGAATGTGGGTCCCAGAGACCTACATGCCATTAAATGGGGGTCCGTAGCCTAATGCATGTCAAACTGGGGGTCCTTGAAATTAAAATGGTTGAAATCACTGCTAGAGAGCCGTAAAAATCTTCTCTTATGGGGGTCCCTGGCTTATCTTTTCAAATGGGGGTCCGCGGTCTAATAAGTGTCTATTTGGGGGTCCTTGGCACGAAAAAGTTTGAGAACCATTGCATTAGCACATGAAGTCAATTCATTGTTTAATTTCAAATAAGTTTAATTTCACTTATACCACTTCATTCTGTTGATGTTTCTATTTTACTGCTACAGCAATTCATCACACGGCTTTTTCTTTACTATTTAGCATAAATATAGTCCTGGTTATTTCTCCCTAACGCCCTAAAAACTCCACACGGGACTATGTGGTTTGCGCATGTGCAAAGGAACGTTCAACATGGTGTGGTGGGTGTGTTGGGGATTGCTCCATTTACAACGCTAACGTCCAGGTCATAAACGATCAGATTTCAAATATGAAGTGCTTAACTAAAGGCCATGGATGTTAAAATGGTGTACGTTCCAGCTTGAGTACCCATATCTTCAGTATTGTTCAATAAAAAGCCTTTTAATCCGATCGACGGCCATTTTCTCCGTCTTTTCATCAGCTTTCAACTATGCGATCCTATCGGTTGGGAGGTGTATTGCACATTATAACTCTATACGAAAATGGCAGCCAATCGGATTAAAATGCTTTTTATTGAACAACACGGAATATACGGGTATTTTTGAGGGATCGTACATAATTTTAACGTCCGTGGCCATGGGGTAAGCACTTTATAGTTGAAATCTGCAATATATATATATATATATATATATATATATATATATATATATATATATATATATATATATATATATATATATATATATATATATATATATATATATATATATACACACACAGTCAGTCCACATGCATAGCGCTGCATGAAATGAATACAAGGAAAATTCTGACTCGTGGTCGCGGTAACTCGCAGATTAATGGCTTGACCTACAAATGATATTTTGGGGGGAAAAATGGACCGCGGTCCGCCTGTTGAGTAGGCCTACCCCTGAATTAAAGCATCGAATAATATATATATATATATAGATAATAAACAGTTAAGCAGGGAAACAATTCATTACATTTCAATAAGTAGTAAACTAAAAGGGAATAAACAACTTAAATGCACTGCTTATAATTTCAGGAATAAACAAATAAATAGGTGTGAATCACTCAATTGGTGCATCCAAATCAAACATAATGTGCAGTCCATATCATAACGTGGCACACACACTTATGTGCGCTCATTAACTCCCTCTGGGAGAGCAAACGTCCTGATGGCCCACTTGACATCGAAGGGAGTTGGGATCGAAGGACTTACGTGGCCATACACTACTGCCATTCAATCATGATTGATTGAGCTGATTGAGATGACATCATGATTTCTCCATGAGTCTTTGCTTTCGAGGAAAAAAACAAAAACAATTTAGTAGGTGTGGATTGCTTCAGTCAATGAATCAACAGCGGTCGTTAACTCCCCACTGGGACATCAGACAAACTTGATGGCCCATTCGCGCACACATAAAAGGTGATTAGGATCAAAGGCACTTAGTTTGTAGACAGACGCACAAGGCATGATCGTAGGTTTCGGTGACTGTCTTGTTTGTAGCGAGCTGTGTGCGGCCGGGGAACAAGCGGCCATTAAATTATGATTATTATGATTATTATGATGATGATGATGATGATGATGATCATTATTATTATTATTATTATTATTATTATTATTATTATTGTCATAAAATAGCTAAACAATCCATTTTACGCACAGCAGCCCAAATACAGGTCATGGTCCAGGTCCGGACAGTTCATTCTTCAAATAGGCCAGTAACATTAGTATTTATCTGATGAAGGTAAATGCTTCATGTTATGTTATGTTGTTATGTTCTAGAGCAGGGGTCTTCATAAGGGGGTCCTGGACCCCTAGGGGTCCTCATAGTTACTACAGTACAGGGGGTCCGCCAAATCTATTTGAGATTTTCTCTCTCTTTTGTTGATTTTTTTCACGATAACGACCATCCGGGGAGAACATTCACTGAAAATAGCCGATCTACAAGCTGACAACGCGTCATGCTGTGATATGAACGTTTATGTAGATGAATGGAGCAGTAAAGGAGAAAGGTGCAAACAGGTTGAAGTTCATCCATGACGGTTGTAATCCATGGCTAAAGACGTGGCTAGCCTGCGGACTGAGACCGGCTAATTTGCATATCCTCGTGAATATAAATTAGCCATGCGGTCTTCTGCGGACAATTTGGGGGTATTTTGTTATACTTTATTGGAGTATTTTCAGTACTTTTACTTCTACTCCACTACATCTCAGAGGCAAATATTATACTTTTACTCCACTACAATTATTTGAAAACTTTAGTTAAAATGACAAGTTACTTTATAGATTTGGATTATTATTATAGAACATACATTAACCACTTCAGCCCTGTATACACATTTCAGCCATTTAAAAATAGCAGATCTACAAGCTCACAATGAGCTTGTAGATCTGCTATTTTCAAAGGATTTGTTAACATTTGAAAACTTGAAATTGGACATTCTGCATACTGAGTCAGTGCTTTTACTTTTGGTATACTTTTGGTACTTTAAGTACATTTTGATGCCGATACTTTTATACTTTTACTCAAGTAGGCTATATTTTGAATTGGACATTTACTTTTAACAGAGTATTTCTGTATTGCGGTATTGATACTTTTACTTAAGTAAAACGTTTGAGTAGCTACTTTTTCCACCACTGATTACTAGCAATAAGCAATAACTTGGATAACAATTGCAAAATGTCGGCTATTTATTACGTAACTAAACGAGTTTAGGGAGTTATAGGTTAGGGGGAAACAAGAGTTCGTCATAGTGTCAACATTATATTATATAAGCAAAATATAATGTAGGCTACCTATAGTCACTTAGACAGGCAAGACACGTTAACAAAATAAATTGCCGTCCGATATGATGTAAACCCCCTAGGCCCTAGGGGGTCCTCGTAGTTACAGGGGGTCCGCCAAATCTATGTGAGATAGAACATTTTCTCTCTCTTTTTTTCTTCTTTTTTTTAAAGCTCTGGACTTAGTACATTTATTTTTTACCGAAACGATTTTTTTCTTTTTACCGAAACGAAAGTTTCGGTAAATTGTCCCCCCAAAAACCTGTTAGGAGTAAGTTTCAGGCAATTTAAAGTTAAATGGTAGTACTTTGTAGTGACTTTTTTTTTCATCCCTAACATTCATCGAGCTCTGGACTTAAATTTTACTTATTATAAGTAATCATTAAGTAATGATAAAAAGTATGTGACTTTACTTTGGGGTGCAAATATCTAGTAACTAACTAATAAGTAATCATTAAGTAATGATTAAAAATGACCCACCTGGGGTCCCCCTGGGACCACCGGGCCTATCCAGTGAGCCAGTCCAACATGGGAGACCCCTGGAAGTTTTGGAACAACCAGTATCAGAGACCGAGTCTCCTCGCTAATCCTACCCGCATAGAGCACTCATCCTGGGCATAGAACTGACCGATAAAAGTAGATCTATAAACACACCTATAGCACGACTCAATTATCGCGGGCGGGCGGCCGGAGCGGGTCAACCCACGGAAGAAAAAAAAAAGAGTCGTGCGTAATGACGCGCAGGAAAGGATGGAGATAATTTTGGTGGACTGGTGGGGGGGGGGTAACTTAATGTCAAGGACCCCCAAAATTATAAGTAGGCCTATTTGGCTGCGGACCACAGATTCATCATGGCTGCCTGCCGTGCGCAAATGTCCGCTTTCCAAATCCAAAGTTTGATTTTGTCTTGAGTTGATATTGCATGATATTGAGAAAATAAATGAATCACTCATACGCCAAATTAAAGTAGACAATTGACAGATCAAGGACCACTTTAAATCAAAAGAAATGTTTGAGAATAGACAGAGTTTCGCCTTAGTAAAATGTCAAGTGGATCCAGGTGGATTAATTAACAGTCAGACTTTTACCCTGATGCCCCATCTAAAATTATTAAATTAAATTATTCTGTGTGACCCCTTGGAACAGGGGTCCAGGAGGGGAAAATATAAACTTGACAGATCATAGAAACATAAAGATTATTTAAAAAAAAGGACATTTGATTGAACTATGCCTAAAATAAATCTCAAGTTTTTCATGCGCAACCAATTATTCAGAGTGACACCTTGGACCAGGGGATGGGGGTCCGTGGGGTGGGGGGGGGTCCGTGGGTGTGGTGGTGGGGGGGGGGGTCCGTGGGGGGAGGGAGAGGGTGGGGGGCTATCCTGGACTAAATGCATTTCACAAAGTATTTCACACGAGCGTGCGTGCGTCACTGAGTGCAAAACACCCACGCAAAGTGGCTAGAAGCTCCGTTGATGCCAACTCTCCAATGAAATTACGCGTGAAGGTCTATAGGTACGTGTTTTCGTCTGAATGTTACACGGAACGCATCACCTTTACATGTTCTCGTGTGCCATTATACGTTCACGTGTACATTCTTTGGAGGGGTGACACGGATGGAGCGTCTGGCTATGTTTTGCTCAGCAAAGCACGCACGCATGTGTCACCGCTTTAAGTCAATGGGAAATTACATGACGCGGCCATGCGAAAGACAACACACACACACACTGCTCCAACAGTGTCAAAACACTCGCGCGCGCGTATCTGGTGTGTGCGCGCGCGTCACTGAGCGCATGGACGCGTCGTGTAGTTTCCCATTGACTTAATATGGTGACGCGAGAACACGACACG
This sequence comes from Gymnoscopelus microlampas, assembly GCF_963454915.1. NCBI lineage: Eukaryota > Metazoa > Chordata > Actinopteri > Myctophiformes > Myctophidae > Gymnoscopelus > Gymnoscopelus microlampas. The sequence goes on from NC_139945.1 coordinate 51,803,968, forward strand.
GTCATGCGCGCGCGCGTGAGCGCGTGCATGGCTACGCGGTCACGCGATCACGTGTAATTATACACGGAGTGGAGGAGTTTGTCTGTAGTTTAGGCTCTAAACGAGCGCCATACACACACACACACACACACACACACACACACACACACACACACACACACACACACACACACACACACACACACACACACACACTGCTGAACAATTCTCTCCATCTCTGTCTGTATACTGTACAACATGTTATTAGAACTCCATGATCTGCCAAACCATACGGCATCACACCACAGCACTGGTAGAATTAGAGACAATCCAATCAGTAAAGAAGCATCACACAACTAAAGCATCCATGCACAAGAGCACACATGCAAATACATTAGGGAAAACATACAGATATTTTACCTACAGTATAACCTATAACTACCTATAAATAAAAAGGTGGAGTGAGCCTTACCATACAGACCCCTTTGCAGACGAAGCCACCAGCATTACTGGACTGTCTAATAGAGTCATCTGAAACCATCGGATCCAATCCACAAATAACTAGAAAGGAGCGTTTAGTCGAGTCCACGTCCCTCCCTCCCTCCATTGCCTGTGTGGTGCATGATGATATGGTTTTAGTGTTGTGCGCATGTATGAAATGGGCAGTGGGGGAAAGGCTACGATAAGGGATGCTGATCGTTAATGCCTTGTTTCAGTGATGTTTGTACAGGACCATGACAGCAGGAACCAATGTATGTCCAATTTGACATAAAACCAATAAAGTAATTAGGATACCAAAAGAGAAATAGCGTTCATACGATATATGGTTCAACTTCACTTCGTCACATTTGTAATGCCCTCTATGGTCAGAAGTGATATTGCTTTTGGAGGTGCTTTACATAGAGCAACAAGCAATCCAGCTGTTTGGTTGACTGGACATTGTGTACATGATATATGGAGGGGTTTTTTGTAGCGATTTTTGTGAGTTTTGGGCAAAATCTTTAGTTAAAAACGGGGTGCCGTGATTTTCAGTGATTTGATCCCCCCCTAAAATATAATCATCAGGTATCATGGTTATACTAGGAGGAAGATTTTTTTCAAAAAAGTATACAGAAATTGTTAAAATTATGTTTTTATGTGGACACGCCTCCAGTTCATTAAGTATACCTGTTTCTCCCTAGCACCTCCTCCACCACCTTAGCACCACCCACCTGTCCTAGTCCCTCCTCCTCCTCATGCCCACACCTGTTGTGTTGTGATAATGAGGGGGAGGGTATGTTTTTACTATGTTACTAAAGCGCTGTTTTTCTATTGGCACGTTTGACCCTCAAGGTTTCAGCCTCCAGGTAGAAACTCAAAATAGTCAGAGAAGACATAAAACACCATAAAAACACCACCTGGGGGCTTGATGAAGTTCTATCAACCTCATAGACACATGAAAAACAGAAAAAGTGCTAAACCATGGCACCACCTCTTTAACAAAAAGTGTGTTGTGTTCAAAATGGCTACGACCTACGGTTCAAGACTTAGGCTATAGGTCAAAACATAAAGTGGGTGAGTTCCTTGGCTTACTGACAAGAAATGTAATGCTGACTCACAACAAGGACTCACAAACAAACAAACAAACAAACAAACAAACAAACAAACAAACACACAAACACACAAACACATACACACATTGGTGACACCGGCACACCGGCGCAGGCCTTCGGCTTGGCAGAGATAACAACAGACAACCTAAAAAAAATGATTCACAGGTTGGAGGAAGGAACAGAATTGAGGACATCATGGGGCGATAATCCCTGCCCGCATCAACATCTCCTGTTCTGTGCCTCGATGGAGACCTTGACCTTTGACCTCTTCAACCCAAAACTTCATCTTCATCTTCATTGTCTGAAGGAACCTGTCCACAAGATGTAACTATAAAGTACAACCTTGAACCTTGATGATCTTCTGCATGCCGTCTACTGATCATTCCCACCAAGTTTCCCGAAAACCTGCCATGCCTACGGTTTGGATCCATCTGTGTCCAATACTTTGCTACTTGCGGTCAAACTTTGTTTTGAATGTGATTACAACCATTACCACTTCCAGTCATCTAAACAGTAATTACATCTAAACTGCTCTGTAGACAAGAATCTAGCAAGACCACGGTTACATGGCGCCTTTCCGACGTTAACGAACCCTATACCTAACCCTCACCCTAACCCTAACCGCACGCGGAAGCCACTAGTCGGAGTGGCGAGATGTCGGGATGGAAGACGGTTACCCAAGACCACACACCGTTCTTGACCTCCTTACAATTCATTTCACATCCACACAGGCACACACACGCATGCATGCACACACACAGGCATGCACGCACGATGCACACACACACACACACACACACACACACACACACACACACACACACACACACACACACACACACACACACACACACACACACACACACACACACACACACACACACACACACATGGCCGCTGCAGATGTACGTCACAGACACAGCTCCCTCATACCCAGACCAGCTCTCTCGACTCCTTAGCATACACGTCATCATGTTGACCTCCTAGTGTCTCCTTTTCAAAGGGGAACCTCCTGACTGATTTATCCACGATCACAGATGTTAGCATTTTGGATCATATTACTCCCAATGTCTCTCTCTCTCTCTCAATTCAGACATGCAGTCTGGAGTCGAGCTGTCTGAAATGTTCTGTGAGATCTGTGGGAGGATTTTCTGTCCAACTGTTTCCGAGAAACCATTCACTTAAAACATTAACAGACACAAACAATAAAAGTGATGTCTGAGCAGGCAATAGATCTGCCAATGAGCCCAATGTAAAGCTATAGTGGAGTGGAGTCTTGCGTTTTAATAGAACATATTAAAGGGACTACACCATGAATTTGAACTTTTCCTTCTTTTTTGTGTGTTTTTGGTCTCCCCTACCTCTCTTCTATCCCCACAAATACCCCATTTTGAGCACTCAGGCCTTCACAGCAAATCTGGGGTTTTATGTAAATTGGTCTCAAAACAGGCCAAACTGATTTGGCCCCGAAAGTGACAGCACTAGCGGTACAATCCCTCCCGTTTTTCAGTTCCAACTTTGAAAAAAATAAATAATAATATAATATATCTTATATTTTCTTTTTCTTTTTCTTTTACCTTTTCCACTCAGAACCAGGAGATAACATGCATACAAATTGCCTCAATAGCACCACGTGCAAATCAGGACAATGTGGTATTGCAGGTGAAAGTGCTTTATAAGCCAGAGAGAAGTTAGTTGGAATGAGTATATCTGAGGCTTGATTTAGGCTCAAACCATTTGAAAAACGTTTGAGGGACATAAACAATATGATATTAAATATATATATATTTTTTTTTAATTCATGGTGTAGATCCTTTAAAACACAAGATGTTGGTTGCCGTGACCTGCGGCTGCCCTATTCAAACAGATCTGTATGTTGTTGAGTTTTTTTGTTACTTTCCTTAACCACTTAATGCTCCGCTGACCGGAGTCCCCCAGGGGTCTATACCTGGCCCCCACCTTTTCCCTATACATGAAAATAGCCGATCAAAAGCTCCCAACGGGCCTCAAAGCGATCCGTTGTGTAAATGTTTTACTGAATAGAAGTTTTTTGCCGAATGATCACTTATTATTATGACATGACATTCCCAGAGTAGGGATGCTCGCATTCATCAGTAAGGTGGGTGAAATTCTTAGTTGTGCAGGCTCATCATTGCAGTTAAAAGATAGATAGTAATCTCATAAAAAGAGAAAGGAGAGGCATAAAGACAGGCATAATACAATTAATAACTAAAGTGCATAATAAATAAGAGTCATTGTACGTATATAAATGTAGTCCCTTTAAAACACATTTCAGTTATTTCTGTGCAGTGCACACCTTGTAACAAAAAAAAAGCCATGGGTTTCCGAGGCTAGTGCACACCAGACTTAAGTCTTGTTCAGCAGTCTAATTGCTGCTAGGTAAAAATTAATTTCCTCTGGGGGACAATAGAGCACCAATAAAACTGTCTGTCTATCCTGTCACATCCCATCAATATTTTGCATAGATGCATGGATACACACACACACACACACACACACACACACACACACACACACACACACACACACACACACACACACACACACACACACACACACACACACACACAAATTATTACTATACTATTGCCCATTGCAGCAAATCTCGGCCTGATGATGGATGGTAAAGCTCTTCTCCTCTGTAGGTGTCTATTGTATATATTGGTTGGCCAGTAAAGGCTGTAAGTCCTGTAAGTCTCCAGTTCTCTGTCCGTGTACAGCATGTTATTAGAACTCCATGGTCTGCCAAACCATACACGGCTTCACCAAACAGCACTGGCAGAGTTAGAGACAATCCAATCCATTCAGCAAAGAATCATCATCATCCATGCACAAATGCACACATGCATATAGGTAGAACACACAGACAACATGGCTGTGTGTTAACTTCTGAAAAGGTAGTCAGAAAAAGGTGGAGCGAGCCTTACCATATAAGATCCCTTGAAGCCACTAGCATTACTGTGCTGCACTACTGTAACCGTCTGACTCACCTCGCGTTCATACTGTATAAAATGAGCCTCTCTACATTATGGGGTGGAGCTACAATGTGCATAATATGCAGTTAAACTAGCATGGTGCACAGTAAAACCCTCAGTTATTTCTGCAAAAAAACGGACATATATTTTATAATGTCTTACATAAAAATGGAAAATAATTTTAGAAATTAGATGCAAGGAACTTCTAATCAAAGACAAAGACAAAGGCACAGAAAGATCAAAGTATGTTTACTCGTTCGTCCTGAAACTGTTCAAAATGGGTATTTGCGCTGATCCATTGACAGATATTTTGACAAAAATGTCAGTGCTTACTTAAGCATAATTATGTTAAGATTAATTTATTGACCAATTTTTAATTGTCCCATTGTACAATCTCCATGTAAAGATCCCCCTTGGGGATTGAAAGAAATACTCATTAGTATCTCTCTCTCAATTTGAATCAGTTCAGTTAAACTTTATTGTCAGACTCAGAGTCCATTAGAAAAACATACAACACAAACAAGGCTGTGTTGTGATTTATTTATTTATTTATTGTTCATTTTGTCCATAATATGTTATGAGGGGTCTGTGTGGGCTAGACAGTTGGCTCTGGCAGGCCACATCTACCCTGGGGATTACAAAAAAAATATTAAACAATAGACTTTCAACTCAAAAGATTCTTAAGATCACCAGAAATTAAAATTCATGAAATGATGGTAGCCTCCTTGGCAACGTGCACAGGCTATCCATAAAACTTAGAGCCCATTGACTGAATTCATTATTATTCTACTTCATCCACGTACTGTAAAACAGTGTTTCCCAAACCATGGGTCGGGCCCATTTTTGGGTCAAGGACGCATTTTTATGGGTCGCAAGTAAATATCCATCTTTTACGTTTCCAATTTTTATTTTTTAATCTAAAAATTTCAATAAATAAATCCATAAATGTAAAGAAACGTAAGAAATAGTGAAAATAGCACATCTGCAAGCTCACAACGCGTCGCATTGCTACGAGTTGAGAGAGACAAGGGGACTCCCTTACTCTCTAGCTCTTTAATAAACAGAAATCGGGATACCAATTCTATCCAATCACGAGAGAGCCCCGTAAGACCCGTAAGGGTCCATTTGGTTCCATTTGTACACTCTCAGAGTTATGGGGGTCGTGGAAACCACTGTGCTACACTAAATGGAACAGAGCCTTCATTACTATCAATTGGTAACACCTGTGAAGGAAGTGACAATATGGCTGCTGTGCATAGAGCCTATACTGTATAAACATCTTCATCTGTTGGAGCAGGACAACAGTTACGGGAAGTTTTCATCTTACATCATTCATCACTAATTGACACTGTAACTGTGGTCCACACAGTTTTGCTCAGCTCAGCACCAGACTTCCGCTGGCAGCGCCATAAACGTATGAAGTCATCCAACCGGACAGGCTGGATAACATCCCGAGAGGCACATTCAGAGGCTGGCGGAAGGAAAAAAAATCCTTCCCTCCTCCAACATCATGAGGTGATAAATAGTAGCTTAATTCAGTGGTTCTCAAAGTGGGTTCCGGGGACCCCCCGGGGTCCTTGAGGGGGTTCCAGGGGGTCCCCAGCAAAATGAGTTAATAATAGTATAAAAATCAGTTTAACCCCGATATACTGTACTGTACATCTGCTAAAAAATAGTCAAACTCACAAATGGAACAAAATCCATTTGGTCCTGGAACACAAGATTGTGGCCTTTCACCTACATTGGACCTATCAGTAACTGTAGCATGCCAGGGTGGAAAATACAGAAGAGGAGTTTTCCTGTTCTCACATGCTTACGTCTTGGGAATTTGGCAGGGAAAGTCCTATGCCGTAGCCTGCTAAAGAAAAAAACAAGGCAACACGCACGTGCTGGGTTCGACTGAGGCTGAGAAAAACAATTTCCCCTCCTGGATAATAAAACATCTAATCTGATAACTGACTTTTCGCATGACGTCAAGGAAAAATTATGATGCTATCCCCACAAAGCCACAAATCAAGATGATGTTGTTGTTGATTGCATGCAGTGTTTCACAGATGCAGAGTTATCATCTTAACAATGAGTGAGTTTTAGTGTCTCTCCATACATAGTATGTATCAGCTCCCCTCCCCTTTACTCGTCTCTACTCATCTCATTCATCTCTACCCACTTCAGCTGTAGGTTGCCATTTGCTCTCGGACCCTCCATGCGGTAACCACTCCCGCTGGGGTTGCGGCTAGGCCTGTAGATGAAGAACATTAATTATATTATGAAATTCAAGATGACACAAATATACAAGAAAAATGTACAATACATACTAGAACAGAACAGAAATCCGAGTACAATGAAATAATTAGGGCCCAAATAAACAGGGCCAAAATATAAAGACAAAAATCACAGAACAATAGTAATCACAATAGTATTACTAGTAGTAATACATCGGCAGCCTAAGGGACCGTATCTATAAAAAGATCACCAGCACTGACTTGGTCCATTTAGGATCTCTTATTTGCAGCTGGGGCTTTTCAATAAATAACACTATTCAACTGACGTGTGCACGCATTCTCTTTTTGTAGTCAGCCTAATGGACCGTCTATAAAAACATGATAGGATCAGTTCCTCGTTAAGGCCTGAGGCCTCAAAGTGTTGAGTGGGTGGATCCAGTAGGCTTCTTTGTGAATGAAGCCCACACGAGAGTGAGAAGTGGGGAAAAGTGTGTGTTCCCAACATCCATTCTCATTTTGCTCAAACACCTGACGCACAGCCTTAGTGCACGGTCACCAGTGTTGGGAAGTAACTAAAGTAATATGTAACTTAAAGTAATATTATTACCTTTTCCCAGTAACTAGTAACGTAACTAATTACTTTCACGTTTTGAGTAATAATATTACCTTTACTTTTTTTCAAAAAGTAACTTATTACTTTTTTTCACGAGCCTCGGTGGTACTCTGGGTTTGAGTGTGTTTATTTGATCCTGTGTTGTTTTTGGTCCATTGATATAATGATAGACTGGTTGGGATTGAGTTGCTATGCAGGCTGCTTGCTGATCCGGTCTAGAGCGGATACGGAAACGTTGCGCACTTGTCTGTGTGATTATTATCAGCTGCGGAAGGGCGGGCCGCCCTTAAACCGGAACAAACAGTGTTGCCATGTCTGCTTATTATAAGTGACTTGTTAACCGATGAAGATGCGCCGTAAGCTTGTAGGTCGGCTATTTTCTATATATATATAATATAGGTCACTGACTGTTTGACGTCTGTTTTCTGTCTGACGCTGATTGTGTCTCATGATGAGTCATTATCTGTTTGAGCCCAGGTGTTTGAATTTGAATATTCTATTAGGCAAAAAATACATTAAATACATTTAAAATACTTGTTTCCATTGAGGTCCTTAGTATTCAATTCATAGTCGTCAAATGGTTTTCATTTAGTCTGTAAGTTATGAATTCATACACTGTAAAAGTCTTAGTGTTAATATAATTCAAATGAGTGTACAAGGAGGATTTTACAATGTAGGCTGCAGAAAAGAGAAAAAAAACAACTGCTAATGTTGAAAATGCAAAGTCAGACTTTTGGGGAGAAAGGATGCAAATTACTGGGGGCGAGAAAAAAAAAGTAACTAAAGTAATAAGTAACTAGGTACTTTTGGCAGGGAGTAATAAGTAAAGTAACTACATTACTTTTTAAACAAGTAATATGTAATAAGTAACATATTACTATGTTTTAGTAACTATCCCAACACTGACGGTCACACATGTGCGAGAGAGGCATTGTAGCCAACGGCTGTGGTTACACAGGGTTGAAGCCCAGTCAAAGTTAACCAATGTTGAACTCCATGCTTCAGACGCAGCAGGACATTCCACCCCATGCGCCCATAGAATGGAACTGCAGGACTCTGATGCATTTGACTCTGAGCCGTATGTGTGAACAAGGAGAATGCACTCTTTTCCCACAGGAACGTTGAGTCAATTGCTCAGGCATGCTCTTGTACGTGAGGTCTCACACACACACACACACACACACACGCGCACGCGCACACACGCGCACACACACACACACACACACACACACACACACACACACACACACACAGAGCCTAGTTCCTCCATGTGCCAGAGCCTCCCCCGGTCCCCGCAGAGTAGTTCCGGAGAAGCAGACTGAGTGGCCCTGTCTTTCCCTAAGAGGACAGACCGTGGGTAGCTACTGGGACGTTAGTCGGGGCTTGATCAACCCCGGCTGGGTCACCTGGGCGAGGGTGTATGCTGCGAGACCCGAAACACCCGTTGACCCCAGGCTACAACACTGATGACACGTCCCAGGTGCTTTTATTTTATTCTAATAATCCACAACATAATAACTAAGTGGAAGCCTCGCTATATAGAGTAACGCATTTCTCCAGGGACAAATCCACCAAAGAAAGAAGTACTGTGCAACACGTTGAGCTGCGGAAAGATGGCAAACATGAAGAAAAAATCCCAGAGGAAGCAAACACTGTGAAGCAAACTACGCGTGAATAAAACATCAGGAATTTATTTACGGTATTGATGATGACTGGTGTCAAGAAAAGGGTGTAGATTAAAACTTCAAACAATTGGTGTGAGTCAAAGATATTTTGTGAGATCAGAAGAAAACCACCTAAGTGGAAAAAAGCGGCACTCCAAATAAAGATCGCAATAAAGATCGCAAGCCAGTGGCTCAGATGTGGTTTCTCATTTTATTGAGATGTGAACGCTAACGCGTTTCGGCCGCAGCCTTCCTCAGAGCAGATTTAAAAAGTGATACTGGGGGTGCATGCCCTTCTTTTAAACAAACACAAATCATACCCACCTGTGTAGGGGGGAGGTACTAGCTTGTCAATCAATCAATTACACAATATCACTGTCACAGTCAGAACAGCAGTTCACAGTACCAGAGTAGTTAACAGTATCAGTGCAAAAATCACAGATCATGGAGGAATCACAGACATCAATTACATTTCTTTTTTAGGACATCACACTAGGAATGAAGAGTTCATCCAAAAAACACTGAAAGGCCACAACAGAGACTCACGCATCAGGGACACTTAGGACATAAGAAAAGAAAAAAACAATCAGATTATAATCAGGTTGACAGTACACATTGTTTATCTATAAAAAGGGTTTGTAGGAGAAATCATCATTTAGGCCATTTGGTTGCATGGTGTTTAGTTGATAGATCCAAAACATTTCTCTCTGAGATAGCAATTTGGGGAGGTTGTGAGATTTCTATGTCAGTATCAGAAACAGCACAGGATGATGGCAGGCACAAGGAGACTGACCAGCTTGAAAACAAACTGTAAATGTAAATGTTTTGTTTGTGCAGGCTGTCAGGGGTTTGTAGTTTAGCCACAATTATAAAGCCCAATGATTAAATTGGTTGTTGTATGGTTGTGCAGTGTTATAAAATGTACATGAAATAAAATGTACGTGAACATCTCTGTATTGATCAGAAGAAAAGCTTTTAACGACACGAGTGAAGTTATTTCCTTCATGTTCTCCTTCTACGCATCTACCTCACCCAAACTGTTAATCAAAGCTGATGGAAATGTTATGCACAGTAAAGCCTATCCCTTTTTTTGTCCTGAACTATGCATAGTGTATAGAGTTGTATATTTTGTTCATTATTGATGGTGTTTCTTTTGAGCATGATGAACCATCCTGTATCTACAGGAGGATTGTTTTTTTTATTAGATTTTTACAAATGAGGGCCCAAACTCATTTTTTACAATTATATTTAAGCCCCAGTATCCTATATTAAACCTGACAGATACAGAGATCTCCATATGGCCATATCAGTCAAATTGGTGGTGCCCCGTAGCTGTGAGGGCCGCTAGTACCTCTAGTATATATAATAATCAACAGAGCATTCATTATTTGTCAACAGTATTTTGTAATTATACTGTGTTTTTGTAGTAAGTAAAGGCTATTAACATGTATTAATGAAGGCTTAATATTGTGGGTGAATTCAATAGCTTTTTAGTTGCAACACCCTTGGTTGGTTCCCAAAAATGCAAAACACTGACCACACAACTGTTACTAATCCACCAATTAGAGAAGGGTAGAAAATTCAGCCAGGCAGTGCAGGCACCACCCCAGCCACAAACTGTTCATACCTCTACAACAGGGGTGTCAAACTCATTTTGGTGTCCGGGCAAGATTGGTCAAATGGTGACTTGAGGTGGGCAGGAACCAGTTGCGGATGCACATGCGCGCTCACACGCATTCAGTTATACAGCATTGTTTTTCAATCTGTTGTCTTGTCTCAGAAAACAAACAATGCAATTTGTAACAACAATAATAATAATAATAATAAGGGTAATAATAGTAATAATAATAATTACCCTTATTATTATTATTATTATTATTATAATTATTATAAACCATTTTAAGTAGAATAATTAAATTTGAAGTTAAACAATACCTGGTAATGTGTGTGGGTGGTTAAATAATTACATTTATAGAACAGTGGTGTAAAGTAACTAATTACATTTACTCAAGTACTGTACCTAAGTACAGATTTGATGTAGTTTTACTTAACTAGAGTATTTCCAATTTCCAGAACTTTCTACTCCACTACATCTCAGTCACTGCTATCTACAGTATATCACTTTAAAAAATGTTTTATGAAGATTAGCTACTTTAATTATTTACATTTACAAAAATAGCAGATCTACAAGCTCATAGTGCCGCACTATGAGCTTGTATATCTGCTATTTTTGAATAGCCAAATAAATCTTAAAATGACAGATGCTTTCCCAGATTGAATTTAAATACGCTCTGAGTTCAATTAATACTGATGAGGATTTCACTGGGCAAGCTCCTGAGAAATAAAAGAAGCAGCTTTGATACATTTAAACTACCTAGGCTATTACCATTATTATATTTTCAAAAATATCAAATTTACATGGTGTAGCCAGCATGAAAATTCATCTAAATCACTTGCTGCTCCCAGACACCTGACATCTCTTTGCTTGAACAAACTCAGTTTTCATAACACTGCACTACGTTTGTGTGTGTGTGTGTGTGTGTGTGTGTGTGTGTGTGTGTGTGTGTGTGTGTCTGAGAGAGAGAGAGAGAATACATGTCCGTGCTGTGCTGACTCCTGTGTGAGGATCAAAGAGTAGCCTATAGCCATTACTACTCGACTAGTAGTTGAATAGACTCTTAACGAGCCAATCAGCCACAACATTCCACAGCTGGGGAGACAATGGCAGGGCCATCAGAGGTACTCAGCCAAGTAGCAGCGTGTGGGGGAGAGCTGCTTGGCCGCGCACAGCAAGTGAGTGCAAAATGCGACTCTGTCTGTTAGATGTAGTATCAATTTACTATTTTTAAAAGTATTTCCTGGGCCGCCACGGACCTTTCCGTGGGCCGCAAAACGCCCGCGGGCCGCGAGTTTGACACCGCTGCTCTACAACGACCGCTGCCAGGCAAGGAGGCCTACTGTAGTATCAAGAGCAAGACACCAGGTTGATGAATAGCTTCCACCTGGCTACCATCAGACTGTGACCTTTTGTGGACTACTGTATGTGGTTGAACTTGACACCCGCTCATACTCTGCACCTTAATTCATGTACATTGGCCCTCATTTATCAGTGGTGTAGACCAAATAATGGGCGTACGGCGAGATCATCGCAATTGTCTGCATTTATCAATCTATTGTGACTTTGACTTGAGCGTACGGCCCACTCAGATCAGGTCAGGTCTGAGGGCGTGTAGAAATTGTTACACCAGTTTGTTCCATCGTAGACCTGCGGAGCAGCATTGTCTGACCATCTGAGGCATCTAAATAAACATATGTATTCACTCCAAAAATGTATGTCTAACACACTGATAAATAATCCCTGCGAAAATATTACATTTTATAAAGGTATACATCATGGCCATGCACGCATTTATCAGTCTGGCTTCAGCGTACAGCCCGCTCAGATCTCACGTCAGGTCTGAGGGCGTGTAGACTTTGGCTGCACCTGTTTTTTCCATCATAGACCTGCAGAGCAGCATTGTCTGACCGGTCTGACAGGCATCTGGACACATGTCCACTCCAAAATGTATATCTAACACACCAATAAATAATAGGCTCTATGCACGGCAGCCATATCACTTCCTTCACAGGTGTTACCAATGACACTAATGAAGGCTCTGTTCCATTTAGTGTAGCACAGTGGTTTCCACAACCCCCATAACTCTGAGACCGTACAAATGGAACCAAATGGACCCTTACGGGTCCATTTGGGCACTCTCAGAGTTACACACCCGTAAGGGGCCATTTGGAAGCCCATGAGGGTCCCTGGACTTTAGACTCACTGGTGTAGTGTTTCCAGTGAGCCAGCATGCATAATATCAGCACCCTGACTCTGTTTGACCAGGATAGAACAGAGCCTTCATTAGTATCATTGGCAACACCTGTGAATGTCTTCACAATATGGCTGCTGTGAATAGGGTGAATTAGCATAATCCCTGTGAAAATATGACATACTCTTACTGGCTGTGTTAATACATATGAGTGCATACTGTATATGCGAGAGGATTTTGGGAGCGGTGCGCTGGAATATTTTCATGACATAGAGACATTGGAGAGTGAAGTCTCCCAACTTGGGTACAGTAGCCTACTGTAGGCATACATCGTTCTTGAGTTGTGCAACCTCGTTTAAGGATAAACCCGACACTTGAATGCCAGCTGTTGCCCACTGCCCAGCGCAAGTGATCTTCATTGTAGGTTTTGGCCACGGGAGTGATGGGACCGCAGTGGGAAATCGGAGGTAACCAGCCATATTGGTGGGGTAACTTCACATGTTGGAGAAGTTCCTCTTCTCTGCCGTATGCCGCTTCTTCATGTCGAAAAACAGGTGGGGCGAGGCTATGCCACATTTATCAACAGTGGACAAATCTTACGCTACAATTGACAGGGTGCACCTGTGTGATAAATCTCGCTTGGGCGTAAGCTGATTCCTGGGCTCAAATACAAGCTGGTTTGTACACTCCATTGATAAATGAGGGCCATGTGCGGATACTCTGCGGATGCACCTTAACCATTTAAACCCTCGGGTCCCTCGGGGCTCTGTGTATCTTCTGTTTTTTCCCTTGTCCCCCCCCTCTTCTTTTTTCTCTCTGTCTGGAAACAACAAAAATGATGGAGGCTGCACAAACATATTCACCCACTGTTTTACACCTGTAAACCTGTGATGTGACAAGATGGTTCTGATTCTGAAATGCTTGTAGTCCTGTAAGTCTCATTTTAAGTCTATGTAAGTCTTATTTTAAGTCTCACTTTAACCAGTAGTTAAACTATTTTATAATGATCCAGTAGCACACGTTGTTACCCAATTTAAACTATTAACATTTACAAAAGAGAAATAATGATATATGCTGCTGAACTGAATCCAAACCATTGTTTAGGCAATAAGTGTTGTAGCAACACAGTGGGCCATATAGTCCTACAGGTGGTGTAGGCTGGGTATTGGGGTTGGTGCAAGTTAACTCTGTACTGTGCTGCGTGCTTTTCTGTATTTTATCAGTATTTTTTTGCTATACAGTGAGTGTTTGAAGCGTGTCTGGTGACAGTGGTGGTGGGAAAATTGTTAGATTTCCCCTCACCTCCCTCACTCCCTGCCTTCCTCCTGTGTGTGGACACCACTGCAACCCAACCCTCCCCCCGCCCCCGGCTGTTCTGGTAATATTATGGAACTAATGTGTGACTAATGGTATTTTAACCTAGTTGCTGATTCATTTTGTGGTCATCCTATTTTAAGGTTTTATAATAAATAACTACATTTCTAACCTGATGACCTTTCCTTGCAGTTTTAAGTCATTAAAGTATTCTTTCCTGAACCTAAATAAAAAGCATATTTTTGTAATTGGAAACACACACGTCTCTGCTCCTCTTTTCCCTTTTAATCCTGACTTTAGGTACTGTATGTGGTATTCTCTAGATGAAACTCCCAGGGTGGCGTAATCTGGTATTCTGTTTCTGGGCCTAAGTGCTGAGGCAGGGTCTAGATCAACCAGCAACATACAAAAAGACAACAACTTTTATTTCTAATCAAGAAAGTTTATTAACTAAAATGAACACGCATCGGCAATATGAATGTTCAAACACAGTCGTGTTACAATGTAATTTCAGCTGTGGTCCCTGATTAGAACTTTATGTGCTAATATGGTATACTAAAGTTGTGAGCTCCTAGAGAGAAAGATATATAGAGAGGGGTAGAGGTATAGGTGAATGCAATATTGAGTGACTCATGTCAATGAATATTGTAGTTCCCATTGAAATTGAACAAAACAAAAATACACCTAACTGACACTAAGACAAGTCAAGGTGAGGATTCGACATACACGCATAGACAAATGTAGACAAGACTGAGCTTGGGCATGAGGAGATGGTCAATTATTGTCCATCCCAATTACCATCCAATTAATTGCCATTGCCCTTTTCTGCTGCTTCATTCAATATCTGTAAACTTCCTCCCTAGTAGGCTGCAGGTGTAATTTAGCCTACTTGTACCTTCATGCATAAGTGAGAGTATGATAAACAGTTAATCATACGTGAATGTTGACAAACATAACAGCAAGCTTACACAGTAGGACACATAATAACCACTTGTTTAACATGGATAATAACTATGAACGTGAATAGGAGTGTTTAAGGATTGATAAGATTGCAAGCCATTTGGTTGGAACTAAGCAGAGCTTTGTATAACATTCCTTTACGGTGAATTAAGAATCCAAAAAATGAGAAAATAATAGAAGAAAAAAAGAAAAGAAAAAAAAACTAAGTAAATTGAGGCCAAGATTAACAGCAGCAAAACTATATCAAAACTATAGTCATAAACTTCAAAGCAACGCTCACAGTGTGATCCCAATTGTCTTCTATCCACTTGTATATCGCTATTTTCAAAACATTGCTTTATGTTGAAGAAGATTCCCTTTTTAATTCACTTCCGGTTCAAACCGTAACATGCATGCACGAGTGACGCCTGGGCGTGCTCTTTGGGTTCAACAGCAGCTCATTTACATGCATGCTGGCAGGCCTGTGATGCGTCATTCGTGCATGAGACGATTTTAGCCCGGAAGTAGTTAAAATGTTACATGTCTTCTTCTATAGTTATATTTTGGAAAGGTAAACACCGCGAGACAAAACGAGAGGCGTTGGTTCCATTACACGATGAGCGTTGTTTGGGAGTTTATAAACAGATTTTTATAGACATATTTATAGACATATATATTTGTGTCTATATAGACATATAGACACAAATATATATATTTGAAGCAGATCTACAAGCTCATAGTGTAGAAGCAGATCTACAAGCTACAAGCAGATCTACAAGCTCTGCTGTGTAGAAGCAGATCTACGAGCTCATAGCTCGGCACTTCGTGCCACGCTATGAGGCTGTAGATCTGCTGTTTGTGAAAAATCTTGAAAATGTGTGCAAATCTTTGAATATACATCTGTATATATATTTTAAAGCGAACATTTTTAACTCAAATCTTTGCTTCTGGGGGTCCCTGGAATGAATTTTGAGATGGGGGTCCGCAGCCAAATACATATAATTTTTGGAGTCCCTTGACGTGAAAAGGTTTGAGCACCACTGAAGCACCATTTGAGCACCATAGAAAACTGTTTAGAAGACATTTTTAGAATCGCCCTCAGGTCTTAATGGGTTAAAGTAATAGCTTGCCCAACACTGATAAAACGCAATGAGGGGAATACTATGTCTGAAAAAATTATAATAAAAAGTCTTGCTTGGCCATCTGTACTAGCTTGAACTGGCCGGGATAGTATATAAATATTGGAATAAATAGATGCAGGTAACATGTCACCAGTAATATGGACATAGCTTATAATGGATATATTTTATATGACCTGAATATCAACAGTGGATATTGTGTAGTATGTGTATGCCAGCACTACACAATAAGAATATGAATATGGATAGCTTCTACATCAATTCTGCCACACATGCTGCTGGCAAAGCTTTATACTGTATTTTATGCTGCTACCAGGTTGCTCTGCGTATTGATATACTGTAAATGCTTATTCTCTGGATAAATATTGACGTCTCTAAGTATTGCTGTCTCTTAATACTTAAGACTCTGCTGTTTCTTCCTGCTACATCATTTTGACATTTCACATAGTTGTAGGATGACCAATTTCAGGGTGTATGCTTGCATTCTATTTTTAAGATAATGAATCTCTGAGGTCTGCAGCAGGCTTGCTGCTACACATAAATATTTATCCATGGACTGGCTGTTGTTTAACATGGGCCTTAAACTTGGTGTTAAGCAGTGGTGGAAAGTAACTAAGTACATTTACTTAAGTACTGTTCTTAAGTACAATTTTGAGGTATTTGTACCAGTGGCGTTTCCAGGATTTACATTTAGGGCAGGCGAGATTCCCCCCAGCCACCCCCCACCCCCCCCTCTATTACCCCAAAAAAGAAATTTAAAATCAATCGAAAATCGTCGATCTAAAAACCGGCAAAAGTGGCCGTTTTCTTTGAACTGCTCAGTTCAAAGCTTGTTGGATGTGTGACTGTATTGTACTTTTACTCCACTACAATTATTTGAATTATTATAATTAGGCCAGAGATTATTATTGAATTATTATTATTTAAACTTTAGTTACTAGTTACTTTGTAAATTTTGATTATCATTACAAAAGATACATTAACCACTTCAGCCCTATATACAGTATTTGAAAATAGCAGATCAGCTATTTTCAAAAGATTTTATACGTTTTAAAACTTGTGAAATGGGCCATTCTGCATAATGAGTACTTTCTACTTTTGGTACTTTGAGTACATTTTGATACCAATACTTTTGTACTTTTACTCAAGTAAATTTAGAATTCCGGACTTTTACTTGTAACAGAGTATTTCTACGTTGCAGAATTGATACTTTTACTTAAGTCATAAATGTGAGTACTTTTTCCACCACTGGCG
Organism: Gymnoscopelus microlampas; assembly: GCF_963454915.1. Lineage (NCBI taxonomy): Eukaryota > Metazoa > Chordata > Actinopteri > Myctophiformes > Myctophidae > Gymnoscopelus > Gymnoscopelus microlampas. The sequence goes on from NC_139945.1 coordinate 51,821,489, forward strand.
TTAAGTTCCATTGTTATGGGTGATTTATGCATTGTGTTCCCTGAGTTAGATACAATATATTGATCTCTGCTACACATAATGCTGACATACATGCTGGTGGTTATGCCTGCATACACAACCCCAGCCCACACCTTTCTGGTTCAGAGTCTTGCATGGCTCAAAGGTTCAAACTGAAATTCAATGTATTGCATTGGGCCCACTCTTATACTATACCCATGGAGGCTTTCTGATTTACTATCATAATGTACATTCAGAGAATTATTAATGATCATACAATCATTCCTGAGCATTCCTGAGATCAAAGAAAAAGTCTCTGCCTCGCCTTGGTTGTCAAAGACTCACTATCCGTATCCAAAGCGAGGTCAGAGAGGTGGGAGTGTTATTTTAAATCCAAACACTCTCTGTCTGTATGAATTGCCTGGTGTTTATAGGGAGATAGAGTGGCATGAAGGCTTGTAAACTAATCATGTAAACAAACTGCCACAAACTGCACGCTGTACACATCCCTGAAATACAAATATCTACACTACACGGTTGGTTGAATTAAAAATAACTTAGTCACAGTTTGCTTTAGGTTTTTGTAAACTAGAGTGATAACAATTCCAAAGCTGCACACTACTCATCCATCATGCAACACAGTGACCGTTGCATAGAGTAATACATTATTATTCCTTCTATGATATATATTTCCTCCAGATCATCACCACAGAGCCAAAAGATCTGAGCAGCCATACAGCAGCCTACTAACTAGAAGAGTTATGGTTCTTGTCCTCTTCACAGCAACTGGAGCAAAGAGGTTCTACACGCAGTGGAGAGCCACAGCAGCAGTCGGTTGTTGGGTTGTACTGCTGGTCCCCACAGCAGATATGGGCTTTGGAGTCTCTGGGCAAAATCCTCACATTGGTATGTGGACCACAACATAACTGTTTGTCTGCATCGTAGGCATCTGTGGAAGAGTACATGAGAAACATGCTGTGTTAGTCACAATTGGCTACAGGCCAAATCAGTCACCGGCTGCCAGCACCATGTCAAACAGGGATGAAACTCGGCCGCAGAACAATGTTGCTGCAGATGGCTTGGTAGAATTCATGGTTGAGGAGACGCTGGAGTTTATCCAGGAGCAAAGAATGGAGATCAGTGATGTTTGACAATTCACAGAATGGCTGCGTGTGGCACTGCTTAAACACCCACATTGTACGTTTAACACTTAAAAACAAAACACTAAAATATAAGTTAATAATTTAGAAAGTGCAGGATGCTTAAGACCAAAATCTATAAATTAAAACACTGACTATGCCACCTTTTGGGAGGATTTAAAACCACGGCAAAACACACAGCAAATTTCCACCGGCTAACATGCGTGCCAACAAAGTTTGGGCACACCAGCAACACACCTTTTGTGTTCTGAGCTGGGATTCCCTGACAGGGAATCCCAGCGGGATTATATCATTTTGTTCTCCGGGAGAATTCCTCATTGACACTAATGATAATGTATCAACCTAAAGTGTCAAATGCTTTTTAAATAAGGTTATGGCTATGTGATAAAGAATAATTAGTACCCAACACACTTGCATTATGAGTCTGAGGGCTGATTAACCGGTTGATTCAAACCGGGCAATGACCAATGCCCGGGTGATAATCTTGGGTACTGGTTAAGCTTGGCCATGTCATTTGCTCCCTGAACTTTTTGCTTCTGAGCTAGAAGGAATCCCAAAGTTCCCAATTTACCTTTTCCACAACATTTGCCATGCAGCCCAGGTGTGTTGAGGATCATTGAGCCACAGCATATCTGTTGGGCTGAGTTGTAAGACTTCCCTCCACAGCAGCCTGTTACGACACCAACATAGCGCTTGTTATCGACTTGTCATTGTTTAATGCATTACTAATCATTCTGTGATATATATCACCACCACATCATCACCAGAAAGCCGAAAGAGCTGAGTAGTTATTCCTATAACTAGATACTATATAAGTATCTAACAGCAACCTACTTACTAGAAGAGTTATGGTTCTTGTCCTCTTTACAGCAACTGGAGCAAAGAGGTTGAGTACCAAGAGGAGATCCACAGCAGCAGAATGCCATTGGGTTGTACTGCTTGTCCCCACAGCAAATATGGTCTTTGGAGTCTTTGTTCAAGATCTTCTCACTGCCATGACGACCACAACATAACTGTTCGTCTTCATCATAGGCCTCTGTGGAAGAGAGAAGAGAAAGACAAAATACTAAAACCTGCAACACTTTTTATTTTGATATAATCACCTCAAATATGTTGGGCTGCGCTAACTTTCACTCCTCATCTGAGCCTGATGGCTGTCTATAGCTTAATGATGAGGATAGCACCTTTTATAGCTACAACATATTTAGCCAGCAGTGAATACAAGTTATCCTGGCTTATTAGGAAAACTAGGAATGTAGTTATTGTAGCTTCAATCATTTCTGCATAATCTCACCAAAACCTGTTTACCTGCATTTCCTCAGTAGAGAAAAGCATCATTTTACATTTTAAACACATTGGTTCATGACTCATATGGGGAGTGTAAATAATAATTATCCAGTTTTGTATCCTTTTGGACACAACAAAATATTCATATTTTTTATTTTATTTACTGGGTGGATTACCATGAAACTTGCTGAGCGCATTCATACTGGGATGACCAGTACTGATTTTGGTAGCACCACGGCCTTTACTCTAGCACCCTCAATAGGCCAAACAATTTATTTCTACTTGCACAAAAGACATATCGAAATCCAATGGGAGGATTACCACACAACTTGCTGAGTGCATTCATGCTCCTTGGAGGATGAACCCTAACCATTTTAGTGACCTCATAACCTTTCCTCTAATGCCACCCTTTCCTGGCAATATTCACTGTGCTGTCTGAATAAAGCATAAAATGCAAAAGAAAGTTGTTATCCCTAAGGAAAAAGTTACTCCCTGACCAGGGTTACTGATGTCATATAGACCATATAACATCCCCACAGCCAAAAATGTACTTCCGGGTAGACAATGCTGGCAACGAAGCATTGGAGCAGTATTATTCATTGTCTCCGCCAGGAGACTATTGTTTTCGTTCTCGTCCCTCCGTGTGTCCACCAAGCTAATATTGGTCAAGCTTCACGTGACACGTGACAATATGTTGAAAGGGTGTGCTTTGATTGGCTAGCGAGACGCATGATGAAATAGAGCCCTATAAATAGGTGTGTCACTTCAAAACATTGTTTACATGTTTTGAAGTGACATCAGTGCCATCAGCCCAGCTAACATTGGACATGCTTGGCTGATTGAACATGTTAGCCAAGCTAACGTGTTCTAATCCTTAGATGTTCTAATCTAAGAATCAGAACATTTCTAGAAAACTATGGTTAAAGATAGGGTAAGTGATTCCCTTTGGTTAAAATAGCACGGGTCTGCTGGCGGAGACTTGTGCTCCGAGGAGCACATTTTCTAGTTACCCTTATTTCTGGTGGAAGATTAGGACTCTTATGATATTGTTATTGACTATTAGAAATGTATTATTTTGTTCTATATATGCACAGGTTGACAAACTGGACATAGCTGTTGTTCTGGACTCTGGACACTTTAATTCATATTGTATAATTAAATATCCATTTTACCCGGAAATACTATGTAATTGCTATTCAGTATTTAAATGATCTATGTTTAAACCCAGATTTGTGCTTTTCCAGCACCAAAGAGGTTGACTACTGGTGAAGCCTGGTCCTGAACGTACCTTTTCCACACCATTTGTCATTCAACCCAGGTTTGTCAAGGATTGTTGAGCCACGGCATATTTGTTGGGTTGAGTTGTAAGACTTTCCTCCACAGCAGCCTGTCAACATAATGTCAAGACATCAACGTGCATGCAATCATGGTCTTGTCATTGTTTAATTAATTACTAATCATTCAATGGTATATCACTACCACATCATCACCACAAAGCCAAACTAGCTGGGTTTTCATTCCTATTAGAGTGTCTAACCATACAGCAGCCTACTAACTAGAAGGGGTCTGGGTCTTGTCCTCTTCACAGCAACTGGAGCAAAGAGGTTGAGTACGAAGAGGAGATCCACAGCAGCAGAATGTCGATGGGTTGTACTGCTTGTCCCCACAGCAAATGTGGTCTTTGGACACTTTGGACAAGATCTTCTCACTGCCATGACGACCACAACATAACTGTTCGTCTGCATCATAGGCTTCTGTGGAAGAAGATTCAATTCAATTCAATTCAATTCAATTCAATTCAATTCAATTCAATTCAATTCAATTCAATTCAATTCAATTCAATTCAATTCAATTCAATTCAATTCAATTCAATTCAATTCAGTGTGACTAGGGGACTATACCAATTTGTTCACCGGGGGAGATCCTCATTGCCACGAATATTAATCTATTCATTTAAAGTGTTGATCAAATTATATTTTCTGTTGTCTTTGTGAATAAATAAGGCTAATGCTACTGTATGTGACCACCCAGCACGTGTCATTGCCCAAGCATCAGCCTGATGGCTGATAAGACTGGCCTTGGTTGATTAAATCCGGGCAATGACGAATGCCCTGGTGATAATCTTGCATACTTGTTAAGCTTGGTTTTAGCTGCCAACTTTAGTCTCATGAGTCCTCACTTTGTCTCCAGTTGTGTTTGCCAAGAGGGAATCCCAAAGTTCCCAACTTACTTTCTCCACAACATGTGGCATTCAGCCCAGGTGTGTTGAGGATTGTTGAGCCACAGCATATTTGGTGGGTTGAGTTGTACGACTTTTCTCCACAGCAGCCTGTCAACATAATAGTTAAGAAGTCAACATGAATGCAGTCATGGTCTTGTCATTGTTTAATGCATTACTAGTAATCATTCAATGATACATATCTCTCAACTATTTTGGCTTTGTGGTGATGATGTGGCACATCATTTGTGGTGATGATGTGGCACATCATCACCACAAAGCCAAAATAGCTGGGTTTTCATTCCTATTAGAGTGTCTAACCATACAGCAGCCTACTAACTAGAAGGGGTCTGGGTCTTGTCCTCTTCACAGCAACTGGAGCGAAGAGGTTGTGTACGAAGAGGAGATCCACAGCAGCAGAATGCCATTGGGTTGTACTGCTTGTCCCCACAGCAAATATGGTCTTTGGACACTTTGGGCAAGATCTTCTCACTGCCATGACGACCACAACATAACTGTTCGTCTGCATCATAGGCTTCTGTGGAAGAAGATTCAATTCAATTCAATTCACTTCACTTCACTTCACTTCACTTCACTTCACTTCACTTCACTTCACTTCACTTCACTTCACTTCACTTCAATTCAATTCAATGCAATGCAATGCAATGCAATGCAATGCAAATTATGCAATGCAATGCAATGCAATGCAATGCAATGCAATTCAATTCAATTCAATTCAATTCAGTGTGACTGCATGGGGGACTATACCAAGTTGTTCACCAGGGGAGATCCTCATTGCCAATCATGTTAATCAATTAATTTAAAGTGTTGATCAAATTATATTTTCTGTTGTCTTTGAAACCCTAAGGCACGTACACCAGCGTAATGGCTGATGAGACTGCCCTCGGTTGATTAAAACAGGGCAATGACAAATGCCCAGGTGATAATCTTGCATACTTGTTAAGCTTGGCCTTAACTGTCTGAACGTTGGTCTCCTGTGCCCTCACTGTGTCTCCAGCTCAGTGAGCAAGAAGGAATCCCAAAGTTCCACCTTACCTTTTCCACAACATTTGTCATTCAACCCAGGTTTGTCGAGGATTGTTGAGCCACAGCATATTTGTTGGGTTGAGTTGTAAGACTTTCCTCCACAGCAGCCTGTCAACATAATGTCAAGACATCAACGTGCATGCAATCATGGTCTTGTCATTGTTTAATTACTAATCATTCTATGATACATATCACTACCACATCATCACCACAAAGCCAAAATAGCCGAGTTTTCATTCCTATTAGAGCGTCTAACTATACACCAGCCTACTAACTAGAAGGGGTCTGGGTCTTGTCCTCTTCACAGCAACTGGAGCAAAGAGGTTGAGTACGAAGAGGAGATCCACAGCAGCAGAATGCCATTGGGTTGTACTGCTTGTCCCCACAGCAAATGTGGTCTTTGGACACTTTGGACAAGATCACCTCACTGCCATGACGACCACAACATAACTGTTCGTCTGCATCATAGGCTTCTGTGGAAGAAGAAATAGAACTTTGTTTAACTCATTGACTGCCATTGTCATTTCAATCCAAGGCTCACACCGCCATTGACGAGTCACTCGTCATGTGGTGTTTTCATTGGTTTACGACGGTAAACAATTCAATTCAGTGTGACTAGGGGTCTATACCAATTTGTTCACCGGGATATCCTCTTGCCACGGATATTAATCTATTCATTTAAAGTGTTGATCAAATGATATTTTCTGTTGTCTTTGTGAATAAATAAGGCTAATGCTACTGTATGTGACCACCCAGCACGTGTCATTGCCCAAGCATCAGCCTGATGACTGATAAGACTGCCCTTGGTTGATTAAATCCGGGCAATGCCGAATGCCCTGGTGATAATCTTGCATACTTGTTAAGCTTGGTCTTAACTGCCAGACATTTAGTCTCATGAGTCCTCATTTTGTCTCCAGCTGTGTTTGCCAAGAGGGAATCCCAAAGTTCCCAACTTACTTTCTCCACAAAATGTGGCATTCAGCCCAGGTGTGTCGAGGATTGTTGAGCCACAGCATATTTGGCGGGTTGAGTTGTACGACTTTTCTCCACAGCAGCCTGTCAACATAATAGTTTAGAAGTCAACATGAATGCAGTCATGGTCTTGTCATTGTTTAATGCATTACTAGTAGAGGTGTAACGATATAGTAACTGCATCAAAAAATCTATTTTAATTTTCAACGATCCACTATATCGATATGCAAACAGCTAAATATCGTATAGTTTGACTTTGTAACGTATTGAATCGTTTTGCGATGCAAATAATCGATTTGATCCATACTAAGTTCTTGTGTGTTGTATTTAGCAATTTTAAGAAGAAAAAAGAGAAAGAGGGGTTTAATTGCTTTTCCTTTACATATCGCTACAGTTGGTTTATTGATAAATGTGTGTAATCTCTTTGTTCATGTCAAGGTGCGGGTTTGTCCATTATGTGTTTAAATACAATGTCCATATATTTGCCAGAGAGTCACTGTGTTTACTTATTTATATAAATAATAATTATTTTTTCCCTTAAAAACCCTGCACTATCCACATTTTTCACACAAATTATTTTTTGCTAAATACTGTATCAATTTTAAATCATTGAATCGTATCGTATCATATCGCCATGAATGAACCAATATCGTATCGTCAACCATGTAACGTTATGCGTATCGTATCGCTGTTACACCCCTAGTAATCATTCAATGATATCTCTCAGCTATTTTGGCTTTGTGGGGATGATGCGGCATATCATCACCACAAAGCCAAAATAGCCGAGTTTTCATTCCTATTAGAGCGTCTAACCATACAGCAGCCTACTAACTAGAAGGGGTCTGGGTCTTGTCCTCTTCACAGCAACTGGAGCAAAGAGGTTGAGTACGAAGAGGAGCTCCACAGCAGCAGAATGCCATTGGGTTGTACTGCTTGTCCCCACAGCAAATATGGTCTTTGGACTCTTTGGACAAGATCACCTCACTGCCATGACGACCACAACATAACTGTTCGTCTGCATCATAGGCTTCTGTGGAAGAAGAAATAGAACTTTGTTTAACTCATTGACTGCCATTGTCATTTCAATCCAAGGCTCACACCGCCATTGACGAGTCACTGGTCATGTGGTGTTTTCATTGGTTTACGACGGTAAACAATTCAATTCAGTGTGACTAGGGGACTATACCAATTTGTTCACCGGGAGATCCTCTTGACACGGATATTAATCTATTCATTTAAAGTGTTGATCAAATGATATTTTCTGTTGTCTTTGTGAATAAATAAGGCTAATGCTACTGTATGTGACCACCCAGCACGTGTCATTGCCCAAGCATCAGCCTGATGACTGATAAGACTGCCCTTGGTTGATTAAATCCGGGCAATGCCGAATGCCCTGGTGATAATCTTGCATACTTGTTAAGCTTGGTCTTAACTGCCAGACCTTTAGTCTCATGAGTCCTCATTTTGTCTCCAGCTGTGTTTGCCAAGAGGGAATCCCAAAGTTCCCAACTTACTTTCTCCACAACATGTGGCATTCAGCCCAGGTGTGTCGAGGATTGTTGAGCCACAGCATATTTGGCGGGTTGAGTTGTACGACTTTTCTCCACAGCAGCCTGTCAACATAATAGTTTAGAAGTCAACATGAATGCAGTCATGGTCTTGTCATTGTTTAATGCATTACTAGTAAAGGTGTAACGATATAGTAACTGCATCAAAAAATCTATTTTAATTTTCAACGATCCACTATATCAATATGCAAACAGCTAAATATCGTATAGTTTGACTTTGTATCGTATTGAATCGTTTTGCGATGCAAATAATCGATTTGATCGATACTAAGTTCTTGTGTGTTGTATTTAGCAATTTTAAGAAGAAAAAAGAGAAAGAGGGGTTTAATTGCTTTTCCTTTACATATCGCTACAGTTGGTTTATTGATAAATGTGTGTAATCTCTTTGTTCATGTCAAGGTGCGGGTTTGTCCATTATGTGTTTAAATACAACGTCCATATATTTGCCAGAGAGTCACTGTGTTTACTTATTTATATAAATAATAATTATTTTTTCCCTTAAAAACCCTGCACTATCCACATTTTTCACACAAATTATTTTTTGCTAAATACTGTATCGATTTTAAATCATTGAATCGTATCGTATCATATCGCCATGAATGAACCAATATCGTACATGTATCGTATCGTCAACCATGTAACGTTATGCGTATCGTATCGCTGTTACACCCCTAGTAATCATTCAATGATATCTCTCAGCTATTTTGGCTTTGTGGTGATGATGCGGCATATCATCACCACAAAGCCAAAATAGCCGAGTTTTCATTCCTATTAGAGCGTCTAACCATACAGCAGCCTACTAACTAGAAGGGGTCTGGGTCTTGTCCTCTTCACAGCAACTGGAGCAAAGAGGTTGAGTACGAAGAGGAGCTCCACAGCAGCAGAATGCCATTGGGTTGTACTGCTTGTCCCCACAGCAAATATGGTCTTTGGACTCTTTGGACAAGATCTTCTCAATGCCATGACGACCACAACATAACTGTTCGTCTGCATCATAGGCTTCTGTGGAAGAAGAAATAGAACTTTGTTTAACTCATTGACTCACACCGCCATTGACGAGTGACTCGTCTTGTGGTGTTTTCAGTGGTTTACGATAGAGGGCGCTCAGTACGTGTGAAAATTACATTACTACAAGTGGGCGGGCCTTAGATCAGGAAGCAAGCCGTGCTTTACCCAATCAATGTAGTGGGCGGGATTTACATCTGTGTGTTCCGTGGGAATGAAAACATAGGCGCCACACAGAAAGAGAAGGGCTGAGGGCAACCCAACCCCCCCTCCGACCTAAACTTGTTGTGTGTGTTCCATATTACCCCCGGGCAATTCGATCTGACCAACTGTTTCAGAGAACCGGAAAACTGTGAATGTCTGAATCTATCTGTCCGCGGCTCTGCGTAGGATGCACCGAACCTCTGTGTTTGGGAGGGGTATGGGCACTTACCTGATTGGCGAAACCGACCTGTTGGCTTAACCGACCTCTTGGCTTAACTGACTGGACAGGCGATACGGCACAAGCGTGAAGTGAAGTATCCCTGGTGATTCAAGGAAGTCGATGTGGGCACAGGCTTCTCTGATTGCTAACCTGTCAGCTTCACTGATTGGCTGAGCTTTGCATTTTTGTACCATTTCCCCAACATAAGTGGTGGTGTGTGCACAAACGGGTGAGCATTTATTCCTGACTTGCATGTTGCCCATGCAGGTAGGCTGGAGCTCCTTGAACACCAGTCTAGTTCCTATAAGATATCTAACCATACAGCAGCCTACTTACTAGAAGAGTGATGTTTCTTGTCCTCTTTACAGCAACTGGAGCAAATATGTACTGTATACGTATGAAGATCGTCTCACTGCCATGAGGACCACAACATAACCACTTAAAAATGTAATTCTATCCAATATTATTAACGATAATAATAATAATAGCTAATAATAGGAAAGGAAGGAACCAACTTTAATAGATTTATTTTTATAAATAAAGACATACGTGCTAGATTAAAAAGAAATATCGCACCAAATCACAAATAATGTTATCCCATGACATTTTACAGAGACCAACAATTCCGGCCCCTTGTGATGGCGGCAAGGAAATAATCCCTTTTAATGGGAAACCCCTTGAATAGAACCTGGCTCTATGAGGGAAGAGAGAGAGAGAGATCTTGTGTGATCCCTTGAGGACTGTGACAATGAATGGATAAAAGTTGCTGCAGATGTTCTTATTTCTAAGCCAATCATTTGATAACCGGGTGTATCTCCTACCGGATACATTAGCATCTTTCTGCCGGTCATCAAATTATTGGCTTAGGAATGCGACAATAACTAAAAGATCTCCATGAATTCAAGGCTTCATGGGGTGTGTAATTGATAGAAAATAAGTCATTTTTTGGGTGAACTAATTCTTTAACAGAATTATCAGGTCTAAGTCTAAGTCCTGATGGGTCTGGAAACTTTTTATGTCTCCAACAAAAAAATTATTTGCAGGAATTCATGTTTTATTCTTCTCTGACCTTGTCCACAACATTGTAGGTTGACAGGGTTGCGTCGATCTGCTGTTGGTAGGCTTTGGCCTTCTGTCACAAAAAGCACAAAATTCAACCTATTACATTGGGCTACAGTGAAATGTATTTATGCCTAGCCTATGATATCACCAATATGATGAGCTAAGACACTAATACATACAGTACATACATGCATACACACACACACGCGCACGCGCACGCACACGCACACACACACACACACACACACACACACACACACACACACACACACACACACACACACACATAAATACATACGGTACATAGGCCTACATACATATACTGTACATGTAGGGGACATTAGTCCAACCCTGTTCTAGACCAACCCTATGGTAGGCTACATACCATAAATAAAAGACTCCAAGCTTGCTAAAAACTCTCTCTCTCTCTCTCTCTCTCTCTCTCTCTCTCTCTCTCTCTCTCTCTCTCTCTCTCTCACACACACACACACACACACACACACACACACACACACACACACACACACACACACACACACTCAGTCTCTCACACATCACACACCCCCACACATGTGCATACTTTCATTTTCATTCTGACATCAAAAAGCATGTGACATGCAAATAAAATTGACTGAGGCTGCCATGCTTGTGAGCTTGTACTGGTAGATCGGCTATTTTCACTACTTCTTCAACATTTGTTTTCTATAATTTATGGAATTTCTTTCTTTTTGTTTTATTATTCATGAAATTCTTTAGAAAAAATATTGAATTTGTTTAAAATTCATGATTTTTTATTTATTTTATTTTTTATGTTTTGAAATAGTAATAATTAAAAACGAAATGTTAAGGGATATATTTACCTACTCGTGACCCACAAATGGGTCAAAATACGAAAAAGGTATAGGCTACATGACTGACCTACTTGTTTTGGCTCATGCACAGCACATGCAAAACTATTAGACAATAAAATCAATGCGCTGCGCGTTTCTGCAAAGAACCTTCATCGGACGCTCTGACAGAGGATTGCTATTATATCTTTTTGGTTAGGCTATTTGACCTGTTTCTATCCTGTGCTTTTCTCCAGTGGTGGATAACTAATTACATTTACTTAACAATTTTGAGGTATTGTTTAGCCTACTTTACTGGAGTATTTCCAATTTTCAGTACTTTATACTCCACTACATCTCAGAGGCAAATATTATACTTTTACTCCAGTTATTTGAAAACTGTTATTTCGGCCATTTGAAAATAGCAGATCTACAAACTCACAAAGCCTCACATAGCAAGGGCTGAGCTTGTAGATCGGCTATTTTCAAAAGAGTTTTATACGTTTTGAAAACTTTTAATGGGACATTCTACATTTAGGCTACTTTTATTACTTTAAGTACATTTTGATGCAAATGCTTTTGTACTTTAACTAAAGTACATTTTTATTACCAGACTTTTACTTGTAACGGAGTAGCCTATTTCGACATTGTGGTATTGATACTTTTACTTAAGTAAAAAACATTTGAGTAGGCCTACCTTTATCACCACTGTTTTTCTCCCTTTCTCCTTGCTCTTATAAATGATGGAGATGGAGTGTGCACGAAATAAAAGAAAGAAAGAAAAACCCCTGTAAACCCGTGACTGATCTCTCAAGAACAGATTCAGAGCTGCGCTTCTGGGGCCCGTTGCACCACCTCACACTAAGTTCAAACTTAGCCTAGTTATAGCTTAAACACATTCAATCCGGGAAAGTGTCATTTTAGATTTCTTTCAAAAATAGCAGATCTATGTTATATCAACGCGATCTCTTTTTTGTATAAAATGCTATACATTTGTACGTGTATATACGTGTATGTAACATAAAAACTGTAAAATAAAGTTGTAAAAATAAATAAATAGCAGATCTACAAGCTCATAGCAGCACCGAGTGCTGCGCTATGAGCTTGTAGATCTGCTATTTTTTTGAAAAATCGTGAAAATGAGTGCAAATCTTTGAATATATATATTAAAAATGTATATATATATTTAAAGATTTGCACACATTTTCACATAAAAGAACAAAACATAGCAGATCTACAAGACCTATTTCTTCACTCTTGCTTTTAGCTGACTCTTTGGTTGATTTTTAAGTCCTCACTGTATTGCCTATTTTAATGTTTTATGCTTTTGCTTTTATTTTATTTTATTTTTTGTTTGCTTTATTGTTAAATTGGTTGTAACTGTAACTGTATTCTTGCTCTGTAAATCACTTTGCGCTGCATTTCATGTCATGAAAGGTGCTATACAAATAAAGTTTATTATTATTATTACAAGCTCAAGTGCCGCGCTATGAGCTTGTATATCTGCTATCTTTGAATAGCTAAAGAAATCTAAAAATAACACAGATACTTTCCCGGCTAAGGGCGCGCTCCCACCGCACTTTTATTTTACCTCTGGGGCAGAATCTGCAAATGCTTTGTCAATGCAAATAAGTGGATTCCTGGTCTTGCAGATTTTTTCCAAGAATCCACGCATTTGCATTGACAAAGCATTGGCAGATTCTGCCCCAGAGGTAAAATAAAAGTGCGGTGGGAGCGCGCCCTAAATAGGTTAAATGGCTTTTTAAAAAGCCATTTAAGCATAACTAGTCTTGGGTTTGAACTTGAAAAAAACAGCAGAGGACGCTGTTTTTCCTTTTTTTGGGTGGGATGGGTTCCCAGACTGACCTGTGACAAATCTGACAAAGTGACTTGATTCTGGTTCAGGCAGACTCCTCATGTAGCCTCGTGGTGCCCGTGCGGTAAAGGTGAACTACAGTGATTTTTGGTTTAGCCAGCCTTCCGTATATATGGTCGAAATTCATAACAAAAAAATCACCTCTCAATTATCAATGTGCACATAAGAGAAATGGCCACTGGTCTGCGACTCTACCTTAAATAGGCTACATTAAAACGCCAGAAGGAATGTTAAAATGATTATATCTATTATGCCTATTGATGATTGATTTATTCATTCATTCATTTATTTTTGTGTTTCTAAATTATTATTATTTTGAATTTTAATCAAATTATAAATTATAGAACTGCGTGTTAACCTTACATTTTTTTCACCTTTTTGTTGTTGTTTGTAGGGAATGAATGAATGGAATGAATTGTCCGTGTCTGAGCGCCCATCCCTTCAGACACAGTTTAAGATTTTTTTTTTTTTTTTAAGAATGTAACAATAACAAAAGAAAAATCTCCATGAATTCAAGGCTTCATGGGTGTGTAATTGATAGAAATTAAGTACTTTTTTTGGGTGAACTAGCTAACTCCTTTAATTTGTGAGATATCCAAGAAGCAGCCATGCCAGTCCCATGCAAAAGTGTCATTCAGATGTAGAACATGCAGTATTCTACTTACCCATATAAATGGAGAAAAAAAACATTATAACATGTAGGCATACAGGGGCCCTAATTAGTCTTCTGGAGCCCATAGTGCGTCCAAGCCCTCTATGATGTCCTCAAGCCAGTTGGATGAATGTTGTGTATGCCTGCCCTGGAGGTTTTAGAACACACAGCAGCTCAGATGAGTTTCCCTAAAGTGTGTGGCTACTTTTTTATAGAGCTTAAAAAAAGGAGTACATTTTGCCAATTTAACCCCACCTCCATTTCCTCTCAAATGATCTAGTTTGAACTGCATCAGCTCACACACTCCAACCACCCACACATATTATGTGTACACATAATATAATACACATGACAAGAGAGAGAGGGAGGGAGAGAGAGAGAGAGAGAGAGAGAGAGAGAGAGAGAGAGAGAGAGAGAGAGAGAGAGAGAGAGAGAGAGAGAGATTATCTCTCTCTCCCAAAATAATCATATTAGAACTGGCGACCCCCCAAGATAATCATATTTGAACTTGCGACCCCTCAAAATGACCATATCCCCCCAAAAATATATATATATATTTGGGGGGGGGCCCGACCCACAGGTTGAGAACCACTGCTCTAGGGAAGCAGATAGAAGCAGGGGTCTTCAACAGGGGGTCCCCCTGGGGGGTCCTCAGAGTTACTACAGGGGGTACGCCAAATCTTTGCGTGATAGGATATACTTTTTTACATTAACCACTTGAATATTCTGAGTTGAAAATAGCAAATCTAAAAGCTCACAAAACCTTGCACTGCGAGGCGTAGCGAGCTTGTAGATTTCCAGCAAAGAGGTTTGGTGTAGAGGGGAAAAAGCAGACAGAAGTACAGAGTGAAAGGTCAAGTTTAGTACTGACGGTTTAAGTGGTTAAATGTCTGAAAATACACTTTAACATTAACATACACTAATGACTGTGATATGAAATCTATGAAAAGGTGTACACAATTTCATACAATATGTAGTGGGGGGGTCCCCGCTTTATCTCTCTCTCAGCTAGGGGGTCCTTGGCCTGAAAAACCTTGAAGACCCCTGAGATAGAGCATTGCACCACAAATATTTGTGAGAGTGTGTAAGCTTTGTGTAGTGCTGACTTGTGCCACAGGTGGGTGAGTGACACTATTGAGTGTATCTTATATCAGTGGTTCTCAAACTTTTTCATGTCAAGGACCCCCAAATTGACACTTATTAGCCCACGGACCCCCATTTGAAAAGATAAGCCAGGGACCCCCGTAAGATTAGATTTTTACGGCTCTCTAGCAGTGAGTCTCTACCATTTTTATTTCAATTTGACATGCATTAGGGCTACGGCCCCCATTTATCTCTGGGACCCCAATTTATATTGTAAAATTAATGTTAATTTAACTCTGAGAGTGTACAAATGGAACCAAATGGAGCCGTTAGGGTCCATTTGGTTCCATTTGTACACTCTCAGAGTTACAGACCCATAAGGGTCCATTTGGTTCCTATCCATCATTTAGCTGGAGACCCCCTGGAACCCCCTCAAGTACCCCTGGGGGTCCCCGGACCCCACTTTGAGAACCAATGTCTTATAGCACCTAAGGCACTATAATGTAATCAGAGTAATCTGGGCTAGTTGGTTCGACTGCTGGAACTGTGGGGAATACTTAAAATGAGACTCAGACACAAAGGGGGTTGACTGATTGCCGGCTAATATATTGAAAAACAACAACATACAAAACAAACAAACATGTAAACAACAATATGGAAATACAAATAGTTGGTACCAACACTGTAGCAATTGCTTGGCCACTTCAATTCTCAAGTTCACTGTATCTATCTGGGTGCACCCTTCTAACTTGAACCTTCAGTCATCAACATTAAATTCAAGATTGTTTCTGTTCTAGTTAAATCAAATGACAAAAAAAAGGACAATTACATCAAACAAACATCCACCTTTTACAAAATGTAGTTGTCTGACAACGTAGAGACCACCCTCTTCTTATCACGGCCATGCCCCGTTCTCCATGCTTCCCTATCTTCCACACTTGCCTTCACTCATTAGCCACTCCCCTTTCACGATCAACTGCATCCACTACACCTGCCTCCACTCACCACAGCCAATCCTTGTTGCAATCACCACAGTATAAATACACCTGCCAGTTCGGCTATTTCTGCATTTCATTGCTTTCAATTTGTCATCCACATTATTCTCGTAACTCGGCCACTTTTGCTATCCATTGCTTCAAGCTTGTCGACCACATTATTCTTTTGATAAGAATGTTATTTAAAGTCCATTTACCAAGTGCCAGTAATCCGTCAAGTGCGCTTGTAGATCGGCTATTTTCGCTATCTATTGCTTTCAAGTTCGTCGACCACATCATTCTTTTGATAAGAATATTATTTCAGTCTATTTATCAAGTGCTAAAAGTGCTGTCGAGTACGCTTGTAGATAGACTAATTCTGCCATTCAGTGCTTCAAGTTTGTTTACCACATTATTCTTTCGATAAGAGTATTACACAATAGTCTATTTATCAAGTGCCAGTAATCCGTTGAGCGCGCTTGTAGATCGGCTGCTTCTGCTATCGTCTACTGAACGCCTCAGATGACAAGCTCTTCTGAACAACTCCAGCCATCAACACCAGGAGAGTGAACTTTATTCGTTATTATAATACTTTGATACTGTTTCAGTGCTTAAGCATTACATTCTTGCATTGATTCGTTCTATGCCTTAACATCCTAGTTAACTTCGAGGAGTCTCATCCTACCACCTTGCTGGTCGATGTCCCAGAGTCAAGCCACTCAACGGTAGCCTGGGATCCAGCCTGCTTCGCTACGTTCGGCGGACTTTTGATAATTACCTTTTTAGCGGTGCCAACCGCTCTACACTTGACTTTGTCCGTATGTCCGTCCGTCCGTCCGTCCGTATCAGCACGGGATGAGCACGGCAAAGAAGCAACACATACAAACACACGCACACACACACACACACACACACACACACACACACATGGAGCTTGCCTCTGCCATCTCTCCTCTTATTGGCCACACGTGCCACTGCTTATCAAAGAGGGGTGCAGGGACCCCCAGCGTATGTTATGTCCGTGGAAGCACGGGATGAGCACATTATGTCCGTGGAAGCACGGGATGAGCACGGGATTTTAAACAGCTATAATTCCAGTGTGCAGCATGCCACCAAGGCCAAATTTGGTATGTGGACTTAGACCACCAATAGGGACGAGCATGAATTGCTGAAGTTATCAAAGAGGGGTCCAGGGACCCCCAGCGCCCGTATGAGCACGGGATGAGCACGGGATTTTAAACAGCTATAACTCCAGTTTGCAGCATGCCACCAAGTCCACATTTGGTATGTGGACTTAGACCACCAATAGGGACCAGCATGAATTGCTGAAGCCCCGCCCCCTCTGTCTTCCCATTGGCTGGCCTTCAAACAGCCATAACTCAAGTTCGCAGCATGCTACGGAGTTCAAATTTTGTACATGGCCTCAAACCACCAATAGGGACGAACTGTAATTACTTAAGCCCCGCCCCAAAGGCACCGCTTCCTTCACACAGGGTGTGATTTTTTTTTTTTAAAAGGTAATTATTTCCACTCAGTCACAATTACCAGTTTGAGGAATGAGAAGGTAAGGTAGTTTCAGTATAAGTGTCAGAGTTCCATGTGAGTTCCAAAACGTATTGGGGTAAGTATCTGAGTTCCAAGTTCCAGGGGAATTGTGTGTGTGTGTGTGTGTGTGTGTGTGTGTGTGTGTGTGTGTGTGTGTGTGTGTGTGTGTGTGTGTGTGTGTGTCTTCTCCTCACGGAGAAGGCAGCCCAGGTGCTCATCCAGGCTCTTGTCATCTCCCGCCTGGACTACTGCAACTCCCTCCTGGCTGGTGCTCCGGCATCTGCCATCAGACCTCTGGAGCTTGTTCAGAAAGCTGCAGCTCGTCTGGTGTTCAACCGCCCCAAGTTCTCCCACACAACTATCCTTCTCCGTTCTCTACACTGGCTCCCCGTAGCAGCTCGGATCCAGTTTAAAACCCTGGTGCTAGCCTATAGGGCAGTGAAAGGAACAGCTCCTTCCTACCTCCGGGCTATGGTCGATGCCTACACCCCTGCCCGACCACTTCGGTCTGCCACCTCGGGGCGACTGATTGCCTCGTCACTCAAGGGTCCCTCTGGTCGATCGACACGGTCACAACTTTTTTCTGTTCTGGCCCCACAGTGGTGGAATGAACTTCCCACTGAAGTCAGGACAGCAGAGTCACTGCCCATCTTTCGCCGCAGGCTGAAAACCCACCTCTTCAGGAAACACTACCCTTCCTCTTTGTCTGGCTTACTTGTTAACTAGTTGTACGAACTCTTGTTTTATTGTTGTACTGTTTTATTGGATCTTGTTTAGTCGATACACTTTTTGTATTAGCTCGTGCTCATTTGATTTTGCTATTTTGTCTCATCTGTTTAAGAAAGTAGGTTGCTGATATATAGTAATCTGAGTTCCCAGAAGTTTTCGCCAGCTCTGGCGAGGAACTTCTGGGCCAGAGCCCTGGTATTTGTGGGCGGGATGTACCTTACGCTCTGAATCTTAGCGGACACGCCTCTTACCGGTCTGAGAGCTGTGCAACTCGTCTAAAAAGTCCGACGAGAGGCAAACAGCAGTACACAACAATGGCGGCCGAAATTTCTCAAGGGGAAATTGCTTCCCGTCGATCCTATTTAGATGCAACACCCACTGCATGTGGATCCCGCCCCCTTTTCTTCATTGGCTGTTGATTTGAATCACAACGCAGGGGCCGCGCCCCTGCTGTCCAAGCTCCGACGCTAACCCTCCCAGACTAGATATATAGCACTTTTACCTTGGCGCTAGGTATACTCTTGGTTGCTTGTTTTTGCAGGAAATACACTTAAGACTTCTGGTGATTAGTAGTTTCGTACCCTACCTATGTTGAATGCACTTATTGTAAGTCGCTTTGGATAAAAGCGTCTGCTAAATGACTGTAATGTAATGTAATGTGTGTGTGTGTGTGTGTGTGTGTGTGTGTGTGTGTGTGTGTGTGTGTGTGTGTGTGTGTGTGTGTGTGTGTGTGTGTGTGTGTGTGCGCGCGCGAGCGTGTGTGCGTGCTGGCTCAGGAATGCGTCAAAAAATCTCCATGAATTCAAGGCTTCATGCGGTGTGTAATGTTTTGTGTGAACTACTCCTTTAATTTGTGAGATATCCAAGAAGCAATGATGACAATTCTCCTATCCGGATACTACCGTCAGGAGAAGGCGTGCTCTACTCAAGGGGATCTTGAGGAGTAGTCTCTTGGGATTAACTGGGTGCAGATTCGTGGTAATACATATAATAAAGGAACATCCGCACTATCTTCAGTTATATTCTTGATTTTTTTTTTTTAGGGTGGACAGCCGCAGCAGACAGTCTAGACTGTCTGCTGCGGCTGTCCACCCTAAAAAATAAATCAAGAATATAACTGAAGAGAGTGCGGATGTTCCTTTATTATATCCAAGA
>NC_139945.1:51846069-51886069 GCF_963454915.1 Gymnoscopelus microlampas
ACTTGAGGAGTTTGGTGAAAACTCTTATGATTCCCTCGCAGATGACGTCCATCAATAAGGCACGAGACCTCACAATTGCTGTATATACATCCAAAGCGGACCACCAGGAGGATTTTGACCTGATTAAGCTTAGAGTGTACAAGTTCCTCAATAATAGATCAACCCTCTTAAAGCTCCTCCCCCGACAGAGAATGCCTTTGACCTGCACCTGAGAAGAGCTGTTCTAGCAACCATAATAGATAAATGTGCACATATCGCCAAGCCGGATATTCCTTCTTTCACAGAGTATGGATGCTCTCTCAGTGCTAGCAATGCAGTCCCCCTTGCATCTACCGAGCCAGCCTGGCCTGTGTCAATGAACAAGGCAATATCATGCAGCTGTATCAAAGGCTGCCAGAAAAACTGTTCCTGTGCAAAGAAGGCAATTCCATGCTACTTAGGATGCCGTTGCCAGGGACTAGAGACATGATGCAGCAGGATCAGTGCAACACATGACAACAGTGACAGTGAATAGCATTGTACCATAGTATCATTGGCTTGGCACCATAGAGGTCAAAATGAACCTTTTGTAGGCAACCTCAACTCCGCCTTTACTCTATTTGTCACTAAGTAGTCTATCTTTTGTTATGTTACTTGAATGCATACCACTATGTTAATTTGTATAGCCCTAAAGTTGAAGTTTTTGGCAAGTCTTGGAGTGTGCATGTGTCTGTTTCTATTGTATTTAGTTTATTAAAATTATACATAAGATACATTGTGGGCTTTTTCTCCGATTTTTCTCTGCAATCATCCCCACAACTATAGATCTATAAATCAATAAATCTGAGGGAAAATGTAATACCATACATTATTTATGACTGCAGCCATATTGACAACATATAAATTAAAGCTCAAACTGACCAAATGTGTTCATATTGCTTAAAAAGCAGACTTTTTGCCATAACAGCCAGCTGTCACTGTAAAAGTCATAGTAAAACTCATTTTCGCGTGGCGTCCATCATGGAAATATGCAAATGAAAGGTCCAGACACACCCAATCATAAAGATAAGTATTCCCTTGAGTTTCTCATGCTCTGAAACCATGAAATAGACACCAAGTTTTTATTTCTAGCCCATCTGGTTCAAAAGTTATTGCCAAAGCTATTTTCTGATAATATTGAGGCGGCCATATTGGATTTCCAGCAGCAAGGTGACCTTGTTGTCCATATAGGTTGTGATCCTACTGGGTCATAGATATTATTTCTGGTGGCCAACCTTTTATGGCAGGGCAAATGCAGCATACCCCCCTTTGCCCCCTGGGTGTACGTTTGTACTCTACTGGATGTCGGCCATCTTGAATTTCGGAGTCAAAACGAGGTCTTACAATTAAAATTGTGTCAGATCTGGAATCCTCATGGTTGACTTGTATGGAAAAGTGCCTTCATACATGATTCTAGGTCATCCAGATCAAAAGTAAATTTTTGGAGATGGCGCCGGGCGCCATTTTGAATTTGGCTGTGTAGCAAAAAATGCCGGGATTTTTGGGAGGGACCTGGGGGCTAAATCTTTTTTAAAGGGTCCATAGAGGTCAAATCAATCGTCAAACCATCCTTGCCAAAGGATGGTCACGGAACCTCCATTTGTGACTCCACTAATAATGACATGCCCGAGGGAGGGTAAAAGCACATTTGTTTGTTTTGTTGATTTTAAAAAAGCCTTTGATTGGATCAGTAGAGACTTGTTGGAATACAAGTTACTCTGCTCGGGTATTAACGGTACATCAAAGCTTTATACGGTACATCAAAGCTTTATACAAAGCCCCAGTCGCTTGCCTGCAGTTAAACGACCTCAGAACCGGCTGGTTTCCCACGCCATTTGGTGTGAAGCAAGGTGATGTGCTCTCACCCACTCTGTTTGCTCTTTATGTAAATGATTTAGCTCAGGAAATCAAGCAGGCCAATTTGGGTCTATCAATTGAAAATATTAATTTGAGTATTTTTATATGCTGGTGACATTGCTCTGATGGCTGAAAATGTGTCAAATTTACAGAAAATGTTGGATATTGTGGGTCTATGGTGCAGTAAATGGAGACTTGCCATTAACAGAGAGAAGAAAAAAAAACTCAGATTATACATTTTAGAAGGAAAGCTGAACAGCAGAGTAACCATAGTTTTACTTTTGGGTCAATGTCTTTGAGTTATGTCCCCTCATATAAATACTTAGGTTTTGTTTTTCATGAATGTATGAGTTTTTCTGAGGGGAGGAAAGTATTTGCTGACTCAGCAGGTAGAGCATTAGGTGCCATATTAAGTAAAGTGAAACTGTTAGGTTTTGCTACATTTACCAAGCTTTTTGACTCTGTGGTTTCTTCCATTTTATTTTATGCAGCAGGTGTGTGGGGCTTTGAGGAGGCCACCGAATGTAAAAATATTCAGAGTAGAGCTTTAAGGTGTTTTCTCGGGGTGCACAAGTATACCACTAAGTTGGCCATTGAAGGTGACACAGGTTGGGAAAGCTGCCTCACAACAAGGCAGAGATGTGAAATGATTAGACTGTGGAACCGCCTTACCAAACTGCCAGAAGAGAGGCTTACGAAAAGTATATTTAATTGGAATAGAAGATGTAATCATCCATGGATAAGAGAGGTCTCTTCAATATTTTCACTTTCTGATTTAAATGCATATTTTATGAACAACCTTCATTGTAACATAAATACGGTCAAACATAAATTATCAATGTTACATCAGGAGCAATGGATGGGTGGACATTTGGAAAAAAGCAAAGTTAAGAAATTATGTTCAATATAAAGAGAACTATATCACTGAACCTTATGTTGCATTAAAGAGAGGACAGAGGTCTCTCTGTGCCCAGTTAAGATCTGGTGCATTGCCTCTGGCAGTTGTGGTGGGTAGATATACTGGCATTCCTGAGGAGCAGCGATTGTGTGTTCTTTGTGACCTGGGAGTTGTGGAGGATGAGGTTCATTTTGTTTTTCACTGTCCACTGTACAATGATGTACGACATTCTTTATTTGAAAAAAATGCAGGATAAGAATCCAGATTTGTTTTGGATGTCTGAATGTTGTATGTTAAGTTGGCTGTTCAATAAGGAAGTTTTTGTTTTAGGAAAATTCATAGAGAAAGCATGGCAGTTGAGGTGGGAGATGATGTACCCCAGCTTGGACAATCAAAATGTTTATGTATTCTGTTTGTGGTGTATCTTGGTGTATGTAGACTATGTACATTGTGTGAGTGTCTTATAAGCCTGTGCGGGCTGGGCATCATGTGGTGCAGGACACTATAATAAAAATCTATCTATCTATCTATCTATCTATCTATCTATCTATCTATCTATCTATCTAAATCATTTAATTTAAAATTTGAATGTCAGTTATAGTGTATTGGTGATGTAGCCTAAGGCTTATTATTAGCCAGGGTTCCTTATCATTTCAAAAATTGGTCCGGCTCAATAGGTGGCGGTATGCACCTTTACGTTGGTTTTGGAACGCTCCGCCGAAAAGTGAAAACGCAGAGGAAAGCCTAATTTATGCGCCGTCGCACGACGGTGTCGCGCGCCGAAAATAGCAGACATACAAGCTGAGCTTTGTAGATCGGCTATTTTCAAATAGCCGAAAAAGAAAAACTCCAAGCCAGTGTAATCCGGTTTAAAGCCCGCCTACTGTATTCGGTTATTTACACTCACGTCACATATGCAAGAAACATTTCCGTATCCGGTATAGACCCAGACCGGATCAGCAACTTGCAAAGCAACTTGATCCCCAGCCTATGTTTTCCTAGACCTGGTTGCTTATTTCTCTCACACAATCTGGCAACACTGATCCCCAAGCAGACAGAAGCAGAACATTGTGAAGTAGGAGTCAAGCGGCATCACGGTTGGTTATGTGATACTTTTATTATGTCATAAAATAAAAGTATTACTTTTATGCGATACTTTGGACAATAAATCTAAAGTTTATGTTAGTCGGTGTTGTTGTTGTCCACATATTTGAAACAAGCGGCTGCACGTGTTGGTGTGTATTATTATTATTAGCTGACATGCTATGTTGTTGTTAGCATGAGCTATCATCACACAATTCAGTGGTGGAAAAAGGACTCAAATGTTTTTTACTTAAGTATATTAATATCAATACTGCAATGTAGAAATACAAGTGTAAAAGTCAGGAATTCAATATTTATAAAGTTTAAAAAAAGATATAAAAGTCTTGGTACCAAAATGTACTTAAGGTACCAAAACTAGACAATATTCATTGTGCAGAATGTCTGGCTGTTTCACAAGTTTTTAAATGTATAAAAATCGTTTGAAAATCTAGCCGATTTACAAGCTCACTTGTTGTGAGCTTATAGATCTGCTATGTATGTTTTGTAATAATTATCAAAATCTACAATATTGTAAATAAAGTTGTCAAATAATTGTAGTGGAGTAAAAAAAATACAATATTTGCCTCTGAGATGTAGTAGAGTAGAAGTAAAAGTACAGAAAATTGGAAATACTCTAAAAAAAAAAAAAAAAAAAGTACACTCCAAATTGTACTGAAGTACAGTACTTGAGTAAATGTACTTAGATACTTTCCACTGCACACATTGATGTTGCGTTGCAACCTGGAAGGTCTCGGTAGTCTAGTCAGCATACATTTAAGAAACTAGTTTGCAGACAACTATCCTTGTTTTAGTCTCCAGCTGCTTTAAAACAGTTTGTTTAATGTATTTGATTTATGATTTCCCCTTGACTCCTAAAACTTCAATACAGTTGATATAAAGTGTTAAAATCATGTAGCCTACTTTACATTATTTCAGAGCATATACATTTATTCTTCATTTTAGAACCAAAAAATATTATGATCCATATGATGTCACATTATGGTCTATATATCTATATAAGACCACATAATTCATAGTTACTCTTATGAAATATGATTTCCCTCCAGTGGTGGAAAATGGAATCGCTTGTATTTCAAATGCCAGGGCCCTTCTTCAGTGTCAGATGATTAGTTAAAGGGCATAACTTAAGTGATATTTATTTGTTAAAAGCCAGTGGCTTTCCATCATAACGCTTAACACGAGCCTGTCCCATTTTAGCTCTAACCTGAAAAGTGCCCACAAACACTGTTAATTACTTTTCCAAAACATGTTGTCCTTATCTATGATACCAGTGTTTCCCCTAGACATTCAACAGCGGTGCCACACTACTGCTGAATGTTTATGAAAATTGTTATAATATACTTTATATCAATGGAAGACGGATTTGTCTTATGTCTTCAGACGTACAGACGCTTCATGTCCAGTTACACACTTGCAGACATCCCACCCTGGAAAAATCCATTTCAGGGAGATTGAGCCAAAATTTACCAAAATTGTACTGAGGTCAAAAGTACATTATAACAGAGTTACAATGTAAGAGTGTATTTGCCAAAATAGTAGTAGGCTACTGTTAAAAAATGTAATAAATTGGGAAAATGGTAAAATACCCCCCAAAAATGGTCAAATGATCAATGTTAGGTTAGAGAAAACATAGCTAAGCAGTACACTATAAAATGATAGAAAAAATGGAGATAATTAGTAGCCTACTGTCAAAAAAATTGATAACAATTAGTAGCCTACTGTTAAAAAATAACTGAACTAAAAAGAAACATAGCTAAACAGTACACAATAAAATTATATAAAAAAAAACACCCATGTACCTGTCAAAGTACTTCAAAGACATCCACAAACACAACACCAGAGAGAGCTCCACAAATCACGTTCAACCCAGATTTGGCTCAAACAAGGGGTTAAATTAGTTCTACTGCTATGCCACCAAAACGTGGAATGCCCTACCAACAGTCATAATAAATCAAAACCGCTCTAAAAGAGTACTGACAGGTGGCTGCAATTCGTGGCCCTTGTAAAAAGTCACCAGAAATAAACCGCTTAAAACTTCTCAAAGCTATTATTGAATTGTTCCCTCATCTCCATGACCATAATCTATAGTATAGTTTCAGCTGTCTACCAATGATCATGATATCTCAGTGAAAACTAACCAACAACCAATAAAGACATATCATCGTGGCCATGCGTCCGGGCCATGGAGCCACAACCACAGATCCCATAGCCTGGCATCCCAGCTATGTGTAGACTAGACTTCCCACAAATGCTAATGAACAGCTTACATTTTTGCCAGACCCAAGGGGTCGGGCTTACATGAGGCTTTGTATCTGTTTTCTCCATACATGGGCATGGTCACTTTGTGGTCCGGCCCCAGCCAAAAAAAGTCTGTCCCCAGAGTCTGTCCCCATACATGGGCATGGTCACTTTGTCCTCCGGCCCCAGCCAAAAAAGTCTGTCCCCATACATGGGCATAGAAGGGACACAGGCTGACACGTCATGTGAAGTCCGGCTTAACCGTGACGTAGTGCTCTGGTCTTATAAAGTACTTATTCTGGGTCTGGCAGAACCAGGTCTCCTGGTCTTGTATTAGTATGCTTGTCACTGTGCAAGGTCCAAAGTGTATGATGATGAAATAAATACCATCACTGATTGTTATATTTTTCACTTAAACGTGTACACTTTTCCAATCTGATTGCAGAGAGAATCAGCATGAAAACCCCTGTGTCTGTGCTTCGGCTACCCAGAGGACCTGACCCTAACAGCCGAGGATTTGAACCCAACTCGCCCCGTTTCATCGCCCTCTGTCCGACTTCCATCTCGACTTCCACCGGATCAAAGACGGACGCTGCTCACCTGCACAAGGAGCAGCGTGCGCGATCCTCCATGAGAGAGAACTTTTTGAGATGTCTCATTTCCATGACCAACCAGAAGGTCCAGTTCCACATGTATGAGAAGGTGAAGGTGGAGGCAACCTTCGGAGCGTCAGACATTGATGTGCTTAACTTTCAGGTGTCGGGTCTGCAGACTCCCATTGGGGTGCAAAAAGATGCACTGATCAGGTGTCAGGATGTTATTTCATGTTCTTTTCATGTGTGATGTTTTCTGTTGGAACCTTTTTTTCACTGAGAGAAAACGTTGAACTAGTAATTCTTAATAATTTCTTCACTTCTTTCAAAAGAAGCCTATATTGTGTGATTTCCATTTCCATTTGGGTGGAGGAGTGATATCACATACCTGACACTGCGATTAAGCATTGAAGGAGCCAGCTGCCACTTGAAACAAGCAGTTACATTTTCCAGCACTGGGGGGAGATGTACACCAATAATGCCAAAGTAAGGAGACCATTCATCTGCTCCCCATCATAATGCCTGCTGGAAGTACTGTTCAATTATAGTGATGAAACATGATCTTGCTATGATCTCATTAATTGCTGTAGCTTCACATAAGTATTCACATATGATACATGTGCACATGTTCACAAGCTAAGATATTAGTTGCATTTGAACATTTCAGGTCTTTGTACTTCCTCTATCACTTGGGAAGCTTCTGTTTTGGTCGTAGTTATGTATCGTTTAAAGTTGGCAAATGATGTTCTTCACTTCTTTGCATGTAGTTTTTAATAATAAATTAGAATTTTTGTATTTAAATATTAATTTCAGTCTGTATTTATTCTAGAAAAGCATAAGAGGAAATATCCTCTTAATGCAAATTATTAATTTAATACATCATTTGTATACTTTTTCAGCAGGTAAGGTAAATGGTGAGAAGGTATGGATTTCCAACTTCAGGTCTATTTTTATCCTGCCTTCCTTTGTCACAGACATTAGTTTAATACCCACCAGACAAGTCTAGTAGGCAGATATATTAACTATATGTCCTTGCATGTACTGATGTCTGATAAATATGAACTGTGCATCAGACTAATTGTAACCATTTGTCACTCGGGACGACTTAAGACTTGTAATAGGGCAAATGCTTGTTATTCAAATCTGTCTCCATAAATTACATTATATAAGACCAAGAGTAATCAACATTTAGAACCAGTCTTATTACAGGGGAGGCATCAATAATATTTAATCTTACTAAAAGGTGTATTTTGTGTGTTCCCAATAAGTCATTTCATTTGAGTGCGGTCGTACCGTGCTTGTGTGTCTTTCTCTACCTGAATTATCTGACCGCTCACTGAAGACAGTCATCAATGAGGCAGTGACTCATCCTCTCTCTCCCTCCCACCGGCGTAGTCCCTCGCTTTTCATCTTCAACCCCACTCCAAAATATGACTTAAACCGTGTATGACGTCATTGGGTCTCTGTGATTCAATCAGGAAGCCCTCAAGGACACTCAATGTTAATTTCATATACCCCTGATGCTATTTCACTATCGGGAGCAGTTCACATTCTTACTTCTCTGATACGGTATGCGCATTCCATACCAGAGCCAGTGTCAGAAAATACTTTCTGACACTGGCTTTGAGTTGTTTGCTGCTGTTATTGCTGCATTAACGAGGTGTACGTGCATCTTTTTAAACTATGAATGATCTCTGTGCATGAAGGGAGTTGGATCCATACTCGGTAAATTGTTGCAGTGCATGGGGGCACACTGTCTCAATGTTATCTACTCTTACTGTTTCTCTTTCCTGGCGGTCTGCTTCTCCCTGATTCCAGTGGAAAAACATTCTTACATTTTAGTGTGTGTGTGTGTGTGTCACACGATGGTATAAGGAATCTGCCCTGTCTAACACCACTGGCCAACAGGAAGCACATTCCACTCCTTCCTGTTTGTGGCCTTCTCTCACTTCCTGTCAA
This sequence comes from Gymnoscopelus microlampas, assembly GCF_963454915.1. Taxonomy (NCBI): domain Eukaryota; kingdom Metazoa; phylum Chordata; class Actinopteri; order Myctophiformes; family Myctophidae; genus Gymnoscopelus; species Gymnoscopelus microlampas. Next base: position 51,854,737 of record NC_139945.1, read on the forward strand.
GTGTCTGTGATAACTTACAAAAATACACGGCCACAGTCACTTCATCATACGCTTTGCCCCTGCCCAAAAATACAGTAGGGGAAAGAATGTACATTAATCTATGGGGCTTAACAAGGCTTTGCTTTGTATACAGTTCTATTACTATTTGCTTTCATTTTCTGGGTAATATTCAATCAGATTGATGCTATCTATTTCACACAGATAAATTATAGAAAAGGTTTGAGGCCAACTGATTGAAAAATTCTCTAAAATGTCATTGCATGCAAAGCATGATTAACTTCTGGTATTGTATCTTGTTTCAAAACAGAGGCTGAGACAAATTCTCATTCCCTCTGCTGGTTTATTAGCCTAGTTTACATTCTCAAAAGACTGTGGAAATACTGGTGTGAAACAACCTGTCTTTTTGTATAGATTTCAAGACAGTCCAACTGGATACAACTATTTTCTCTATTTTTATGCGACACCATCGTACAACAAAGTATGAATTAGGGCTTAAGTGGTTAAACCAATTAGTGGCAATATCTCAGGCATAAGACAATACAGTAGGAATACTGTTACAACTATGGCTATATAGTGATATTTACAGGTATGTGCCCATTGTTTGATGGTGCTGTTGATGGGACAGACAGGCAGACACAAGAGGAATGGCTGAGTCACAGGCAGTCCTCTGGTTTGTTTAACTTGCAGCTATGAGAATGTTGGAGTAGCTCCAGTGATTGTGCGGCCCAGGCGCTGCGTGGCAGCCTCACTTCCCCAGCTCAAGTGGTCAGGGAGATAAAGACCCAAGCAGGGGAGTATGCCAGCCAGATACACCACCGAGTGGCAGCCTGGGCCCCAAACCTACACAACTCTTAACCATTTTCACACTTGTGTCCTTATTTTTGAGCATGTCAATCTTTGCCAATTTTATATAAATAATAGCTTTATATTATAAATATAGCTAGCCAATGGCTAGCTATATTTGAATACGGCTTAAGTGGTTAAAGATTCGATTGCAATGCTTCAAAGTAGTAACTAGAATATTGTTAGCCTACTGTACTCAATATGATATAATCATATTGAGTCACACATGGATTCATCATCGGCAAACACTCTTGAGTCGAGTATGATGGTCCTCCTGGGGATCCTCAAATGACTAAAGAGGCCAATTCTGGAACCACACACTCTTGCAATGTGAACATTGAAGTGTTGTGCTGGAAGTAGGTTGTGGAAGGGCCTTTTTGGTGGACACCTTTCTTTGCTGTCGCTTGACTCGGGTGGCCTGGCAAAGCTCTTTTTCATGGAATGTGGCTCATTCATATAGACTGCTTCTTCATGCAGTACTGGTTAGTGGTTACAGGGTTAATGTTCTACTTTTCTGATGCGATGAGATGTACAGGTATTAGACCTGTAAAAACAACACAATGTTGTTTACTTTGAATTCATGACAATGATGTCCTTTATTAAACATATCAGTGACAGTGAGCGATGCAGTACGACACGTTTCCAGCCAGATGTGGGGATAGCCCAGGATACCATTCCAGTATGGACAGAGTCATCCCCCAGCCAAGTGAGTAAAACCTTGTCTCACAGTGGTGTCACTTAAATTAACCGATTTTTCAAACTAACAACGATTTAGGCTTCGGTCTAGACAGGAAGACATACTGTAAGAGGAGGTGGGAGGAGAAGGGAAGCACTAATTAGTGTGTGATTAAAGTTATCTTCATTTATCTACTTCAAAGTACAGACGGCCCATAGTGGTTTGACTCCCTTCCCCAAAGGAATAAACAGGAAGATTTGCTGCTGATACGTGTCTTTCTGATTATGAACCACCAATATGGGCGCTCACTGGATACATCCATCATCTCTGAAAACATAAACCTGACCAACCAGAAAACCTCTCCAAACTGGAAATGCCAGATTTTGTGTGTAGGTGTGAATAAAAATCATACAGTAATGCCTGAGGGCCAAATCTATGCAGAGTTATAAGTGGAAGCTGTGGAAGCCACTTTTCAAGATTCAACCCAAATAATAATCCTCCAGCTTTTGATTTTGAATGGCTTTAAGAAAGAAAACTGTTTTCAAAAACATAAACCGGGATTGTCACCCCTCTCATAAATCAAAGAAATCTTAGCTCATACAATATATAAAAAATAATAATAAATGTTCATACATATTCCTGTATGGTCTGAAATGACTTCAGCTGAGAGGAACATACTTAACCATTTAAGCCCTACTATACTTTGTTGTACAATGAATAGTGTTGTGAGCCTGTAGATCTGTTATTTGTTTTGGAAAAAGCTTTTTATTTTATGTTTTATTTCTTTTTACATTTTTGTCCCAAAATAGGGACATCAGGTTGAAAGTGGTTAAAGTGTTTGTGAACGAGGCATGTACAGTAGTTGGATTGGGGTGTGTGGTAGAAATATTTATAGACTGTCAAATGTATGTATTATTGTGTATTTGTCTGCCTCCCATTGAACGTCTTTCAATGCTAGTCAGCCACTTTCCACACCAGTGTACTCGACTACAGCTGTCCATCTTATTAGGTGACACCCCCCACAGACTGCTACTCTTATAGTACATATGCCATCTATGGAAGACTTCTGTAACTATTTGTGAATCCTTTACCTTTAGCACATATCCTTGTAAGACCATTTAGAATAGCATCTCTGGTAGAGTGGACACTATAAGAACAATTGGTGCTCAAGAGGCTTCTGTCCCATTGATTGATTGATTGATTGAAATTTTTATTAGGCAAAAGAATGTAAAACAACACAGTTACATTTATAATGCTTTTGTCTAAAAGGGCCATAGGGCCCAAGGTCTGGCCATGAAGGCCAGAGCTCTGTTGCTGTGAATGCTGTTACTCTGCCTGAATCCTCCTAATAAATGGTCAACACTTCACCCTGACTGGATATTCATATTTTCCATTATATTGTGTCTAAAGGGGAACTATGCTGCCAGAGAGAGTTGAATGTCCATACAGAGTTATTTAATCAGGGTTGGGATCACATACTTGTGAGGGTTTATCTTCCTGTGGTCATTAGTTGAGTCTGTGGCACTGAGGAGTTCCATCAAAAGTGTTCAGAAGCTTCCCATGAAACACAGGATGATTCCAGACACCCAAGTCCCTCCCATAGTCCTCCCATAGCCTCTATAATGTAATGTTTGATCGTTTTTCTCTCCTGTCCACTTGATTTTGAACTTGCCTTCTGCCCCCCCCCCCCCCCCCCCCCCTCCCCATGTCTGCCTACCTTACACTAACGTTGTGTAATTGTGAAAATTGAAAATAAATGGTCCGAATAAAACAAAATCACATTTTTGAACAAGGATGAAAATGTTTTATTTAACCTATTTGAAAATGTGCAGCTCCATCTGCAGTCATCTCCTGTTGTCTCATTTGTGGAACATCATCAAGAGGCTCGTGGGACAAACTAATTGCTCTTAACTTAACTCACACACTCACCCACACACCCCAGATCCCACCTTACCCTACCAGACTGAAATCTCGACCTCCTTCTGCCTTCTTCATTTTCTCCCTTCCCTTCATCTCTCTCTCTCGCCCTCCATATCACTTTCTTTCTTTTTATTCTTTCTCTCTCCCGTGCTCAAGAGACTTGATTTAGTTGTGTCAGGGACAAGGACATTTGTCTATTAGCAAGAACCACTGACGTAGGTATCGCTGTCCCCTCCTTCTTATCATCTCCCTCTCTCTCATCTCCCTCCTTCTTCCCCCTCCCCCTGCCTCCTCCCGCATGCCTAATTTATAATCCGTCGTTCGGCAGCGTCTCGGACCGAAAATAGCAGATCTATAAGCTCACAACGTGTCGCTCCCGCGACACGTTGTGAGCTTATAGAGTGGCTATTTTCGGTCTGCGACGCTGCCGTACGACGGCGTATAAACCCGGGCTTCAGTCAGATTGGGGTCGCCGACCTTCATCGTGCAGGCTGGTGAATCATCAGTGAGACTGAGAGAGGGATGCTACCCGCCCAGGGTACTTCCGTCCTCCTTCCTAAATTGCTACTGTAACCCGACATTGTCTGCTCTCTACTGTCACATCAGTCTGTCGCACAGAGAGAGAGAGGGATAAGGGGATAAAGAAAGAGAGAGAGGAGAGGGAGAGAGAGGGAGGCAGAAGACAAATGAAGGGAAGTGGGATGAGTGTGTGCGTGCGTGCGTGGGTGGGGGGGGGAGGGGTAGGTAGTGAAATGCCCAATGTTAAATACTGAAGTTCTGTGACTTACCCAGGATAAATCAAAGAACCATCGTGGTGTTAATAAAATAGTCACTCATTAAGTTGTGTCACATTCTAATGTCTATTAGTCGAGGTCATTTCAAATGAGGAGGCCTTTCGTTCGACTCAGGAGGCTGCTGGCTGGGTTCACTACTAGTGACTGCTGCCATGGCCCAGGCCCCATTTTAAACTGTATTAAAGGTCAAAAGCCCTTTGGCCAGGGCCATGCATAGGGAGAAAGCCTTCTGTCCTTCATGTCTACACAGTAGCATCTAGTGTTAACTTACAGCTACAATCCTTTAGGAGACATGTAGAATCGGCTTCAGGTCTCAATGGGTTAATAAATAACTAGCACATCTGCAGTGGTTGGAGGTGGTACTCTTTCATTGGGAAATGTAGACCCTGGTGTAGGGTAAGACAGTGGTTGACATGGTCAAGTATGGTGGTTGACATGGTCAAGTATATGGCGCACCACCAGATTGGACATCAGATGCGACGCCATCTTTATTGTAATTTGGAAATTACAATTACAATTGTTGTCTCTTTTCCTTTGGGAGAGAGACAACGGACATGAGCAGGTGGGTGTGCGTAATGGCACAGTCACACATGCGCAGCATAGTCGAGTCAAGATTTCAGACGCATCAGTTTCCCATGATGTCTTGCGGGGCTGTGGGCAGTGGGCATGAGTACTGGTTTTGGGCGTGTGTAGTTTGTTTGACTTACGTTGGAGTGTTGGCTCACTAAAAGAGAACTACAAGCAAAAGGGCTGTCAAGTGGGGTCAACCGAGGTGCTATTTTCCTATTGATTGATGCTCGGTTAAAATTCACCGTTGTTGAACTCCAAGCTTCACATCTGCTGTACTGTCACATGTTTCTGAGCCTACCTTGAAAAACAGACCTGAAAGGGTACATTTTAAATTTGCATTCAGAACTTTACTGTGCCAGTTCTCTGATCCCTTATATTTCTTAAGTGTTTAGGCATGATTGCCATTTCATGTGTGGGGCAGCGATGGCTCAGGAGGTAAAGAGGCCACTTGTGAAACGGGAGGTTCCTGATTTCTGTTGAAGAGTACTTGAGCAAGACACTGAACTGAAAACATAACTGCTCTCAAAGACCAGTTTGGTGCCTTGCATGCTTTCCTCTGAATATGGGTGTGTATGGGTGAACGTAATGCACATTGTAAAGCTCTTTCAAAGGCACTATATAAATGAGCCATTTACCATTATATGTGTGTATGTGCGTGTATGTGCACATGTGTGTACACAGGCAATAGGTCACTTTTGGTTTGTTCCCAAAGCACGTCTCTGTTGCCTTGGCTTATTTACTGATGCTATCTGAGTGGAGGGATCTGGGTAAACAGTGAGGTTAGATAACAAGAAGAGAACATCTTCCTCCACCCTGCGAATCCCACCATCAACCCTCCCCCAAACCACAAACACCAATCCAGTCTGGGTACCTTGTGAGAACAAATGGATTATTCTCTGCCGTTCCATTACAGAATAACTACCAATGTCTTCTTTAACTTAAATTATTATTATTATTTTTTTAATTAATTAAATTGATTAAAATCTCTTCCAACTTGTAAGCTCTGTTTTCCCCTCTTCTCTGTTCAACTGACAGGCTGTGTTCCCAATTGACTGAATAGACACCCATGTTCTCCCACAGTTATTAACGTGAATGGATACATTTTTATGCATCAGCCAGGAGGGCCCCATCATTACAGCAAACATTCCTTGGCACAGTGCTTCTACAAAATGCATAAAAGTAGCCTACTGTACAAAAGTCATAATAAATTCAAATTGTCTGCATTTAATTTGAGTTCAATTCAATGCAATTCAATTTCTATTATACTGTAGGGCCAACAACACATCTGTGTATATTGTATAGTGTAGGTTATAGTGAGAAGGGGTGGGGTGGGGTTGAGATGGGGAGGTGGGTGATTTCTACTCATGAGACATGCTGTGACACTAACATAATTGTACAGCATATTTTTGCCTGAGTTTGAGTTTGAATTTTGTTAAGGGGGTTTAGGGTTCTGATCTACTCATGAGACATGCTGTGACATTAACACATTGTTGTATTCATTGTAATCAATATTGTATCAGATTGCCATGTTGAGTACTCATTCTGAGCTGTAATACATCTAGTATTGTCCATTTTTCACATTATTTCAAATCGTGGGGGCGGGCCGGGGCAGCATTTTGATTGATTTCTGCTATTTGGGGTCAAAGTGTTGTTTTAATTTTTTTCCCTCTCAATGCACATTAGGTTCTGACATTTTCAATGTAATAAATATGTGTGTTGAGCAAAATCTACCATGTGTAATGTTTCATTTTGTCCAATGACTCAAGTTGAAGCGTTTTTTTTCTTTAAAGCTTCGCTATATTTTATAATGGCCGAAATTCACATTTGAGTATACAAATGCACCAATACCTGTCTCATGTGTTAGGTACACGTATAAATGACGGTTTGAGAGAGATTTTGTGATGTCAAAATGAATATTAATACATTTATAAGCAAAACAATCGCCATAATATTCAACTTTTTTTGTACTTCTGTCACGGTCCGCTCCTCGGGCCGTGGACTTTGATGTTATTATTCAGACCGCCATTGCCCTTATATGGTCGTGGTCTCGTGGACACTTTAGGCCTGTTCTATAGGCCTGTCACGGTCCGATCCTCGGGTCGCGCACTCTGACTTTATTATTTAGACCTTCCTGCCCTTATAAGGTGTTGGACTTTAGGCCTTTGTTCTGTTCTGTATGTAGTCTTGTTATTCTGTTACTCTGTTGTTGTTGCCCTGCTGATGTTCTGTACCTTATTTTGTAGTATTTTTTCCTGTTGTGCCTAGTTACTGTTACCTGTCTTGTCTCACCTCCCTGTTGATTAGTCATGTTCTCCTCCTGTGTCCTCTTAGTCCCTCAGCCAATCCCAGTGTTGATTGTCTGTTCAGTTCACCTGTGTCTTATTATTTCCCTGTCTATTTAACCGCTGTGTTTGCACCCTCCCCTTGCTTGTTCATTGTATTATGTTGCGTGCTGTTACATCCTGAGTTCAGTCCCTTGCCTGTATTATCACCTTTTGAGTTATTAAACCCGTTAAACCGACCAGTTCTGCCTCTGTCTCTCCTGCACTTGGGTCCTACAATCCTGCCCTGACTCAAACCGTGACAACTTCACATGTATATACATTTAAGGCTCATGACAAAAAACCTGCAGGATATTGTGCAGAGAACTTTTAACCAAAAGTCCACAAAGATGTAATCTATGCAAAAATGCATTGAAAAAGTAGGGCCCAGACATGGGAACGAAAAGTCACTTCATATGGTTCACCACGTGGCCTATATTACGGCAATTTGTCCTTGTACAGTATGTTCCAGTGGATCCGATGTAGTTATTATTTAGTCACAGGCTCTTAATACTTTTCATTAGTTAATCCCTATTTTGGACATGTCAAAACCTTTTTTTTTTTATAGCACATGTACAAGCTCATGTGTCATGATGCGATGCATTGTGAGCTTGTAGATCTAAATAAGAAATAAATCACAAGCTATAAGCGAGCAAGTGAAAGGAAGTTCTCCAATTTTAAAATGAAAAGCAGTCTTACCCTGCTCAGAATTAACAGTGGGAGTTGTTTTAACCAAGTAATCTTGTGAGCGGGTATGGTGATTGTAAACTTGAATTTTCAATAAGCTGTTTAAGGCTTAAGTAAGGCTTTGTAGATAAAAACAGTGCAGTGATGTTATCTCCTAATAGCTAATGATGGCCACTCAAGCTTTTCATAAAGCCTACAGTGATGTACTACTTCTACTACAACTACAACTACTACTACTACTACTACTATTACTACTACTACTACTACTACTACTACTACAAATAATAATAATAATAATAATAATAATAATAGTAATAATTATAATAATTATAATAATAATAATAATAATAACAATGCGATATTTGAAAATAGCAGAACTATAAGCTCACAATGCGAAGTTCAAGCGTATTTAACTTTAAACACATCTTTGGTGTCATTTTAACGTTTTGTGTGCACCCCAGTTAGCTTTTAAGTAGCTTGATTCAATATTTTGATATTTAATATTCATTTATTAAAGTTTTAGAATATGAAAAAAGTCATTGAAAAATCACGCCCCCCATCACACATTAGAAGAACACCAGAACCAGCTATACGCATGTTTTGAGTGAGTCTAACCTGGTTAAAAGTGGAGTTTGAAGTTCAATGGGCTTAGGATTGGGGGGATGTCTGATAAAATGAATATCATTCATTTTTTATCATCATACAGTACTTCCTTCCACCACTGACCGCACCTGGACATGTCTGGACTGGGAGGAACAGCCCTGCTGTGACCTTGGAACATCTGGAGCTAGCCATGTTCGAGACCGCGAAGTGATGCATAAATAACAATCACACACACACACAGGCACACACACACACACACACACACACACACACACACACACACACACACACACACACACACACACACACACACACACACACACACACACACACACACACACACACACACACACACACACACTGTGCAGGTTGACAACATATGCTCACACAAATGAACATAAATCATTATGTGCATACAGCTGCACAACTGAATTGACACACAGACATACAGATGCACAACCACATTGTACCACATGTTAAGTCACACTGTTGCATGCTCACATGCACGCACGAGCATACAGTGCATGTACACACAAACACCCACACACCAGATGTTTGCTGAACTGACCTGCCAGGTGTGAGCTCAACATTATATTTTTATGTATCAAAGAAGATTCATGTTTTATCCCACCGTCTTGGAGAGAAATGCAACCAGGTGCTGCAGGCAAGCCCACCAACACTATCAGACAAGACATTCCCAGATGGCTGCAGGGCCCCACGGGGTCACAAAGATGCAAAATAATCTCTCTTCAACTTGACACAATGGGGTGCATTTAGATGAATTTAGTGTGGCTCCAGGCGATCAAATTCAGCACTTAATTCATGACATGCACCTGGATCAGAAAACCATTTTCGGTGGCCAGCTGCACTTGACTGGATGACTGAACATGACTGGGTGGAGACAAATGGTTCAAATCCCTCACAACTTGCACAACAATGGCATATCCATCCACTGATTGCTCCAACATAACTCTATGCCAAAGCAGTCAAATGTCAGTGTTTGTCTGGACCACACCTCAGTATTTGTAATGAAAATGTAATTTTTGACGTCAAGTCCAAAATGTGGACGATGTTGACCCACTAGTATTAATAATAACACTATTACTTAGTTGAGGTTATGTTATGCGCTGTTACATATTTTGGTTAGGTTTAGACACTTTTCATTTGGTTATGGTTAGGGTGAGGGTTTGGGTTATGGTAAGTTTGATAAATAAATAAAATAAACAGTCAAATAATGACAATAACATTGAATTGTGTTCAATGTTATTGTCCATCAGTGTTACTTACGTGTGTGAGTGAGTACTGTGTGGAGATTGTGTCAGTGTGTGTGTGTGTGTGTGTGTGTGTGTGTGTGTGTGTGTGTGTGTGTGTGTGTGTGTGTGTGTGTGTGTGTGTGTGTGTGTGTCTGTGTGTGTGTGTGTGTGTGTGTGTGTGTGTGTGTGTGTGTGTGTGTGTGTGTGTGTGTGTGTGTGTGTGTGTGTGTGTGTGTGTGTATGTTGTGTGTGTATGTTGTGTGTGGATGTGTGAGTGTGTGAGTGTTTAGTTCCAGGTGTTGACTGGAATCCGAACCCTCAACCTCCATGGTGGTGGGCAGGGACTTTACCACTGCTCCACCCGAGAGCCATCATTCACATCACAACAAATTATATTGGGCTTAAAGCACAGTGACACTTTGTTAGAGTTTCGGTTGTGTAGATACCTTGCCATCGTGTAACCCCAAATATCGGTGAGATATATTCCTCCATTTCTCAGTTGATTTTCCATTTTTAATAAACGGAGCAACGTACTGAACGGAGAAGGGTTTATCTCAGATATTTGGAGATACTTTACAGCTAGCCAACTACATGACCGAAACTTCTACCAAAGTGTCATTGAGCTTGAAGTGGATGACCAGTAATGAATGTCTGATTGAAACATCCCTATTGAAGCACTATTTCCCCCTCTCTTTTCTTGTTTTTTTCCTTCATTGTTGCTGTCTTCTTTGTTCATCTCTCATTTCTTAGTTTTTCCTAGACAATGTAGCATCATCCACCACTGTTGGCGTTCTGTTTCCTTTTAGGGAACCTTGCTCATATTGGAGCATTCCTGTTGTCAGCTCTGTGGTCTTACTGCTACATAACCTGCTGATACGGAACCCTGCTGTCCACGCCTACTCAAAACCACATCCCAACCTGGCTCAAATTTTTACTGACACACACACGCTCTCCCTTTCCTCTACTTCCTCTCTAGGATTATAAGAGGAGGATGGGACAAAACTTACAGTAAATGTTCTCCCCTCAGTAGTCAAGCACTGGGATAAGGGCCGGATCTAAAATGTATGGGCCCCTGGGCCTGAGACTGCATCTTTCTTTTCTCTTTCCTTTGTACATTTATGCTTGGCAGTTCCTCTCAGTGCATTGCAATCTATTATGCTCCATTATTCTCTCAATTTATTTTGCGCCAATGCCACTGCAATGCCTGAAGGGTATGACCTTAGCAGTGGATGTCAGTCATTAATACATTATTATCGTATTAACAAAAATACAGAACAGTGAACTTTATGAACTTATTAGGTATCTTTAATTGTATGTGACCAATATATAGGTTTTAATTTATCAGCAGGGGGGGCGGACATCAGGTCTTACTGTAGTCACCTACCATCAACAACAAGCATACATAAGTATACAGTATACAGAAGGTCCAGGAGACTTGGGCAACCAGAAGAGACAGCAAAACAACGAAATATTTTGCCTTTCGTGTGCAGAGGTGATTCTTGAGACTATTCGGACCCTGGGCAAAAAGATCCCATGGGGCCCTTCTTCTGACTGACATGAATGAGTCCTTGGGGGATCCTCATTGCTCTCCCGCATGGGAGACAAGTTCTAGTCCCGGGTAGGACACAAAGGTTACGGATTACAACTATAACCAAGCGAATTCCCAAAGAGAAAGCATCATAGCTTGTCTTCCACTGAAGCCATTTTCGAACGTTTGTGTGAGACGACACTGATCAATCCTTGTCTTATAAATTGGAGATTCTTCAACATTCCTCTTAGCAACTTACTCTTTCTGAATATTTTCTGCCCCCTTCTGTCGACCTATACTCTCACTAGTGTAGCATTATACGTTTCATCACAGACTTATTTCCACATGATTCTTGACTCAACCCTCCCAAAATCCACAATTCTCTCCCACCCACTCGTATTCCACTGTAAACTGTTTACGTGCAATGCAAGTGGTTGTCATGGCGACTGGCCAGGCGCAGAGGGCAGGCTGCAGGTGTTTGTGTTTGTGTTTGAGGAAGCCCTCAGCGTGTCATATTTTTAGCCATACAGAGAATTCCACTGCTGTTCCGTTCGTCCTTATATGTGTTTGTTTATTTCTCTTAGAAGGCCGGTCATTCATGCAGGTTTGTGTCAACACTGAAGACTACAATATAGCTTCCTGTTATTATTAGGCCTACTACCCACACAAATGTATCTGCACAACAATCCATGTACCGTACTGTGTTCAGGCATTAAAGCACAAAAAAATAGGTAGGGACATACCATATCATGCACTTATAAACCACGCTCATCAACAGAGAATGCAACAACACTAATGCTCTTGGAAATGTGCAGTAAGAGCTTTGAATATATTCATTCATTCATGTTTATTTGATAGGGACAGAGCAATTATCCAATGCAATTACCTTAATTGCATTGGATAAAGTGATTATAACGGATGCTAATTTGCAACACCTGTTTTGTGAGTATAAGAGATAAAAAAAACAGTGATTAAATAAAGAATGTAAACTGAGTAAGGCCAAATACAATAAAACACACATTTAATAACACAGCTACAGGAAACTAGACATGAGTTTGTTTGCTGCGTTACTGCTCATTAGCGAGCCTGGCTCTTTAACCGACTGGTAACGTATGCACCTATAGATCCACGGGTCTTGAGTTTGCCTCCCAGCCGACGCAACACTAGAGCTCCTTACACACCAGGGGTGTTTTTTTTATGCGAATAATAGTTTTTTTAAAAAACCTTATAAAGCCAATGCAAGCTTCCATGGAGCGAAAAAGCAAAAAAGCTAAGCAAAAAAAGCGTCTTTTAATTATTCGGAACGAGTCCGAATTTTGCGTATATTCGCATAATCGCCGGTGTGTAATGACCTTAAGTCCCTTAAAAGTGGTGAATTTTGCAAGAAATTTCAAGTAATCTGGTAGCAAGTCCAAGGACTTTGCTCTTTTCACAGAAAAGGTTGTCCTTCACTTCCTGTTTCCCTGTTTCTCTGTTTCAGTTACTTTTATAGTTTATGTTTTTGGCAGTCCCACCACAAATGAACAGTCAGGCAGGAGGATTATGTTGGTGATGGGGGCTGATTTACTGAAGCATGAGCAATGCAAAGGACAAAGAGACAAATCACTATTGACTCACTGGTCTGACTGTAGAGTTTGAAATGACTTTCAAGAACTTAGTTATCTGCAGGGTTTGATTTGATAAAAAAAAAAAAACAGAGGGATATTTTCTTAACCACTTGACCCCTAAATACTTGTTGTTCAGCACATAGCATATCTACTGTCTCACAACGCGTTGCATTGCAACATGTTGTGATGATGGAGGCATGGATGAGATTCTTCCCCCATCCCCGAAGGCAATCGAAATCTCTAGTATCTGATCCAATTCACAGCTTATTTTATTAATACAATGTCTTCAACACTGCAACTCCTGCATCTTCCAGTTCCAAAAGACACTGTGATGTGTATTCTTAAATTAGTCACATTAATCAGATGCATATCTTCTCTATTCTTACTTGAGAAAAGGAATTCAATGATAAACTCTTTGAGTTGATTCAGTGCAGAGGTTGTAGAGATACGTACGTACGTTAGGAAATCTATACGCGTAGAGAATCCATCTCTTCACGATATGGAAGCAAGTGAATATTTCCAATCGAGGCTGACTGCAGTTTTACACTGTACAGTAAGGCCTATGTGACCTGCTCAGTGGAGTGTATGCCAGTGGAGCCCCAGACCACAATTTTCGGTTGTTAGCTTGGCATGTGATTTCTAAAATACACACCAACTGTATTGATGGCTCATCAACCAGCGCTGTGGCTGGCAGCGCTTTATACAGCTGTTCAATGCATCCAGGGGTCCCACAACACCCCATCTCACCTCAGAACCAAACAGAGTTTAAAACAGATGTAAAGCGTGCGTGCGTGCGTGCGTGCGTGTATGTGTGTGTGTGTGTGCGCGCATGTCTGGTGTCAAGTATTTAAGGAGTGAATGTCATAATAATGCTGTGCAATTGTAATTGTGCGACTGCATGTAATTATGTGCCGATTCCCTGTGTTTGGGTGGATTCGTTTGTACGGAAAAGGCGCCAATGTCTCTAGTCTACACTGTCCCATATTCCATCTCTAATGTCACTGAGTAAGATAACTCCATGTCTACAATTGAGAATGCTGCTCCTTTCTCCACCCGCTGTTTATGCTCTGAACCCTCTGGTCACAGAGTATCTATGAATTGCCTATAGGCCTACCTTTGGGTCACAGGTATAAAAGTTCAACCACATAAACCCTAGCATCCTATCCTGGGCATGTCAGAATTAGCGAACATTTGGTGAAAATATATGCAAACATGGTTAATAACACCAATTACTTTGCATCTGATATTGCAGTCTTGCAATCGAGCTTTTGCAAAGAAAATATTCGCTTATCCACTTTGTTCAGATGCAGGTGTGTTGGACAGTGACAAATGAAGCAATCCAGAACATTCTCTGCTCTGGCTCAGCAGCATCAGTCTTGGACCTGTAAAATCCATACAATTCCATAGAAATGAGTGCAATTATCAATAGTCAATGATAATTATCACTCTGTTTGTCCTGTTTTGTCAGTGGTAAATGGTTGCTGTCAATATTTAGACCAAATGGACCCGTAAGGTTCCAGTTGTACACTGTTGGAGTTAAATTAACACAGGTGATTTTACTGTGTGCACAGTGTTCCCCAAAGAGAGAAAAGGTCAAAGCTCTGAAAGCCCGAGTTGATCTGTCCCATTTATTCTCTTAGCCTCTACATGCACGTTCATTAATAAAATCATTGTCTTAATATGCAAGGGCAAACACTCGAGTATCCTCATAAATGCGTGAACACCCACAAACACACGCACACGCACACGCACAAACGCACAGACGCACACACTATTCTCCATCTTTGCCCGCTCCACGACCTTGTCTTTAGAATTTCTAGTGATGATATCACTGGAATGTGTTGTGGAGGAGGGACTGTGTGTGTCTGTGAGTCTGTGAGTGCGTGCGTGCGTGCGTGCGTGCGTGCGTGCGTGCGTGCGTGCGTGCGTGCGTGCGTGCGTGCGTGCGTGCGTATGGGGAATGCATTGTGTGTCCGTGTATGGGGAGACATTTATCCGAGTGTCCATGCGTGCATGCGCGCGCAAGTGTGTGCGCGCTAGCGTGTGTGTGTGTGTGTGTGTGTGTGTGTGTGTGTGTGTGTGTGTGTGTGTGTGTGTGTGTGTGTGTGTGTGTGTGTGTGTGTGTGTGTGTGTGTGTGTGTGTGTGTGTGTGTGGGTGTGCGTGTGTGTGTGTGTGTGTGTGTGTGCGCCGAAGATCCTCAAAACAGTGAACATTTCATCATATAATGTGAAAGGAAGGGAAAGTGTGGGCACAGCAGCTTTTCTTTTCGCAGCGTGTTCACAGGAAGAGGGTTTCAGTTAAAAGGACAGAGAGAGGAAGCCTGCTGGCTATCAAACTCTCCTGGTGAAACTGTGTCGTATGGGGGCACAGGGGTGAGTCAGGAGATGAGGCCATAGGGGCACTCCTACACCAACCCACCCCTTGACCACTCCCTGCCAACCTCCATCTCCAAAAGAGTGACCTCAGGAGTGGGGAATGGAATCTTATCTCTGCAAAAATGCACTTTGGAATTCCTTGCAAGTGAATGCAAAACGTCTGTTTGTGTGACTGGGCCTGTGTGTATAGTCTAAACATTTTACAGAGTTCTGTGAGTGTTCTTCACTTTTACGTAAAGCACTTTGTAACTTTGTTTCGACAAGTGCTCCATAAATAACGTTTATTATTATTTTATTATTATTATGTGTCTTGTGTGTGTGTGTGTGTGTGTGTGTGTGTGTGTGTGTGTGTGTGTGTGTGTGTGTGTGTGTGTGTGTGTGTGTGTGTGTGTGTGTGTGTGTGTGTGTCGCTTGAGTGAATTCTGTTTTTTGTGAGTGTCTAATGAAACTTGGTCTTCGTCTCCTCCCTTCTCTCTCTCTGCTCCTCTACCTCTGACATCAACATCTGATTGTCCTTCGCAGCACGCAACACTCACAAATCATCCACTCCACTTGTTTCGCACTGTCATTCGCCTCCGTGACCTAACTCTAAAGTCTTGTTCTTAATGTCTTAATGGTAACTAACTTGTATATTTAATGACTCTGACTATTGGATCACACATAATAAAAACTTTACAACTTTACTTTATTATAAAAACATTTCATTGTTGATAGACACATTTTAGTAATTATTTTCATTGTTGATAGACTAATATATTATCCAGATACATAAGGTTATAGGTCAACTGAAACTGTGTATATCGTAGTACAAGAGTCTCCGGCCAAATTAGCTCCCATTGCGTCACTTTGTGATGCTTTGTGATGCCTTGTGAGCTTGTAGATCTGCTTTTTTTAAACAGTAGAGGTTCAGGCCGCTATGCGGCCCACACACCTACGTCGCACTATATATATATCTATATCTGTCAGTCCTTGTCCCTTTTTTGCCCATATGGAGATCGCTGATGTCATTAGTATATGCCCATATATGGGCATGCCCCCTTTTGTGCCCATATATGGAGCTGACTGATTTGTTTGCAGCTGGTGCCATGACGACACATGGCGGTTAGACAACGCACTCCATATTAGGGCTTAGCTGCATATACTCCGTATATATATATATATGGTACGAAATAATAACTAGGCTACATTGGGTCCTTTGCTTGGATAAGTAACAGTTTTGGACATACAAGGTTTCTACCTGACAGCGACGATATATAATGTCGAAAGTCTTTACATATAGTCTGTACATATATAGTATATCATTCATACAGCAGGCTAGCTGATATTAGCTATGCACGTTACACAGATGGGAATGTCAAAGTTGACATTCAATGTTTTTGTTGGCATTTCAAAGCTGTAGTGAAATGATATCCTTGAGAATTTCCCTGAAAATGTCCAACCTTGTATCAATTAAACAAAGGCAAAACTGATGTAATTGTCTTTGGAGCCAAGGAAGAACGATTAAAAGTCAGTGCTTAGCTTCAATCGGTAATGTTAAAAACCAAAACCCAAGCCAGAAATCTTGATGTGGTCATGGACTCGGACCTGAATTTCAACAGCCACATTAAGACAATTACAAAGTCAGCCTACTATCACCTTAAGAATAACAAGGATTAAAGATTTTGAAAAACTGGTAACACTTGCTCATAAGGGGTAAATTCACACACGTTATCAAGACTTAATTAACGCTTAATTCATGAATAACTAATGCATTAATTCATCATTAAATCATCATTAATTCATCATCAATTAATGTTGAAGTAACTATTACTTAACCAAAGTAATGTATCATTAGTTAATACATGAATACATGAATTCATATGCGACCATATAATGGGCCACACATGGTGTGTTTGTAGATCTGCTTTTATCGGTCAGTTCTATGCCCAGGGTGAGTGCTCATAGGCGGGTAGGATTAGTGAGGAGACTCGGTCTCTGACACTGGTTGTTCCAAAACTTCAATGTGGCGTATGGTGGTCGCCCAACTTGGACTGGCTTGGACTGACTGACTGGCTTGGACTGACTGACCCACCTGGGGGTCAGGTGGGTTATTTGTTAATTAACTGCTAGTTAAGTAACACTTGCTACTAGTTAATTAACAATGAATAATTATTTAGTTACTATATCTTTGGACGCCAAAGTAAAGTCACATCAATTTAATTATTAATTCATGTTTAATTAATACTGAAATCACAAATAACAAAACACCTTTTATATTTCAATTGTCTTTATTGATCCTTTACAAGCCCCACTGACTGTATGAGTCATTGACAACCATTATAACATAATACATACATACATACATACATACATACATACATACATACATACATACTGTACGTACATACATACATACATACATACATACATACATACATACATACATACACATACATACATACATACATACATACATACATACATACATACATACATGCATAATTCATTATTTTATTACACAAAATATAATTCTCCAATACAATACCAAGGCTAGAAGAATCTATTGTACGTTAACCAAAGTAAATCACTTACCCTAACTTTAATGCAAAAATCACCTATCTAAAGTATTTCACCTGTGTAGGCTTCGACATGAACAAGCAGTAGTGTAAGAAACACAAAATAAAAACAGAGGCATTTTACACTTCACATTCTTAGCAGTGATGTCAAACATAAAGCATGAAAACATCCACCTTTTTAAATAAAACAAACACTTACTGGTCAATGGACTCTGACTCACACCCTCTTCACATCAACTCTGCAGTGAGAATGATCTAAATCACGTTGTGTCTTAATTATCTGAATGAACTTCACCTGCTGGTGGCCTAATTATCTAAATGAACTCCACCTGCTGGTGGAAGCTACCACTCTAGGAGGGGGGAGTATGGACTAAACCAACTGGCCTTTTTAACAACACCAGTCTGTGATGGTGAAAAACGGCAATGAAGTATGCTGCATTTACTGTATGTGAGTCCTCACTAGTGCTGCTAAACAGTTTACTAACAAAAGGTTCGCTAAAACACTCAAACCTTTGCAAAACAACTACACAACATCACAAAGAATTACATTATAATTTCGCAGTTTACATTGGTTATATAGTCGTAAACAACTTTACAACTGAAGTCTACTGAGAGCACAGGACAAACCCACCTCCTCACAGTCTTCCATACAACTGTGATTGTCCAGTAGTCACTTTGAGTGGCAGAGACTGATAGGCTCAGAATGAATTTAACATTAATTAAGCGTTATTTACGCGTTAATTACGTAACCCTTATGAGCAAGTGTTACTGAAAAACTTGTCCATGCACTTGTTAAGAGGGTGGTATGGTATTACTTTAAAAGTTGTCCAAGCATTCATCTTCTGTAAACTCGAGTACTGTAATGGTGTCTTATGAGGTCTCCCTAAAAAGAACACTGCTGATCGAGTCCTTACTCATTCCAAGAAAGTGGATCATATCACTTTAAAACATTTTTGGCTGACCTCATGTCTGTCAAAGAATTGATTTCAAAATATTTGGTTCATAAAGCATCATGGTTTAGGGCCAAAATACATTTCTGATCTTCTGCTACATCATAAACCATCTAGATCTCTCAGGTCATCTGGGACAGGTCTGCTTTCTGAATTCAGAGCTGAGACAGAACTGAATGTGGAGAAGCAGCATTCAGTTTTCATGCACCACATATCTGGAACAAACTCTGCAGGTCTCTCAGAACTTTCAGTTCTTTAAAATCAAAACCGAAGAGCTTTCTGCTTGCCGCCACCTTGTTCTTATACATAGTAATTGTACTCTCTTATGTTTCTGTTTTATCTCAACTTCTTTTTAATTTTAATTGTATTCAAATGTGTTTCCTTTGTATTAATGCTCTGTCTTATCTCAATGCATATAACGTGCAAATCAGTTTGGATGGCCTTGTTGAAATATGCTATACTGTACAAATTAACTTAAAATAAATTAACCATTGCCTATGAATATACACACATGTTCATCGTGAGGTTAAATAGCCACTACTGTGTGGTGGTACTGTACACATACTTCTTCTGTGTGGTGGTACAGTACATGTACTAATCCTACATGGTGGTACATGTACTTTGACTGTGTGGTATGAGTATGAGTATTCTTCACTTATTTTAGATGATGGCACTTTTCTCTTATGACTCACTTTGTTCCATGAGTCACTGATTGCTCTGAGCCTGAGGAAAATGTAATTGTTGAAATGAATTACAGACAAGGCTGTTATTGAGCTCCATTTCTTTTATTACCGTAAACAGGACCTTACATTACTGTATGTTGATCTTTATTAGTGTAGTAGTTACTCTTTATTTCATTTAGCAAGAAAACAGTCATTACTGATATTTCATTGTTGTTTTGTCAGTCAGGTTCCACGCTGAGATATCATT
The DNA here is from genome assembly GCF_963454915.1 of Gymnoscopelus microlampas. Classification (NCBI taxonomy): domain Eukaryota; kingdom Metazoa; phylum Chordata; class Actinopteri; order Myctophiformes; family Myctophidae; genus Gymnoscopelus; species Gymnoscopelus microlampas. The sequence continues at coordinate 51,874,350 of NC_139945.1, forward strand.
TGTTCTTCCCACGTTACCTGTATGTATGTATGTATGTATGTATGTATGTATGTATGTATGTATGTATGTATGTATGTATAGCCTACATTTATTTCATTGGACACTAGATGCACTGCCGTACGTTTTATTGAAAACATTCTCAGCCACTGAATGATAACAAAAACTTCCGCCTTAACTTTTGTACTTGAGCGAATTACATCAAGTAGTCAAGTATTTGCTTTGGCGAGTGACCATCATGTAACGTTGAAACAGAATGTAATGAGAGGGTCACCTGAGCAAACACATGTTTAGCTGGGCATAGATAACATGTTGGGTTTGGACCTCTCGTTAGGCGCTTTATCACAGGGTAAAGAGGCTCGTAAATTCCCTCATTATCACTCGGGAAGTATTTGTGTGCGTGTGTGCGTGTGCGTGTGTACGTGTGTGTGTGTGTGTGTGTGTGTGTGTGTGTGCGCGTGTGTGTGTGTGTGTGTGTGTGTGTGTGTGTGTGTGTGCGTGTGTGTGTGTGTGTGTGTGTGTGTGTGTGTGCGTGTGTGTGTGTGTGTGTGTGTGTAGCGCAGATGTTAGTATTATTGCTGCAGGGCAAAGGATCACATTAACCAAGCTCCTATAGTGACACTATCTATCCAGGTTTACTGCTCTCCTTCTGACCTCAGCCTGGTCTTCTGATGAGGATGTCAGCTTAATCAACAAACAGCCAGCCAGTGACGTTTATGCCAGTTTCCGCTCTCTCCGTCGCTCAACCTTTTTTCAAAATCCCATCTTAACCACTGAAACCCTATACACTCGGTTGACCGGAGAATTGTCTCTATCTTGCCCTCCCTTGATAAGACCTGATCACACTTATGTCCATGGAGAAATGAAGCGCCGGTACGGAGGTGGGAAGTCTGGCATGCAAGATGGATGGATGGCTTGTTAAGAGGGCGGTATGGTATTACTTTAAAAGTTCTTCCGCCCCCGTCGGAAGTCAGTGGGACAGCTCAGTCGACGTCTTTTCCAGAGGATGGGAAACCTGTAGGCTGGAATTACTGTTCATTTGGTGATGGCAGCCTCCTGATTTGCTATAGTCAGGACGATGGCTATGAGTTAAGCCGTTTTTCCTGATTATGTATTCAAGGGCCTGATAATGGTGATGGGTTTGTATGGCGTTGTATGAATCCAACCCCTGAAGGGAGCTGAAGATGTTTGACAGTTACATTTTTGTGGGCAATTATATTCCTTCGGCTCTCACATTCATATGTGCAACACTTGACAAATGCAGACAGACTGACAGCCGGACAGACAGACAGGCTGAGAGAGAGACAGAGAGAGAGAGAGAGACAGAGAGACAGAGATAGAGAGAGACAGAGAGAGAGAGAGAGAGACAGAGAGACAGAGAGACAGAGATAGAGAGAGACAGAGAGAGAGAGAGAAAGTGAGGTTGTTCTGTGTCGAGTCAATTTATCAGACTGAATGAATAGATCCTGCGCGCGTGCGCCGTGCGTGCGTGCGTGTGTGCGTGCGTGTAGGAGAGTGGACACCCGATCTACTATGAATCACCCCATTCAATGGAAAGGAATTGCTCCAAATGTTCCCATTCTATGGGGTGGAATTGTACAATCTCTGCAACCCCGCTCACCCAGGTTACCGAAATTACTCCTAAAACCCCATTTAATGGAAAGTCTTCTCCATTGGCTGTTCTCTCGGACACCCCGCCCACCTCTTTCAGACTCGGGTTACAAAAATTACTGCAGAAGTCCCATTTAATGGTATTGAGAGGTTGCCATGGCAACATGGGCTAATATTGCGGTGGTTTTAAATGCATTTTGATTATATAACATTTATATTGTCACATTTATAATTTCTTTTTTATTTTCCCGTCCTTCAGTGAATTTATATGATTTTTTTTTTATAATGTATTTATTTATTCATTCTTTAATTTATTTTTTGCTGACCGAAATTGCGTTGCCATTGTGTTTAATTATTAATTATTTAATGATATTGATAATGTAATTTGGGCCATCGTGTTTATTCATTATTAAATGATAAAAATCAGTTTATTTGTTAAGTTTGGTAAGGGAGGGGTGTGGTGGATTGCTCCATTTACAACGCTAACATAAACGATCAGATTTCAAATATGAAGTGCTTAACTAAAGGCCACGGATGTTACAATTGTGTACGTTCCAGCTTGAGTACCCATATCTTCCGTATTGTTCAATAAAAAGCCTTTTAATCCGATCGACGGCCATTTTCTCCGTCTTTTCATCAGCTTTCAACTATGCGATCCTATCGGTTGGGAGGTGTATTGCACATTATAACTCTATGCGAAAATGGCCGACGATCGGATTAAAATGCTTTTTATCCAACAATACGGAAGATATGGGTACTCATGCTGAAACGTCGGCATGTATAACATCCTGGGCATTTAGGTAAGCACTTCATATTTGAAATCTGTACGTTTGTGTAGACGTTACAGTTGTAAATTGAGCAATTCATCACACCAGGTTGAAGAATGTCCATGACCGTCATCTTTCAGGCCTACCGCTGATAACCATTAGCACATGTCTCAAAGTGGGGTCCGGGGACCCCCAGGGGTACTTGAGGGGGTTCCAGGGGGTCCCCAGCTAAATGATGGACAGGGACCAAATGGACCCTTATGGGTCTGTAACTCTGAGAGTGTACAAATGTAACCAAATGGACCCTAACAGGTCCATTTGGTTCCATTTGTACACTCTCAGAGTTAAATGAACATTGATTTTACAATATGAAAGTGGGTCCCAGAGACCTACATGCCATTAAATGGGGGTCCGTAGCCTAATGCATGTCAAACTGGGGGTCCTTGAAATTAAAATGGTTGAAATCACTGCTAGAGAGCCGTAAAAATCTTCTCTTATGGGGGTCCCTGGCTTATCTTTTCAAATGGGGGTCCGCGGTCTAATAAGTGTCTATTTGGGGGTCCTTGGCACGAAAAAGTTTGAGAACCATTGCATTAGCACATGAAGTCAATTCATTGTTTAATTTCAAATAAGTTTAATTTCACTTATACCACTTCATTCTGTTGATGTTTCTATTTTACTGCTACAGCAATTCATCACAAGGCTTTTTCTTTACTATTTAGCATAAATATAGTCCTGGTTATTTCTCCCTAACGCCCTAAAAAGTCCAAACGGGACTATGTGGTTTGCGCATGTGCAAAGGAACGTTCAACATGGTGTGGTGGGTGTGGTGGGGATTGCTCCATTTACAACGCTAACGTCCAGGTCATAAACGATCAGATTTCAAATATGAAGTGCTTAACTAAAGGCCATGGATGTTAAAATGGTGTACGTTCCAGCTTGAGTACCCATATCTTCAGTATTGTTCAATAAAAAGCCTTTTAATCCGATCGACGGCCATTTTCTCCGTCTTTTCATCAGCTTTCAACTATGCGATCCTATCGGTTGGGAGGTGTATTGCACATTATAACTCTATACGAAAATGGCAGCCAATCGGATTAAAATGCTTTTTATTGAACAACACGGAATATACGGGTATTTTTGAGGGATCGTACATAATTGTAACGTCCGTGGCCATGGGGTAAGCACTTTATAGTTGAAATCTAGACGTTTATGTAGATGTACGGGCCGTAAATGGAAAAAGTGCAAACATCAGGTTGAAGTGTCATGATATGAAACCTATCTATCTATCTATCTACATTGGACTGACACAACGTGAGCTAAGAGACGTGGTTTAAATGCAACATAACACACATCACCACCCAAACAAACCTGGAAATATTCTGTGCATTTTCATATTTTGTTGATCATTTTTCGATAAGTGTTTGTTGAGAACGAGAGATTTGTTTAACTTTTCCAACCCCGTGACGTCACGTCAGATTACTTCCGCATTCCGCGTGTTCGTACTCATGTCTCTGTCAGTGTCAATAAAGATCTGACAAAACAAATGTTTTATGATCTATCTAAACGTTCAAATGTTTTAAAAAGGTGCTGACCCTATGGCCACGGATGTTACAATTATGTGCGGGCCCTTAAAAGTACCCGTATCTTCCGCATTGTTTAATAAAAAGCATTTTAATCTGATTGGTGGCCATTTTATCAGAGAGTTGTAATGTTGCGTGAGTGCAGTACACCTTTCAACCCATAGGGTCAGGTGAAAACATATGGAGAAAATGGCCAGCAATTGGATTAAAAGGCTTTTTATTGAACATTACAAAAGATAGAGGTACTTTTGAGAACCCATACATGATTTTAACATCTGTGGCCATGAGTTAATAATTTTATATTTAAAGTGTGAAGATTTATGTTGATGTACAGGCTGTAAATGCAGAAGTGCAAACACCAGGTTAAAGTTTCGCCATGACTGCCATAATGTATTATGGTTTCCAAGTGCTATACTGCCACCGGACATAAACATTAAAACATTAAAACAGATCAAATAATTGCTGTTTGTGGTTCTATAGGGCGTTGGTGTAAAGTAACTAAGTACATTTACTCAAGTACTGTACTTAAGTACAATTTTGAGGTATTTTTACTTTACTGGAGTATTTCCCAATTCTCAGTACTTTAAACGAAATGATGCAACGCTGATATAGTGGATCTAAGTGGTTAAACTTACTGAAGTGATGTTGGTGAATTCCAAACATTATCAAATTATTCTTCATCACCCCTGGACAGGCATCAAGGCACCCTAGGGTGCCACGGCACCCACTTTGGGAAACCCTGGTGTATGCTGAGCAAATAAAGATCTAACAAAAAACCAAAGAAATAGTCAGTTATTCTCCAAAATTGTGAATGAAGGTATTAGCTGAACAGGATGTGACATTTCAGTCCATCCAACTTTCCTCTCGTCCCTGCATACTCTTACTGGGCCATTAGGTACACATAAGGTGAAATCTCTGGAATGCCATAAACAGCACATTTCACAAAGATTTACAGAGAACATCAGCAGTCCCTGCATGGGGCTTGAGCCTTGTCACAGATGTCTCATCCCACTTGGCAGCCTCCCATCCCCTCCCCAGAGACACCTTGTTCTACACAAACCATGGCTAGTCTTTGCACTGCTCTCCTGAGAGAGTTGTTTCCATACTGGGGATTCCCAAATTATGTCCAGTGGGTCTCCATATGATTAGCTTAATGAGGCTATAAAAATGTAACGAGGGTTGACCTTTGCAGTCTTTTCGCTGACCTTTGAGCTTTATCAGTGTCATAAAAAATCAGGGCCGGTGCCAAAAAATCTGGCTTACTCTCAATATGGATTGAGAGAAGTTTCGGATTTAAAAAAAATATCTGGAGCGATTAGTTACAGATTTTGTGCTCAACAAAATCAGTTTTTTATACAAAAGTCAACGTCCAATCTTTTTGGTGACCGTTTGTATTTCCCAAGGTCCTAGAAAATCGAGACCTATCCCATTCAATTCAGCGTCTTTTTTTGAGTCTGAAAAGGTGTTTTTTAATTTAAAAATAAAATATTTTTTAAAAATGTGAGAAAAGCTAAACTTTGAACTATTTCAAAAAGCTATAACTTCTTATTAAACAATTCTAGACTATTGATGTAACCTACCATTCGACTCAATATCATAAAATCTATAACTTCAATAAGAAGTTATAGATTTTTGAAAAAAAAAAGTTAAGCTTTTTTCACAATTTTCAAAAATATTTTTTTTAAATTAAAAAACACGTTTTCAGACTCAGAAGAGGACGCTGAATCGAATGGGCTAGGTCTCGATTTTGTATGACCCTTAAAAAGTGGTTTAAACAAGCGTTAAAGTTTAGTAAACTTGAAGCTTTTTTCACAAACATATTATTATTTTATTTTGACCCTTCCACCCTCTTATTTATATGATATTGAGTCGAATGGTAGGTTACATCAATAGTCTAGAATTGTTTAATAAGAAGTTATAGATTTTTGAAATAGTTCAAAGTTTAGCTTTTCTCACATTTTTAAAAAATATTTTATTTTTAAATTAAAAAACACCTTTTCAGACTCAAAAAAAGACGCTGAATTGAATGGGATAGGTCTCGATTTTCTAGGACCTTGAGAAATACAAACGGTCACCAAAAAGATTGGACGTTGACTTTTGTATAAAAAACTGATTTTGTTGAGCACAAAATCTGTAACTAATCGCTCCAGATATTTTTTTAAAATCCGAAACTTCTCTCAATCCATATTGAGAGTAAACCAGATTTTTTGGCACTGGCCCTGATTTTTTCTGACACTGATAAAGCTCAAAGGTCAGCGAAAAGACTGCAAAGGTCAACCCTCGTTACATTTTTAGAAATTGTATTTTTCTTCGAGACTCTGGCTTTAGACTAATGTGATGGCGCTGATTCCAAATATGCAAGTTTCTTTTTTCTCGGACAACAGGAAGTGCCTCAAAAGGCCACTTCCTAGTTGGTTTTAGGGTGTTCCAAGCCTGTGATTTCTCCGATACATTTTTTTTCCAAATCTACACGTAAAATAATGCTAAAATTTGAAATAATCAAACCCTAATATCAAATCATGATTTAATTATCCCTTAATTGGCTATGGTTACGGCTTCGCTATCTCGCTCAATATCTCGAATACGATAAGGACTTAGGGTCCACTTTTTGGATATGTTGTAGAGCTGGCTGAGACGCACATGTGGATGTCTTGTTTGTCCCGTTACGACACACTTCTATTTCTGACTTTGTCCTTTGATATGGTCTTAAGATATAAGACTCTATGTGCCTTCTGAAAGTGTAGGAGGTCAACTTAGGAGTGTCGTACCGGGACAAACAAGACATCCATGCGTGCGCCTTGGCGAGCTGTACAACATATCCGAAAGGTGGATTCTAAAAATGCATCGATTTTGAGATATATCGCTTTATTGCGCGAAATAACTTGACATTTGACCCTAGCCAATTAAGGAGTATGGTAAGGCCGTGTGCGAGGAGAGTTATATGGGCGCGTTCGGGGCGACGCGCTGACCCAGAAACAGGTGTCCAATTTTGTTTTTACTCCTTTCAAACAGTTTTTCACTATTATCTCGGCCCCTAGGGGGCGCTGAAACAATCGGACAACGTATTATTGATCAGCTCTTCACCCCGGACGCGTCCATATAACTTTCCTCACACACAAACATGTGGTTCTGAAAATTAGGGTTATTGGGCTTCTTGAATAATTTGGCCACTATGTGTACACAGTGGTTACTCCCTATGGTCTGAGTATCTACAGGGCTGACAAGGGACTAGTAAAGTATAATAGAGAGTATTAGTTTGGGTGGAAGTCTGCAGTAGCCTCAGAGTGGTGTGCACCTCACTCTGCTATTGCAGACTGTCTCTGCTTTAGGGCGTGGCTGTGATTGCAATGATTGACAATTGCAAGCACTGGTGTGACTGATTGATTGAGTGAGACTGAGTGTGTGTGTGACTGTGTGTGTCACTCTGTCAGTGACACACAGACAACAGTGACACAAACCTTTTGAAAACCTTTTGAAACCTGGGTTACATCAGCCCTGTAGATACTCAGACCATAGGGAGTAACCACTGTGTACACGGGCCATAGCTTGTGTTCACGAGCCATAGTTTTGCATGAGCCACAGTAAAGTACTGTCTTTTATAGCCTCATAGAGCCCAGCAAAGCCTAGCAAAGCCTACTAGAGCTTCAAACAGCCTATTAGAGACCAGTAGAGTCTAGTACAGTACAGTACAGTACAGTACAGTACAGTACAGTACAGTACAGCCTAGTGCACCAAAACTAGTATAGTCCAGCCTGTTGGGAGAACAGACTAGGGGAAGGTGGTATAGGCCATACTAGCATGGAACAGGCTGGACTAGGCTAGACTAGAGTGTACTAGGCTTTAGCAGACTCTAATACTCTCTATTAGACTTTACTTGTCAGCCCTGTAGATACTCAGACCATAGGGAGTAACCACTGTGTACACATGAACTAACTACAGTAAGTGGCTTACTGCAGTCGCACCTATAGATGTCTGTGTACACATGAACTAATCACAGTAGATCTGTAAAACACGTGGATGGGCTAATTAGATCTGTAAAACATGTGGATGGGCCTATTAGATCTGTAAAACATGTGGATGGAGCAATTAGATCTGTAAAACATGTGGATAGGCCTATTAGATCTGTAAAACATGTGGATGGGCTAGTTGGATATGTAAAACATGTGGATGGGCTAATTAGATGTGTAAAACATGGATGGGCCAATTAAATCTGTAAAACATGTAGATGGAGCAATTAGATCTGTAAAACATGCGGATGGGCCTATTAGATCTGTAGAACATGTGGATGGAGAAATTAGATCTGTAGAACATGTGGATGGAGAAATTAGATCTGTAAAACATGTGGATGGGCTAATTAGATATGTAAAACATGTGGATGGGCCTATTAGATCTGTAGAACATGTGGATGGGCTAAATAGATATGTAAAATATGTGGATGGGCTAATTAGACATGTACAACATGTGGATGGGCCAATTAGATCTGTAAAACATGTGGATGGGCCTATTAGATCTGTAGAACATGTGGATGGGATAATTAGATATGTAAAACATGTGGATGGGCCAATTAAATCTGTAAAACATGTGGATGGAGCAATTAGATCTGTAAAACATGTGGATGGAGCAATTAGATCTGTAAAACATGTGGATGGAGCAATTAGAACTGTAAAACATGTAGATGGGCTAATTAGATCTGTAAAACATGTGGATGGGCCTATTAGATCTCAACAAATGGCTCACTGCTGCCCTCCATTGGGAAATTGTAGTCAGCACAGGTGCCGTACACGACACCCATATGCAAGCGTACACGCCCCATTATAACTATGGGGGCGTGTACGCTCGCAAGTACTTCGAGCCTATATTGTACACGAGGCTTATATTTTTCTATTGGAACTCCCTATCGTGTACGGCTTAACTATTGTTATTATTACCCTTATTATTATTATTACCCTTATTATTATTATTATTATTATTATTATTATTCCAGTGTGTTACTGCTCTATACATTACATTATTATTCCAGTGTGTTACTGCTCTACATTCAATTATTACCCTTATTATTATTATTATTACCCTTATTATTTCAGTGTGTTACTGCTCTATAATTACATTATTATTATTATGATTATTATTACCCTTATTATTATTATTATTATTATTATTATTGGAATACAATACACACGGGGTGCCTTAAATATTATAAAATGCATTACAAAAGCGATATCAGCGTTGCATCATTTCGTTTAAAGTACTGAGAATTGGGAAATACTCCAGTAAAGTAAAAATACCTCAAAATTGTACTTAAGTACAGTACTTGAGTAAATGTACTTAGTTACTTTACACCAACGCCCTATAGAACCACAAACAGCAATTATTTGATCTGTTTTAATGTTTTAATGTTTATGTCCGGTGGCAGTATAGCACTTGGAAACCATAATACATTATGGCAGTCATGGCGAAACTTTAACCTGGTGTTTGCACTTCTGCATTTACAGCCTGTACATCAACATAAATCTTCACACTTTAAATATAAAATTATTAACTCATGGCCACAGATGTTAAAATCATGTATGGGTTCTCAAAAGTACCTCTATCTTTTGTAATGTTCAATAAAAAGCCTTTTAATCCAATTGCTGGCCATTTTCTCCATATGTTTTCACCTGACCCTATGGGTTGAAAGGTGTACTGCACTCACGCAACATTACAACTCTCTGATAAAATGGCCACCAATCAGATTAAAATGCTTTTTATTAAACAATGCGGAAGATACGGGTACTTTTAAGGGCCCGCACATAATTGTAACATCCGTGGCCATAGGGTCAGCACCTTTTTAAAACATTTGAACGTTTAGATAGATCATAAAACATTTGTTTTGTCAGATCTTTATTGACACTGACAGAGACATGAGTACGAACACGCGGAATGCGGAAGTAATCTGACGTGACGTCACGGGGTTGGAAAAGTTAAACAAATCTCTCGTTCTCAACAAACACTTATCGAAAAATGATCAACAAAATATGAAAATGCACAGAATATTTCCAGGTTTTTTGGGTGGTGATGTGTGTTATGTTGCATTTAAACCACGTCTCTTAGCTCACGTTGTGTCAGTCCAATGTAGATAGATAGATAGATAGGTTTCATATCATGACACTTCAACCTGATGTTTGCACTTTTTCCATTTACGGCCCGTACATCTACATAAACGTCTAGATTTCAACTATAAAGTGCTTACCCCATGGCCACGGACGTTACAATTATGTACGATCCCTCAAAAATACCCGTATATTCCGTGTTGTTCAATAAAAAGCATTTTAATCCGATTGGCTGCCATTTTCGTATAGAGTTATAATGTGCAATACACCTCCCAACCGATAGGATCGCATAGTTGAAAGCTGATGAAAAGACGGAGAAAATGGCCGTCGATCGGATTAAAAGGCTTTTTATTGAACAATACTGAAGATATGGGTACTCAAGCTGGAACGTACACCATTTTAACATCCATGGCCTTTAGTTAAGCACTTCATATTTGAAATCTGATCGTTTATGACCTGGACGTTAGCGTTGTAAATGGAGCAATCCCCACCACACCCACCACACCATGTTGAACGTTCCTTTGCACATGCGCAAACCACATAGTCCCGTTTGGACTTTTTAGGGCGTTAGGGAGAAATAACCAGGACTATATTTATGCTAAATAGTAAAGAAAAAGCCTTGTGATGAATTGCTGTAGCAGTAAAATAGAAACATCAACAGAATGAAGTGGTATAAGTGAAATTAAACTTATTTGAAATTAAACAATGAATTGACTTCATGTGCTAATGCAATGGTTCTCAAACTTTTTCGTGCCAAGGACCCCCAAATAGACACTTATTAGACCGCGGACCCCCATTTGAAAAGATAAGCCAGGGACCCCCATAAGAGAAGATTTTTACGGCTCTCTAGCAGTGATTTCAACCATTTTAATTTCAAGGACCCCCAGTTTGACATGCATTAGGCTACGGACCCCCATTTAATGGCATGTAGGTCTCTGGGACCCACTTTCATATTGTAAAATCAATGTTCATTTAACTCTGAGAGTGTACAAATGGAACCAAATGGACCTGTTAGGGTCCATTTGGTTACATTTGTACACTCTCAGAGTTACAGACCCATAAGGGTCCATTTGGTCCCTGTCCATCATTTAGCTGGGGACCCCCTGGAACCCCCTCAAGTACCCCTGGGGGTCCCCGGACCCCACTTTGAGACATGTGCTAATGGTTATCAGCGGTAGGCCTGAAAGATGACGGTCATGGACATTCTTCAACCTGGTGTGATGAATTGCTCAATTTACAACTGTAACGTCTACACAAACGTACAGATTTCAAATATGAAGTGCTTACCTAAATGCCCAGGATGTTATACATGCCGACGTTTCAGCATGAGTACCCATATCTTCCGTATTGTTGGATAAAAAGCATTTTAATCCGATCGTCGGCCATTTTCGCATAGAGTTATAATGTGCAATACACCTCCCAACCGATAGGATCGCATAGTTGAAAGCTGATGAAAAGACGGAGAAAATGGCCGTCGATCGGATTAAAAGGCTTTTTATTGAACAATACGGAAGATATGGGTACTCAAGCTGGAACGTACACAATTGTAACATCCGTGGCCTTTAGTTAAGCACTTCATATTTGAAATCTGATCGTTTATGTTAGCGTTGTAAATGGAGCAATCCACCACACCCCTCCCTTACCAAACTTAACAAATAAACTGATTTTTATCA
>NC_139945.1:51891069-51916069 GCF_963454915.1 Gymnoscopelus microlampas
CAGTGATGCAGGTCCATTACGGGTCCAAATGGGTCCATTTTTACACTCTCACAGATATAAATGAACTCTGAGGATTTTACTGTAGCAACCTGTAGTAACCTGTAATTGTGTCATGTTTGTACAATAATACAGAGTGGTGTCCTTGGGCAATTGTGGGTGTGTGTGTGTGTGTGTGTGTGTGTGTGTGTGTGTGTGTGTGCGTGTGCGTGCGTGCGTGCGTGCGTGCGTGCGTGCGTGCGTGCGTGCGTGCGTGCGTGCGTGCGTGCGTGCGTGCGTGCGTGCGTGCGTGCGTGAGAGTATCAGATATTAGATATGCATGCCTGTCGTCAGCTTGGAGAGAGGATGCTGTGTTTTCAAAGAACACGAGAACAGGGCAGAAAAAATAATAGTGGACGCAGTTGGGGGGGGGCAGGATTGGGGAAAAACAGGGCAGAAATCAGGGAGAGTGAGAGAAGGAATCTGGTCAAAGAAACACGGGAAGCACAACAGGAAGGGAAAGTGGAGGGACCAGGCGTAACACGGAGACAGCGGCTGTGGATAAATCAGCCGGTTGCGGTGACACTCCGCCGCACTCTTCCGCAAAAACACCATTCATTTAAGGCCTAGAAGAAAAATAAAAGACCTGCCTTAATGGGAGAGAGAGAGATAGAGGGGGAGAAACATGAAGACATAGAGACAGATTATTATAGGAAACACGGGTATGGAAAGGAAAATGTTTTGATAAATGGTGAAACTTAGAGAAAGATAGGTATAGGCCAGAGAGAGGGAACATTTGAGTAGACATGAAAACAACGTGACATGAGTGGAAGGTGTAGAAACTGAGAATTTGGAGGGTGAGGAAAAGAAAGGATAAAGTGTGGGGGGTACTGGGGTTACAAGAGGGAAGGAGGAGAGGAGAGGAGAGGAGAGGAGAGAAGAGGAGGCAGCTGGAAGGAGAGAGACGGGGTGAGATGAAGTGTTGTTGGTTCAGAGGGTTCAGATAACAGACACTGGCTGATGAATGCTGCGATGCCACGAGCCACACGCCAGGGTCACACTGCTGCCTGCACAGGGGTCAAGTCTGATGCACGATGTCTGAGAGCGCGTGCACACGCTTGCACGCACACAGGCACACAGGCACACAGGCACACAGACAGACAGACAGACAGACAGACAGACAGACAGACAGACAGACATGCAAACAGCACATGCATGCACACACGCACGCAGGGGTCCGCTTTTATAATAAACAGCATACGGTACATTAGTGAAAAATCTGTTTTGTCAGTCCCTTATATGTCAATGGTATGTGCACATGGGCAATTTCAGATGGACTGACCAACCCACTGAGGAGAAAAATGGATGAAAATGAGGATGGACATAGTTTTTAATTGACTGACAGTTCACAAAAATTTAAAAAACCTCTTCATCTATCGCTGGAGAATCAGCGGTCCCTTAGAGTGGGATTTATACTGTATATGAGTGTAAAGATGGACACATTTTTACACTTCTTAACCTCCCTCATAACGTCATCTTTGAGTTTTCTTATGAAGAAAAGATGGCCAGTACTTTGGAGAGCATCACTGAATTGCAATGGTATTGGTTGGTATACAGTATGGCTTCATGACATGGTTAAAATGGTCACAGAGATCATACCTAACCTAACCATACCTAAGTACAGTAACTGTAACTCTACTCAAGAAGTAATCGTGGTTCTACTTGAGTAATAATTACTTCAAGTAACAGTACTTTAATAGGATGGTACTCTTTCCACCCCTGGGGTGGGTGGGTGCTGGTGATGTGGGTAATAATAGCACTGGAATCAATGTCTTGCCTGAATGATTTCTACAGTCGCGTGCGATGCGATGCACAACCAATCATAAATCAGGCGTTACGCACTGAATGGGATGAAGAGACGGTGTGGGAGTCAGTTCTGCAGATGACACATGAAGAGGGTAAATCAGCTCCGCCCACTTTGAATTAAGTAGAGACTGTCACCAAACGAACACCCTGAGAGAGGGATGTATGTATGTATGTATAAAAACGATAGGGCACAGCGTCCTCTGTTTATGCCATCTCTCTCTCTCTCTCTCTCTCTCTCTCTCTCTCTCTGTCCTGTGGCCTCTCTCTATTGCTCTTTCTTTCTTTCTTTCTTTTCCCATGCGCTTGCTGCTCATATCACGCACAAAAAATGGCAGACTCCCCTATGGCTGCTGAACCTTTGAACCTCAAAGTCACCTGGGGTGGAGGAGTTCTGTTAGGTTGAGAGAGAGAGAGAGAGAGAGAGAGAGAAAGAGAGAGAGAGAGAGAGAGAGAGAGAGAGAGAGAGAGAGAGAGAGAGAGAGAGAGAGAGAGAGAGGCTGTTGTCCTTATATGTGCTTTACGAGCCTCCACAATGGGAGAGGTCTAATCTATAATTGTCCTCTCTGTGGTGTTGCCTCAGGTGAAACAGCCCTGGGTGGGGCTGACAGAGTTTAACGAACAGTTAACAGCAGTCCCACGCTCCAAATGGCTTTAGTTTACTATTTTCCCAGGGTTACACTTTGAACCGTGTGCTACATGAACACACACACACACACACACACACACACACACACACACACACACACACACACACACACACACACACACACACACACACACACACACACACACACACACACACACACACACACACCTGTGACCTGATTTTAAACCCTTTTCTGACACTGCGGTAACATTATCAGTCATTACAGTGTCATTAAGTGTTCGTTCGGCCATAAACGGCTCTGTTATCTCACTGCAGAAGACATAATCGATTGCCTGCCCCTTATATAGATGAGATAAAGAGATACGGGAGTGAAAGAGAGAGATACGAAGACGCACGGAGAAAGACAGAGATCATCGTACACTATAGTGCCCCTCTTGAGAATGCTGGATAATGATTTCTGTTCTATTCTAAAATGTATCCTTTAAACACTTGAGTCAATAATATGCTTAATTTTACCCCAAATAGCGAAAATAGTCGATCTATCATGCAACGCGACACAACATGTTTATATGCACCTCTTGACTCTGACTGAACTCTAAACTGGTCAGTTTGATCCCCTGACCTTTCACACCTCGTAGCTCCATTCACAGGCCAGGAGGATCACCAACCCTGCTAGTTTATAATTACTGGCTCAATTATTAACACTAGCTGTACAGAGGACTGGGTGTTGACCAGACTGTGACTCAACTGGCTGTGGGGCTGTTCCCGCCCGTACATCCAGGGAGGTAAGCTGACCCCCCCGCCCCTTAGGTCAGAGTCAATTAGAAGGAGCTACTGGTCGGCAGTCAGTGAGCCAGCTAAACTACGGCTCCATCAAACGACGGCGACGCCTCAGCGTTCTTTGACGTACGGCACGGTTGTTCAACAAAGTATAAATAGACGGGTTTCCGCGCGACGTCATCACAGAGTAGAATGCGCAATCTGCACATGCCCGGGGTAGAACGAACCGGAAGCGCCCTTCACTCTGTTGTTGTGTTCGGGATTTAGATATGCATAATGCTGCTATTATAGGCATAATAGGCATAATGCTGCTATTATATACAAACAGATCCAACTTCCGACAAATCATTTTTATTGAGTAAACAAGATATTACAAACTGCATAATTTAATCTACTTTCATTAAACCCCGTGAAGACCATTTTTTTTATGAATGGACATTTGACCAGAGCTGCTGCGGGTAATGGCGCCCTCTATAGACTCACTTTAGAAATTTGCATGCAAATCCCTCTCTTGCGCGTGCAGCATCCTCTCATGTTTACTAACAGGAAACCCGTCTATAGGCTCTATGCACAGCAGCCATATTGGAAAGAAATTGGGCCTCTTCTTACTTCCTTCACAGGTGTTACCAATGATACTAATGAAGGCTCTGTTCCATTCTGGTCCGGTTGCTGATATCGTGCATGTTGGCTCACTAGAAACACTCCCTTTTGGTTCCCAAATGGCCCCTTATGGTGGGTGTGTAACTCTGAGAGTGTACAAATGGAACCAAATGGACCCGTAAGGGTCCATTTGGTTCCATTTGTACACTCTCAGAGTTATGGGGGTTCTTGAAAATAAGACAACCACTATGCCACGCTAAATGGAACAGAGCCTTAATTAGTATCATTGGTAACACCTGTGAAGGAAGTAAGGAAGGGGCCCAATTCATTGCCAATATGGTTGCTGTGCATAGAACCTATTAGCCCTAAGTCAAAAGTGTTCCACAGTGACGCTTCAATACCTTACATACATGCACAGTATAGTAACAGTTTTATCATCTCAGCTTTAAAGTTGCGTATCTGTAACTTTACCCAGGATTGTAAACCCGGTGTGTCCGGAATGAGAGATCAAATTTCTGCTGGTTATCCAAGAGGCAATCCCAGCTTGGCCAGGGGAGATATTGTACTCATGAGCTTCAGGCCGTACTACTTGTCAACCTAAATTTCTCAATGGAAGAGTAGGGAGACCACCTCCAACCACTGTAGTTGTACTAGTTATATTGTAGGCTCGGGCCACTACACAGCCCTCACATCTAGTAGCCTACACTATAGGCTATATACTATTATTACACAGACACACGGCAGTAAGTGAATACAGTCCAAAGCGACACACACACACACACTCACTGTATCGCGATCTATACGGCAGATCGCATGCCTTTATGTCCACGCTGAAGTAATGTGTGTGTGCGTGTGTGCGTGCGTGCGTGCGTGTCTGTAGCAAGTACGCAAGGATAACAGCTTTTAAAGATTGGTATTAGACTGATAAATTGACAGCTTAAAAACAGAAATGACCGGGTTCGGCTGGGAGCTCAATGTGTGTATGAAAAACCAATGAATGATGGACAGAGGCAGATTGCAGGTTAACTGAAAAGATATATTGAAATAGTTCTCTTTTCAACATACAGAATCAATAGCATATAAAGAAAAAAGCTGCCCTTTACAGTCTTTGGGAGTTCAGAGTTCCAGTGGAACAGAGGTCCTGTATTCAACAGGGATAAGGGTTCAATCTCTCCTTTTGGGGAGAGAATGCAGAATGCAAAGGGGAAATAGAGCACAGTTGATCCTGATGTCCTACCACACACTGTGGGAGGAGGGGATTTGGCTCCAAGGACTAGGTCCAGTGAGGTAGCTCGCCATCAAACGATCCAGCCAACACAAAAAACCTGACCTGAAAGGCCAGGTGAAATAAATTAAATCGGTAATCTATAAACATGAATCTCTGTTGTACAACATAATTAAATGATCTTTTCAACACGATTAAATATTAATTTGTTACCATGATTACGTTCTCATTTCATACAGTAGCATGCATGCATTCATTCTCATAGGAAAAATGTCAGATATTTCATTGAATAAACCATTTCATTATTCTTTATAAAATAATAAACCAAAAGTGTCATTACTTCAATACATAAATCAAAAGTCATAAATCAAATACTTTCTCATCAAAACCAAACTCAAAATATATAATATATTCACTTAAGTGAATAGATAAACTCAAGGCAGTTTTCAAGCTTGTAGATCTTTACATTTGGTTAGCTCCCATTAGCAATTACAGCATTTACAACCAGTTAGCATCGTCTATGGGAAACCCCATGTTAATGCTTAGCGGTTTGTAGTAGCGTGCTATTGCTAGCGCCGATAGCAGATGCATTTCAAAACATTTTAACACAACCAACCGACCAAACCATTGACAATAAACCATAGTATGTTTGAATTGGGAAGTTAAGAAGGACTACAAACAGCAAACACGGCAGCAACACAGCATCTCACACAGACACAAACACACAGCAGTTACATTCAGGCCCCCGTCCCCCTTCCACCGGACGGGGCGTAATATGCGTGGCGTCAGAGTGGTTCGCCACTGAGGCAAAATATGTCCCAAAGAACAAATACAAATGTGTAGTGAACAATCAAAAGTACACTATCCAAAGGCTATACAGCCATGATGGATTTTTAGGCTAAATGTGTAGAAAATTGGACACGTTGTCTGCTAGAACATAGCTACAATATCGCAGAAACAAAGAGTCCTACCCTTTGCAGATGACCCGGAAGTCCAACCACTAGGGGAATTCAATATAGGATTAAGATACTCTACCGATCAAGCAGATGGTTAAAATAACTTGTTGTATGCATTTACATAAGGTCCGGATTGCAGCTTTTGTTTTGGTTTTTAAGAATAAGAAAGACAATGATCTCAATGTCTTTCATTGGGTGAACGAAGCTGGTGTTGTACTGGAAGAGAGGGAAGGGATTATCATGGGAGAATCTTGTAATCCATCATCATGACAGGTCTCTATAACTCTATAACCCTCATGGAGACAAACACGCTTTGGCTAATACTAAATGCCTTTAACACATAGCACTGTGAATTTAAATCAAATGGCCTCTCTCCTTCAACTGATCTTCTTCTTTATAGCACATGCGCGAGCGGGCGCGCGCGTGCACACACACACACGCACACACACACACACACACACACACACACACACACACACACACACACACACACACACACACACACACACACACACACACACACACACACACACACACACACACACACACACACACACACACACACACACACACTCACACACTCAGTGTGAAGTTATAGATAGCTATGGGCTGTTTAATCACTCCTGTCCTTTGGTGCCTGGGTGTCCTGGGAGATATATAGGCCTTGGGACAACATGACCAAACCATAAATTAACAACAAGAAAACAGAGTAATATCTACTCTCAACAGCCTCGTGTAACTAGCGAACAACTTTGTATGGATATGTAGACAGTAGATCCGTTGAACACATGCCAAATGAGGGCTACAGACTGATGAGAAACTGGTGTGTACAGGAAGTAGAGGATGTAACCATGATATACAGGGCCTTCTAGTAGGGATTTATCTGTTTAGCAGATTTCTGCTAAAGCGTCCTCCAATTCTCTATATTATGAGTCATAATGTCAAAGTTGATTCACACACTTCCTATAAAACTCTTGTAAAACACAGAAAAACAAATAAATTCAAAATAGGCTCACTTTCGGGAGGGCAAACTCCCCACACGGTTCAAATCTCACTTGTGTCGCTCCCTGGTATGAATAGGCCCTATGCACAGCAGCCATATTGTAAGACTTTCACAGGTGTTATCAATGATACTAATGAAGGCTCTGTTCCATTCTGGTCAGACGGAGTCAGGGTGCTGATATTGTGCATGTTGGCCCACTGGAAACACTCCCAAATGGCCCTTTACGGTGTGTAACTCTGAGAGTGTACAAACTCTCAAAGTTATGGGGGTCGTGGAAATCTGAAATTCAAAAATCTGAGAACTACTGTGCTACACTAAATGGAACAGAGCCTTCATTAGTATCACTGGTAACACCTGTGAAGGACGTGATAATATGGCTGCTGTGCATAGAGCCTATTATATTTTGATCCATCACTCTTCAGTCCCTCTCACACATCTACCATCTATCTTGCCCTGCCTTCACCCGCCACACCTCAACTCAATATATTTGTCTTCGTCCTATACCCAGATCCACCATGTTCCCTGCTAACCTCCTGCTCCTCATGGTCCTGCTGCTACCTCAAGCCTCGTCTGGTCGCCGGGGTGAAGACGCCGCCAGCGAGACCCGCCATGGTGGGGTGTCTCCGCCCTCCACCCCCTCCTCCTCGTTGCCTTCCTCCACGCCCGGTCCCACCCTGGAGCCCAGTCTGGCTCAGACCATCCAGAGCCTTCTGCTGAGTCGGCTGGGACTGCAGGCACAGCCGGACCCGAGGCCCGGGGTCCCCGTGCCCCAGTATCTGCTGGACCTGTACCGCTTCCACCAGCAGCAGTACCATCTGGTGGAGGACCCCTCGTTCAGCTTCCCCAGTCAACACGTCCAGGAGGCCAACACCGTACGCAGCTTCCACCACACTGGTGAGTGAGCCGAAACGTGAAGTCATGCAGTGAGACCTATAGCGAGATAACACATGGCACGCATCTCAACAATGTGAAAAGGATTAACCACTTAAACCAGGGGTCTTCAACAGGGGATCCAGGACCCCTAGGGCAGTGGGTTTCAACCTTTTTCGCGTCAAGGACCCCCAAATTGACACATATTAGCCCACGGAACCCCCATTTGAAAATATATGCCAGGGACTCAACCATTTAGATGTATTGGGGGTCCCAATCTACACTGTATCATCATCATCAGTGTTCATTTAACTCTCAGAGTTACAGACATATAAGGGTCAATTTGGTTGCTAACTATTCATTTGGCTGGGGACCCCCTGGAACTCCGTCAAGGACCACTGGTGGTCCCCGGACCACTGGTTGAGAACCACTGCCCTAGGGGGTCCTCAGAGCTACTAAATCTTTGTGTGATATGTTTTTCTTTTTTTACATGAACCACTTCAACCCTAGCATCCATTTTCTGAGGAGAACTTTAGCCAAACATAGCAGATCTACAAGCTTGTAGATCTGCTATTTTTGGCAAAGAGGTAGGCTATAGGTGTAGAGGGGAAAAAAGAGCAGACCAAGTGAAAACATTAAGTTTAATCTGAAACACTGTTTTTTTTACAATATAGAGGGGGTCCCTGCTTCATCGCTCTCTCAACTAGGGGGTCCTTGCCTGAAAAACGTTGAAGACCCCTGACTTAAACTATACTATATACTTTGTTGACTCGTGTCCCCCAGGGGACTATACTTGGTGCCTATTTTTTCCCTACCCTTTTCCCCCTATTCCCTATTCTACAAGCCCATCTATAAGCTTGTAGCTTGTGGATTGGCTATTTTCACAGAATGTTTGCTTATTTTCACCAAATCTTCGCCTATTATGACCAGGGATCTGTTGTTCATTTGGTCAAGGAAAAGCGTATCTGCACATTCAATTGCTGTCTCTTATCAGAGGTTGTGACGTACTGCGGTCCGGTTTATGATAGACAAGCAGATGTCTGTTGTTATGACTCGCCATGTAACGACACGAAAGCAAGCAGGGCCCATGTATCTCCCTGTCTGATAAGACAGTTTGCCACAACACTAGGCACTAAAACCTTGTTGTACAGCATAGGTGGGTGTGCTGGAGAGCTTATCTAACTGTTTATGACTCAAGACGTGTCTGACGTTGAAGGGTTGTTGTTTGACAGGATAATTTTCTGTTATTTATAGGGCACATCATTAGATGATGTTTGGAAATAGTCCCTACATTTTGGAGATCATTCAAGAACAATTGCATAAGAAACCGTGTGTGTGTGTGTGTGCGTGCGTGCGTGCGTGCGTGCGTGCGTGCGTGCGTGTGTGTGTGTGTGTGTGTGTGTGTGTGTGTGTGTGTGTGTGTGTGTGTGTGTGTGTGTGTGTGTGTGTGCATATTAATACCTACTAATAGCTACAGTACTAATAAAGTAGATTAATCAGTTGCATTTGACCATGTTTAATTACAATTCAATTCACCACGCTCCCTCTTTCTCTTCTTCATGCTCTCAGATGCCCTTGCAGCGAGTCCCTTAGCAGAGGATTATAGGAGGGTTCGCATCTTCTTCAATGTCTCCTCCATCCCCCAGGACGAGAGAGTGGTCTCCGCTGAGCTACGTCTCCTCCGGAGCGGGAGCCCCTCCCTGGTCCCCACCCGGTCCCACAGACTCAGCCTGTTTGTGGACCACGGGGACCCTAAACCCACCCTATTGGAGACCAGGTTACTCACTTCTGAGCCCGGTTCTCCCTGGGAAGCTTTTAGCCTCAGTACGGGTCTCCTTCATAAGGCGCTTACAGTGACAGGCAGCCTGGACTTCCTGTTGGAACTCAGCCCAGCGAACGACACCACCCAACTCCGTGACCTGGGGCTCTCCTCCGATGTGGCAGGACGACAGGAACAGGAACAGGAGGAGGAGGAGGAGGAGGGAGGGAGGCGCAGAGAAGGTCACTTCAGGGTGCGTAGGTCCTCCGGTCAGGACGAGCACAGCTGGGCCCGAGAGAGGCCTCTGCTGGTGACGTATAGTCATGATGGGCGTGGAGAGCCTCTGGCTGCACACGGCCGGAGGAGCCCCGGTTCTGGGCAGAGGGCCAGAGGGAGGAAGGGCGCTAAAGACAGGGCCAGGAGCAGCAAGAAGGGCCGCGGCAGAGGCCAGGACTGGGGGAGGGACGGTAAAAGGGGTTATTCAGGACCGGGCTGGGGAGGAGGCGACGGGGGAGGGGTGAGCTGGAGTGACCGGGGCAGAGTGAAGCGAAACGGTGGCCGCACGGCGAAACTGAAACGCTTGTCTCGCGCACGATGCCGCCGCCACCCTCTCTATGTGGACTTCAACGACGTGGGCTGGCACAAGTGGATCATCGCGCCCAGCGGCTACGACGCCTTCTTCTGCCTGGGGGAGTGCCGCTTCCCCCTGGCCGACCACATGAACTCGTCCAGCCACGCCATGGTGCAGACACTGGTGAACTCTGTCAACGGTGCTGTGCCCAGGGCCTGTTGCGTACCCACCTCCCTCAGCCCCATCGCCCTGCTTTATCTAGACCCCCAAGACAGGGTGGTCCTCAAGAACTACCAGGATATGGTGGTCGAGGGCTGCGGCTGCCGGTAATTGCAACTCGCCATGAGTATAGGAAGAGAGAGAGGGACAACAGTGTGTTGTAGCCTAAAGGGAATAGCATATAGTAGCATGAACATAACTGTAATTATACATGATAAAAAGCAGAGTGAGGAGGAAACTGGTGGTGACCTCGAGGAAACGGGTGGGGACCTCAAGCACTTGAGGGACACTTGGTTATATTAGCTCTGATGGTGAGGGGGAACGAGTAGAAGTGGATCTGTACAGAACCACAGAATTAACATGATCAAAAGATAGAGACGGAGAGTGAAACGAAACTGGCAGATTAAGAAATAGAGAGAAACAGTGAGAAATGCATATACAGATAAATACAAGATACATAACATAAAGAGAACAGGGAGGTAAAAACCCATTCCACCACGCACAGGAAAGCGCTAATAGGCTCTTTGCACAGCAGCCATTTTGGAGAAAAATTGGGCCTCTTCTTACTTCTTTCACAGGTGTTACCAATGATACTAATGAAGGCTCTGTTCCATTCTGGTCAAACAGAGTCAGGATGCTGATATTGTGCATGTTGGCTCACTAGAAATACTAGTGGGTCTCAAAGTGTGGTCCAGGGACCCTCATGGTTCCTTGAGAGGGTGTAACTCTCAGAGTTATGGGGGTCCTTGAAATTAAAAAGTTTGAGAATCACCGTGCTACACTAAATGGAACAGAGCCTTCATTAGTGTCATTGGTAACACCTGTGAAGGAAGCAAGGAAGGGGCCCAATTTCTTTCCAATATGGCTGCTGTGCATAGAGCCTATTCAACTCTAAAGGTGTAAAAATGGAGCCTTATGGGCCCATTTGTACTGTGCACCTTGTGGGAAATCAGGTAGAACGAGGGCAGAGAGGGTATATAGGGAAGATGGTCCGTACATTGAAACCCCCAGGAATTTATTTATCGTTTGACCCACTTTACTGATGACGCGGGGATCTGCGACCATCAAACGACAGCTTGCTTTTTCAGCGTTGAGTGAGAACCTCTCTAACGACTACAGCCTGTGTATGTGGCTTTGTTACTCATTTCATTCTCAAATGATTCTGACAGACACCTACAGTAATTAAACAGACAGACACCTGTGCGTGACTGCTGAAGAGGTGTCTGGATTGGAATCAGGTGTCTACAGTTAAAGTCAGTGTGCACCAATATGCAATGGACACCAACAGCATCTAAAGGCTTATTGAATTATGCTCAACAGTTTGTCTATGATTGTGCTGATGCCACTGACATAGTAGCAGAGATTTGTGGGACAGTGTTGTTATATTTCATGTTTGAACCTAGGGACAAGGGGTGAATTATCTAGTCAGCAACAGAGACAGAGCAACAGAGACTGAAAACTGTACTGAAACTGCACCCGCATCACAGTGTATTTAAAACCACAACAATAATACAGAGGAACTATTATGCTATTATTTGAATGTACTACTATCATGATTATTTAAGTCTTTTTTTTTCTGTACATTTCTTTTACTGAGATGAAGAAAGTCCAAGTGATAGTTGTGTTATCATTAAACATAATTCCATAAATCTAACTTAAATGACACATTGTGTATTTAAATAGCAACCATAAGGTGTATTTAATCTTGAAAATATTTAAGATATGCGCACTCTACAAAATGGTCAACCTGTAAACCTGATGCCTATACTAGTTCATACCATTATGTACACGGTAGCCATTTTGTTCTTACGTTACACTAAGGGTGGGAAACCCATACTTACCATTACCATAGATACTGTAGTGTATACTGTATAACTCTATGGGGATTGCCCACCCCGAGTGTGATGTAAGAGCAAAATAGCCACTGTATAAATATGGTCATTTGCTTTGGTACAGTAAATTATGGTGGCGCTACATCTGTACTTACTGTATGGTCTGTGTGTTGAATTAACAGTCATTGTTATTCAAATGTCTATCCTATCATTCACATATGTTGATGTACAATACATACATGATAACAGAGTTAAGTGGTGTTGCCTTTATAAGCTCAACTAATAAGTCACATTGAAGCTCAGTGTATTATAGTCTACTGAACCATGTAGCAGCAGGTGTCTTTGCTAGTTGTATCTGTATGTCTTTAAAGACTAATGCTATAAATGAGACTAGAGTGCCTTTCAGACAGGGGCTTTGCAAGTGTTCTCTTCCGAGCTAAATATTCAGAGTAATTGTTTTTCAGTGTTGCTTTTTCCCTCTAAACGGTATCATTTTAACAGCCTGTAAAATGTCTTGAGAAGTCATTATACCTGTAATAAACAGAGCAACGCAGGACATCTGTCATGTGACTATTCTTTTACATTAACCAGGCAACATTTCCGTACATTCAACATTCACACTTTTTCTGACCTAATTAAATGGGCTGATAGGTCCATAATGTGCTCCCAGAATCTCTTAATCGCTTAATCAGAATCTCTGTCCATCAAAATGTATCTAAAATAATTGACTTCCAAATATATTTTCTTTGCTTAAAATGTGTGTTAAATAGCCTCTATGTCTCTGTATGTCTCTCCAGCTCTTTATTAAACAGAAAATGCATTTTCAGGTCAGGATACACATGTTATCCAATCAGGATAGAGAACTCAGTCAAAATACAGAATGAGGAAGTGATAACACAAAGAAATGAGCTGACAAATTTGGAACTGGAACACCATAAAAATTAAGCTGATAAATGGGGACTCTCTCCTGATTGGCTGAAATGTTGTCACCTACCTGAAAATGTATTCTCTGTTTATTAATTAGCTGGAGAAACAGGGAGATCCCTGTTACTGAACAAACACTCTATAGCAATGATTACTATCAGAATATAGTGCTTTAACCTTTTAACAAAACAACTTTTGTTTTAACAAAAAATATGACTTACCTTTATAGTTAGGTATTTAAAAAAGTATAAAACATATGTGAAGAAAGAACAATTGCGCAGGTGCTACACACAGACAGACACGTCTTGATATAGATGGCTAGACTCCTGCAGAGCCACGCCATAAAAACACTTCATTTAAGAAGAAATGAAGTGTGAACATCTTTGTTGAGTGCAACAGACCAGACTGAATTTCGCCGTGGTAACTTAGCAAGGAAGGTATCCCACCATTCTCATACCTCATAATGTATTTGTTGCGGAAAGAAGTTCAAATCACCGCCCGAGGAATTAAACCATTGTACAAGGCTCCAGGTTTCACTATACGTCTCCCACTTTGAAAGCCGTTAAACCAGCTTATCAATCCCCCCCCCCCCACACACACACAGGACTACAGCAGCACACCTGTTTCTGATCCCAGAAACCAACAAGAGAGAGGGAGAGAGAGAGAGAGAGAGAGAGAGAGAGAGAGAAAGAGAGAGAGAGAGAGAGAGAGAGGGGAGGTAGAGAAGGAGGATGGTCGGTGTGTTTGGTTGCAGATCATTACTCATGTTGTGCACGCAGCAGGGGTCAAACCGACTCTACAGCCTCCCTGACCCCCCGCATTCCTGTGTGTGTTTGAAAGGAACCAACGGGGCCGCCTCCCGGCCAGATGGGCCCAGTTCACTTGAGAGGTGACTGGCGTGAAACCTGCAACCGCCAGATCATTCCATCCTGGGAGAGGGGATGACCCAGCTCCTGTTGGAGGCTGGATGTGCTCCAGATCGCTCTGGAACTGTCTGGGTCCCAACATACACCTCTCACCACCTGTCAGCGGCACACGGGGGGCTCCCGAGAGAGTGTATGTACAGTATGTATGTGTGTGCGCGCACACGTGTGTGTGTGTGTGTGTGTGTGTGTGTGTGTGTGTGTGTGTGTGAGCGAAACAAAAAGAAAAATGGGGGAGACCAGCTTTATATCCTTGAGTTTAGAGATGATCCTTGTGTGGGTGCCATTGCATTCCATATCATGGATCATATAACTTCATAGCTCACTTACTGAGTGATTAACCCCCAAGTTGGTCCTTCAGTTGGTTGGTATCGTCTACAAACCCCTGGTGACTCTTTCACCCTTGACCCATCCTTCATCCAATCGTTTCTCCTTCACTTCCATGTTCCATCTCTCTGATCCCTCAGCGGCGCACTGGCAACGTTTTGTGGCCACGAGGGCAAGTCAAAATCTCAAGGCACACCTGTATTCATAGTGAAAGTAGCTGCTGTACAAGCAATTGGTGGTTGGCACACCGTTTGCCAACCACTGCCTTATATCGGCTTTGCAATTCATGAATTAAGCATCGCTTACATAATTATGGTCAAATACCTACAGCGTCCGTCCTTATGCAGCTTTCACTCCCAAAACACGTCACACTTCTGCGGGATGCTGAGTTAAAATCAAATCACTCGATCAAGATTTGTATTTAAAAAAATGTATTTCTTTATTTTATCAGAGGTGTGACTTGTGCAGACTTTTCTCATCTTTAACTTTCACCCTCAGGATGGTTTCACGTACCTTGCATCAGTACCTCTTTCACAATTGAAATACATTCTTCCTCCCCCGCCCTCTCCCAGGTGCTATGGTCATGAGATGGACCAGGAATGCCTCTGAGGCTGGAAGGCAGGCAGCATCCTTGACCCCACTGGCCCTCAAGAACACCTTCCCTTCGCCCATAATAAATCTCAATGGAGTCTACAAAACACAGACACCACTGCGCCTCAGACCAGGTGCCTGGATTTATCTGTGATGGACCCCAGATAGACTGGGGGAGAACAGACAGGGGTACTCTGGTATTACAGACTCTCTCACAGAATGAACTGGTTGTTTTTAAGATTTATTTATTGACAACTTGTTTGCCCACTAATTATAATGACAACAACAATGTGCAAAACAACCTCTCCTCACCCTATGCCAGAAATGGTACAATGATCTTTGCCAATCACATCATGCAATTCTTATACATCTACTTATATAATTGAGGAGTGACTTCCGCCCCCCCGCTGACGCTATACCCACAGCTCTGTTGTCGAGTAAACACAACACCGACACACTACATCTCGCCACCACAGTAGCCACGGCGTGCGCGCTCAATTTACGGGTGGCTTAGGGCACCTCTCACTGCTCACTACATATTTTCCACCTTGCAACATAATTAATTCTACTCACCACATTTCGGCCACAACGGAACAGCTTCGTACCGTTTACCGTGCGCACCACCGACACCGAACGCCGACAGGTTTCGCCGAAACAACACGAAGGGCCGCCATTGAAACTCCGCAGCTCTCTCCATCGCCAGCAGAACAACAACAGAAGCGCCTCCTGCACCTCCCCTTCACCGTGTCTTCTGCTTCCACGCTCAATTCAGGTGACTACAATGCTAATACATTCACGCTCATCCTCACAATCATAAGCTTCTACGTTTAGTGTTTCATTAGCACGAGCGTGGAAAACAACTGGTAAACACTCCAGGCTAGGTTCATGACACCAAAGGATTCGACAGTGATGTCATCATTATGCAACCCGGAAGTACAAATACCAAGGATACGTCAGTGATGTCAGTCGCGATGCCAGGTTTTCAAAAACAAGCGACAGAAACAAGCAACCACCTTCATGAAGAAAAAAAAAACAGCCGAAGGGGTCCGCCATGTTCCAGGGGGGTCCCCGGGGGTCCCAACACTCCCAGGGGGTCGGACCCCCACGTAAAAAAGAAATATATACATTTTTTTCAATTTTTTTTTTTTTTTTTTTTTTTACTTTTGGAAAGTTCTATCCCACCATTTTGGTACCCCAAAATAAGCGCGCCCTCACAGCCCTAGAGCCCCGTGCGCGGCTAGGGGGTCGGCCGCCCGTAGGGCGGTCGGACCTCTAGTAATTTTAAAAATAGCAGGTACATCAAATGGGAAAGTATGGGAATATGCCATGATATTTTGAGATGTTCATCTGTGAATGAGGATGATTCAGTGATGAGGATTTAGCAAAGGAAGAGAGTCAATAAAAGAGCCACAAATTGGTCATATGTATAGGTTTCCTTCTAACAAAACCCTATATACAGTACGTACTTGTTGACTAGGGTCCCTTAGGGCTACTTGGTCCACTTCTTTGTTCTCACTACACCAAAACCTTTTGCCAAAAATGATGTGGTTAAATGAGACCTTAAGAGTAGAATATGATTGAAGTTAATTTAGTCAAGCTGGAAAACAATGTTTTTTCATGACTAAAACAGATTCCTGCACAAAGAGAAATTGTAGCTCTCACAGACATGCTTTAATGAGCAACTGAATCATTTGTAATCTACATTCCAGGAATCTCTGTATGTATGAGGTACGTCTGTCTGTATGTCTGTCTGACTGTCCTTAGCATAGTAGCTCAAAAACCATTCATCCGATCGACTTCATACTTGGCGTCCTGAACGACGCCTGCGTCCTGAATAGAAGGACGCAGGTGAGCGCAATGTGAAGTGTGTGAAGTCGATCCGAAAAGTGGTATTCCAGAACTGACCCACTCCAACCGGCCACGTGTATCTTGCAAACTGCTCATCTGATCAACTTGAAACTTGGCAGGTGTATTCCTGAAGGACTCGGAGCCAAGGAAGTGCAGTGTCGATCAGATCAGCAGTTCTTCAGAACCGGCCCATTCCGATCAGCCATGCATTGCAAACGGTGGCCATGCCCCGAACTGTCTTGCACTGTTTAATAATGCTGAATGTAGGAAATATTAATGTTCAAAATTTTCTCATCATTTTCCACAACACTCAAATGGAAGGTATTGACTATGGATATTTGGCAGGCCGTTAGGGTGGGTGCTTCCTGACTCAGAACAGTGTGGTGCGAGGGTAAACAAAGTGGAAATGGAGTTTTAAGATCTTTTCTCCTGACTTGGCCTGCCAATCTTACCACCCACACACAGTCAAGCTTTAGACATCCCTGGTGTCCCCTGCAGATTGACAGGCAGCTACCCGCTCATGCTGGCACATGGAAACTACTTGGACCGCTGCTGGTTAGTAATTCTCTGCTCCCCATCCCCCGTCTGTCAAATGACTGACTATTGGGTCAACAGTGTAGCCCACCCACCAGAAACAGCAACTTTCAACCACAGACATGCACACACACGCGCACACGCAAACGCACACACACACACACACACACACACACACACACACACACACACACACACACACACACACACACACACACACACACACACACACACACACACACACACACACACAGATCAATAATTCAATAATTCAATTAAAGCTGAGATCGCAGTGATATAACGTACAAACGAGGGAAATTAGAAATACAGGATATTCCATGTTGTACGCTCGGTTCCTCAATCATACACACAGTAAATTGCAGCATGATACATATTGTATATCAAACAATAAAATGATAGTGTCCTAAATCACCATACCAGGTGCGGTTGAAACGTTTCCATGTCGCTGCTGAGTTGGTGTTTTCTTTTTCTGTATTCTTATTTTTTCTTTGGTCTGGAATGCATAAAACAGATAGCGAGGGTTTCAGGTTTCGGGCCCTTTGCTTCAAAGAGAGACACATGCCGAAATGGAGAGACCAAAACTGGACCTCTGGGGTACGGAGTGAGGCAGGTGCAGCGCGTCAAATAGTTGGGCAGGCCGACCGGAAGCAGGCCTGTCATGAGCTGAAACCCTGATCCAAGTCCAGGGGGCCAGGAAATGGCGTGATGTGCTCTGTGTGTGTGTGTGTGTGTGTGCGCGTGTGTGTGTGTGTGTGTGCGTGTGCGCGTGTGCGTGCGTGCGTGTGTGTGTGTGTGTGTGTGTGTGTGTGTGTGTGTGTGTGTGTGTGTGTGTGTGCACACGTGTGCGTGTGTACATGTGTGTTATTGGTTCATCCGTCGTTGGACTGTCGATCCATTCCTTTTCCGTGTCATCTCCACTGTCCCGTTCAGTTCACAGGGAAGAAAAATGATGTTTTTACAGGTGTCCCACAATGCCGATGCGCTCCCCGCTTGAATGGAAATCACATTCATTCCTTGCCTCCGCTCTACCATTCCTATATCCTTCTCTGACCACCTCCGATATGCTTTCGACACTCACTCCAGACATGTGTCTAGTGGACATATATCACCGGATTTGAGAGGAAAGAGGAAATGTCCTCAAGTGCAGATTTAATGAGTCTGTTGTGTGAGGACAGTGGTTAGGATGCTGCCTGCCGGAATGCTTCCCTTTCCCAGCTTTCCTCAGACCCGAAGACGCTGGGCGACTCTCCGAAAAGTGCTTCTAAGTGGTGAAAGACACTCTCCTCATCTAATCATCTGAAACTATCTTTCAGTCTGTGTCCTTAATGTCCTGGCTTACTACCATCACAAAGGCGCAGCACAGCATGATAAAAATGGCATAAACACATCCATCACTTGTGTTCAGTTCTGTTGATGAGCCAACAGACAAGAAAGAAGGGGGCGGGCTGTTTAGGGGGTGTCGCTCAAACTGACAGGAAAGGAGAAAGAGAGTTCAAGAGATATAATAGAGTAGGGGTGCTCAAAGTAGGGTCCAGGGACCCTCAAGGTTCCTTGAGGGTGTTCCAAATGGACCCTTACAGGGTCTGTAAGGGAGAGTGTACAAACAAGTTCCATTTGTACACTCAGAGTTATGGGGTCCTTGACATTTAAAACTGTAATAGAGAGACAAATGGAGAGACAGGGAGGAAAAGCGAATTCTAGATAGCCGGGCTGGTGGACAGCTGTTGGTCTGTTTAGTTAGAGAGGATGTCACTCTTCTCCAGATGTTTATAAGTAACCTACACAGAGGAAGATGAGAGGAGTGTGCGTGCGTGCGTGCGTGCGTGCGTGCGTGCGTGCGTGCGTGTGTGCGTGTGTGCGTGTGTGCGTGTGTGCGTGTGTGTGTGTGTGTGTGTGTGTGGTGCGGGGGGGATGCAGCTACGATAGGTAGTGGGAGAGACGGTGGGAGGGATTGGGAGGGATATGGAGGGATGGAGAGATGGAGGGATGGAGGGATGTGGGTGTTTGCCCGTGGTTGTCAGGAAGGAATCGTCATAGCATCGGGTTGGGTCGGAAACTCGTACGTCCAAAACGGTTACTTTTCAGGAAATCGAAAGACGAACCACTTTCACTTGAAAAGCAATTGTTGTATAAATACGTGGAATATGGAGATACAAGTTTTCTGCCCGACAGCAACGAACGAATGTATTTTATGACTTTCACATTCAGTTCTAGCTGGGGACTCGGGGGGGTAAACAGTAGGAATGCCCTGTCTGGAGCCCCAGAACACAATCAGAACAGAGCAACACAGGAAACAAACATCATTCTCGGCAGCCAGCAACCAACGAACAGTCCTGACATCTTCCTCAGTCAAGTTTATAGGGGAATAAAATTGATTCATTTTACACCGTGATGACTGAAATGATACAAATCTATTGCATGTCAGGAAAGTAGCCTACTACTCAATGTATGGATGCATTAAAGCTTCATGTCCATTGCCTCTCTCACCTGATGGAGAGAGGTCATTGCGACGATGTCCGAACTGCAATAAAGATGGCAGGCCATCTACTAGTGTTCAATACCCTTACAACCCACCTCCTACGGATACAATATTAGCATTTGACTTCACATTCTGAGCCAGTTTGTGGTCTAAATTTCTCAATGGGAAAGACAGGAGACCACCTCCAACCACTGCAGATGTGCGACTTATATTGTATATACTCTACCATACAGTTTGGTTAAAATAATGTTTTGTTCATTCAAATATGTCAATAAATTGTAACTTTAAAATATGATCCTATGTGTAATCCTCAATTGCTCTCACAGAATGAATGACTCTTTTCATTGGTTCATATCTTATCACACTTACTATGTTCTCAAGCTAAGTACTCGCCATATTTCCAGGCTTTGTCCACAGGGACATTTTTAGATAGAGCCTCTTTGTTCCAAGCATAGCGTGTCACAGGGTGATAGAGGGTTAAACCACAGGATTTGGGTTTTGCGCTAACATTAACGTGCAGTGAGAATATAACTCCTGTACATGTACATCCGCTCAATCCAAGGGAGCTGTCACTATATTTCAATGTGGCTACTGTGTAACACATGAATCCCTTTCCTATCTGGCAAGATATTGAAGGAGAGGGGGAGGCAGGGAGAGAAGGCGAAGGGGAATATTAAAGGGAGAGAGTGACAGGAAGAGAAATGGAGTCAAACCTCAAAGTGCACCCTAAAAAACAACATTTATTGGCATAAAAATGTAACGATATCCCTCTCTGTCCCTTCATCGAAGCCATACATTACATCAACGTCTCGATTAGGGCTGCAACTATCGATTCTTTTTATTAAACAAGTAACCGAAAAGCACTTTAAATTGTTTGTATATATCAACGAATCACTCAAGCACTTTTATACTTTGTTCATACTTAATGTTTACGGTGTCATACTAAAAATGTTCAAATAGGAAATCTACCAGCTCACAATGCCACATCGTGATGCATTGTGAGCTTGTAGATTAGCTATTATAACGACACCAGAGGTGACATCTACGTCTCACCACCAATCTGACTGATATGCCCATATATGAAGATCTCTGTATCTGTCACTCCTTGTCCCTTTTATGCCCATATATGGAGATCCCTGATGTCATCAGTATATGCCCATATATGGGCATGCTGAAATGCCCACATATGGGGATCTCTGTATCTGTCAGTCCTTGTCCCTTTATACTTATATATAAAGATCCCTGATGTCATCAGTATATGCCCATATATGGGCATGCCCCTTTTGTGCCGGAGCTGACTGATTTGTTTGCTGATGCCATGATGACACATTGAGATTAATCTAAATAGTCGTCTTAAAGAGACAAGAAGGTGGCCGCACACACAAGCCAAAGTGCCAATATTTAATTATAGGGCGCAGAGTAAAAAGAAACCAACATTTTGGCAGGTAACTGCCTTCTTCAGGGTATGAGCCCTAATCAAGACATTGATGTTAATGTATGGCTCCGATAAAGGGACAGAGAGAGATATCGCTATAACACTTTCATGCCAATAAATGTTGTTTTTTAGGGTACACTTTGAGGTTTGACTCCATTTCTCTTCCTGTCACTGTCTCCC
This sequence comes from Gymnoscopelus microlampas, assembly GCF_963454915.1. Classification (NCBI taxonomy): domain Eukaryota; kingdom Metazoa; phylum Chordata; class Actinopteri; order Myctophiformes; family Myctophidae; genus Gymnoscopelus; species Gymnoscopelus microlampas. Next base: position 51,912,596 of record NC_139945.1, read on the forward strand.
TTTAATATTCCCCTTCGCCTTCTCTCCCTGCCCCCCCCCCCTACTCTCCTTCAATCTCTTGCCAGATAGGAATGACACATTGAGGTTAGACAACACACTCCATATTTGAGCATATAGCTGCATTGGGAACTCCTTATATGGTTATGGCTGAGTCATGGTGACGTGAGCATGACGTCAGAGGTCTGTCTGCGGGCCGTCCGGCCGGCCGGCCGGTCCTCCCTTAAGCCAATTTTAATATAAGATTTTAAATACTTTTGAGCTTTTTGTCTATAATGGCATGCCCAACATAGGGATCAATAATTAATCGATTATTTCATGAAATGTTTGACCCTCAAGGTTTCAGCCTCCAGGTAGAAACTCAAAATAGTCAGAGAAGACATAAAACACCATAAAAACACCACCAGGGGGCTTAATGAAGTTCTATCAACCTCATAGACACATGAAAAACAGAAAAAGTGCAAAACCATGGCACCACCTCTTTAACTGTTGCACCACAGTCATGATATCCACAATGTCAATAAAGGACAAAGACCAAGCCTGTGGATAAATAATAAAAATCTGCTCATTGACTGACGACTGATCGGCAGGGGTCCCCTCTCCAAATAAATATTAAATAGAAACCTGTCTTCCACTCCTTCATTCCAGCTTTTCATCCTTTCCCAAGCAACTTTCGCGTTTGGCCTGAGAGAGAGAGTTATTTTTCATTATATGTAATTCTCTTTTCCTTCTCAGCTCTGGACTTCCTCATTGCAATCGCACATGTGTCTGGTGTCTGAGAACAGGGCCTGATAACAGACACATGAATAACTAGGGTCCATCTCTGAGCAGCGTACATGATGCTCCTGAGATGCATTAACATGAGCCGCAGCCTTTCCAACTGTTGAGAAAAAAAGCAAAGAGCAAGAAGAAAAAAAAGAGAGTAGAGAGAGAGCGAGGAGGGAGAGAGAGAGAGAGAGAGAGAGAGAGAGAGAGAGAGAGAGAGAGAGAGAGAGAGAGATGGGGGGGGAGGCCTGGCATAAAGATTAGATTAGCACTTTTAAAACATCTGTGAATTCGTCCGGCCCAAGCTACCGCTTCCCCACAGATTTAAGCCTGATCTCTCATTCTCTTTGCTTCCCTCCCTTCCTCTGTGCTCAACTTCCCTCTGTCTTTCACCCTCATCCCCCCTTTTTTGTGGTTGGTCTGCTCTGTTTTTCCCTCTTCATGCTGGCCTGTTTGGCACTGGGACTGGGATTAGAGTATCAAAGCAAATGTTTTGATGTTCCTGAACAATTTTAACAACGGAAAATGTGGACGCTTTTTGAAAACCGCTAATTATTAGTTCTCATATTCACATTATTGACCGGTTAGGCTGAAAAGTTTTTTTTCGGTTGAATATTTTTCCTCATACATCACAGTCATTCGACAAAGTGCCTTTACTACTCTTTACTCTTCTCTAACCTTAAGATAGTACCTGTCAATGGAATCATAGAATTGTGCAGTCCTAAAGTCCTGGTTCTTCTGAGCTTCCTCCTGTATGTAGCGTTGCAGCGTCAGTTCCCATCAACCCCTTGGGCAAGTCATGTCATTTCCGCAGCACCGTTTTTTTTTTATGTGTGATAATGTGTGTTACATTAAACACCCTTAAGCACATCCTGCAAGTCATCCATCCCGGTGAGCAAGGGTGCAATGGACGTTAATCCCCCTCCTTACAATTCCCATCATGCACCATCACCACAAGCATGTGACCAGTTTGGAGTAATGTAAGGGGCTTCCTCTCTGTTCCTTTCCCCCTTTAATTATGAGCTTGTCTCTAGCACCACTGAGCTGTGACTCCAAAGGGAGGAAGGGTGGGAACAGCGTGAAGACAAAGTGATGGAAGGCCTGATACACACCCTCTCATCTCCACTGGTGGCCTCATGGAGGCTTAATTAGTCAGGCTGAGGACGAAGGGAAGAGCTGAGGCTTTTAACAGTGCTGACCGATAAGAACAGTAATTAAATAATTCGATGGGGGGGGGGGGGGGCTTAGTAATTAGTTTTTAAACTAAATAATACATTGATAATTAATAATAAATATCACCATGGTTAGCACTTAGCAGTGCCATATAGTGTAAAGTCAACATTGTGATTATGAGTGTTGCATTATGAGTGATGCAGTATTGTAGGTACAGGTGTTTGTCCATTAGGCCTACTTTAAAGTCAAACTTGCTAAAGGAAATGAAAATCTCCTCAATGATTGTAGGTCAACCCCTTGAGAAACTCTATGAATCAGGCTACCATAATAACATATTAACAACATTGTTCTGACCCCAGCACAGTGAATATTAACGGCTACCATCAAACTTGAGATACAGAGTTCCACGATTTAGGGTTAGCCTAAAGCATGCTCTTCTGCACAAGTCAATTCAAAACTTCAACTGATTGTAATGTTTATGTTAGGTTAAATGTATCTATGATAAGTTATAGTCCTATAGAGAGCATGCACATGCATCACTTTTCCACCAGGACACGTCCCCCTCTTCTAGACTGAGTGGCAAAACATTGAGCAGCATGGCGCATTGGAGTTTGGAAGTGCTTGCTCGTTGGAATCCACTCCAACGGTCCTGTGTACCACCTGTTTCTAAATTGCACATAATGCAGGAGGCGCCAGGACGTTGCGTTAGTGAAAACGTGTGCTTCCAAACTCTGACACTTAGAAAAATAATCACCTGCACAGAATGTATTGACAGAAAGTAGCTCATAGCTCAATATGTCTATGGTGGATTTTTATGAAACAAAAACTTTCCAGATAGAAAGAGGATAATTCAAGCTTTCTGTACAGCTGCCATGTTGGTGAGTTTAACGTTGTTTGATACAATCAGATAGGACTTTTCTGTTTGGATGTATGGGCTGTCAAGGCCAGAAAGTTGTTTTTTTGCCACTCAGGCTTCCCGCATAACTTCCGGGTACAATGATGTCACGTGCATATATAGCCTCTATTTTCTTTCTGTCTCTGACTATGAAGTATCATCAATCAACAATCAATCAAATAATCAATCAATAGATCGATCGATCGATCAATCAATCAATCAATCAATCAATCAATTTATTGTAAAAAAAGATTATGAATGTGATTCTTAACCCATTTAGACCTGAGGCCGGTTCTAAAAACGCAGGTTTTCTGAAAACGTTCAAATTCTTACTAAATAAAATAATACAAAATGATGTTGCTATATGTATAGCAACAACTAATGAGACACAGAGGTGGCTCCCGGATTCAAAGGTATAACAACGTAGGTGGCAGCAGGTCTAAATGGGAGTGGATGCCCCCTTTTTTGAGGCCTAATAAGCCCCCTAACCGTCTTTGAAGACCTATGTCTCCTATATACATTTTTTTTCACTACGATTACCCACCTCTCCACTGGAACACAAACTTTTCTTATAAAACACAGCTATTCCGGGCCCCTGCAGGATCAACCAAATGTCCAGTTGAGATCACTGGAAACACGTATGG
>NC_139945.1:51918569-51936069 GCF_963454915.1 Gymnoscopelus microlampas
AGTGCGTGAGTGGTTCCAGGACCACCCCATATTTCTGTACCTTCGACCTTATTCTCCTTTCCTGAATCCCATTGAGGAGTTCTTTTGAGCTTGGAGATGGAAGGTACTGTATATGAACGGAACCCACAGAGCCGGGTCCCACTGCTCCAGGCCATGGAGGAGGCTTGTGGCGACGTCACTGTTAGGGCTGTGAATATTCTGCTATCTCACGATTCGATTCCGATTCTTTTCAGATTTTTTCAAAACAAACGATTCTCGATTGAAACATGTTTTTTTACAATTCAAAATCGAAAAATATCATTATATCATATCGTGAAAATCAATTGCAGCCCTAGTCACTGTTGAGGCCTGTCAGGGCTTCATGCGCCACTCGAGACGCTGCTTGGACAGGGAGAACATTGCCTATGATGTGGATGAGACCTCTGGCCAGACATGAACCGGAGGCATGATGCCTAAATCATGTAGAGAAATAAAACTTTTTTGGCTGCATATTTGTGTTTTGTTTTATGTTTGACTATGAAAAAAGTAGGCCTACACTGAGTCATTTTACAAAAGAAATTGTCAATGTCATTCATATGGTGTGTTCCATTTCTATGATTGTGTTTTCAATTTTGCCCTGCAGTGTGCTGTAAATGTTTGGTAGTGTGCAGCACATGCTTAGTTGTGTGTACTCAATGAATGGTATGTGTGTGTCATTTGAAAATATGGCTGTGTGTACCAAATGAAAACACGAGTTCCATTTTGTGAACAGTTAAAAGATTTGATGGCAAAGTGTCATTTTGCAAAGGGAGAGTAGGGTTTAGCATGTTGTGTGTGTCATTTGAAAATATGGCTGTGTGTACCAAATGAAAACACGAGTTCCATTTTGTGAACAGTTAAAAGATTTGATGGCAAAGTGTCATTTTGCAAAGGGAGAGTAGGGTTTAGCATGTTGTGTGTGAGATTTGCAGTTTTGGTGTGCAGTTTTGAGAAAGCCGTTATTGTTTTGAGAAACGTGTGTTAACAATTGTGAAAAACTGTAATGCATTTGAGGTGCTAACGTACCACGAGGTGCATGCATAGCTGAAATGACATTGGATAAGTGCGCCTCCTGCTAGTATCCTCAGTGTGTTCCTACTGACCACAGAAGAGATCCTGAATAGAAAAATGAAGCATCACGTTAGTACATGCAGGGCACGGAGAACGCATACGCATGCTCAGCTGTAATCAGCAGTCAGTCTGCTGATTGCTTTTAATCAGCCATGCTTTCCTACACACCAATCTCACCTCATTCCCCCTACAAGGCGGTCTGTTTAAATACGGCTTCCTCCTACAGCTAGATCTCTGCTTTTCAATTGCTGCCACACTCTCCTGCTGCTGCTGCTGGCAAAACTTGCCTCCACCACCCCAGCCTCCACCTTATAGTTCAGAGTCTTGCATTACTCTGCTCAAGCTTAAACTTAAACTGAATGTCGAACTGAAATTCATGTGTGCATGGCTCTTTAGTAAACTGGAATTTAATGTTTGCATGGCTCTAAACTGAATTCAATGTTCTATGGCTTTAATGTTCAAGTTTGCACAGCTCAAGTTATTCTGATTAAATGTCGTGCTATGGACCCGCACTTGTATACCTGTGGGGGGTTTTGCATAGCGTTCCCTGATTTTACATAGCATGCTGCTTAGGAAAATTTAGGGAGCATCTTAAAGAGCAGAACCATTAACGCCAAGTTTAACTGTATTCCATTTGTTGCAATACATGGTTAAATTGACTTTGACGTGAGTGTTCCTGACTGAACTTGTTTGTTGGTTGACTTTTCTGATGACTTTTGTTCATTTAGACACTTCAGCTCAGAATAACCAGACCGTTAATGAACCATTTACCATTTATTAACTTATTACCCATTACCATATATGCAATGATATTGCATTCAAGTTTGGCGGTGTGACTCTGCTCATGTGATATTAAAAGATTCCCTGTGCAAAATGTCACAGATCTTCAATCACAACCCCCTGAGCAGAGCGTAATACAGTTATAACATCACAAACAGTTATAACACAACAGTTATAAATATAACACAACAGTTTTTTACCTGACACACAGTTATTAAGCACAGATATGACATGACATTAAACCCTTAATGTACAACCATCACCCTAAACAACGCCATCTACAGAACTATCCCACCAAGAACCAGATGACAGGGAGGAGGCCGGGGAGGTGGAGGAATTTTGACACTGACAGCTGTACGACCGGCACTGACAGCTAAGCACGTAGAATGAACAGAGAACAGAGGCTGCTTAAATGAACCGCCAGAGATGCACTGTGGGTATAAAGGCGTGAGTGAGTTAACTTGTAGCGAATGAGAATGACAAGAGTTTGAACGTATGACTTAAAGGAGTACGACTGAATAACCTTGTTAGCGAATGGGGGGGGTCCGGGGAGTATGAATGTAATATAAACATTCTGCCTTCCGTGTCTACATGAACTAACGTTACACTGAATTTCATTTAGACACTTCAGCTCAGAATAACCAGACCGTTAATGAACCATTTACCATTTATTAACTTATTACCCATTACCATATATGCAATGATATTGCATTCAAGTTTGGCGGTGTGACTCTGCTCATGTGATATTAAAAGATTCCCTGTGCAAAATGTCACAGATCTTCAATCACAACCCCCAACACGCGCTCACTTGGAGTGAGCAAATACAGAGCCACACCTTAATCTATATAAGAATATTTATCAGTTAAAACGTCAAGTGTGACGCAATTTCATTTATATCCATTAAATAAATGAAATATGCTACATGAATTAACTATGTGAGTATCGATCATTTCCTTTAAATGCATAACCCGATATGCCCTTCACATCTAATAGCCGGTATTCTGCGCAAGCAGCAACGATTAGATGAACATTTGGCAAAACACTACAGTGCTTTGATGTTAAAGGAAATAAACTATGAACTTATGAATAACTATGTGTATAAGACAAACATGTCAAATTCCTTCTATATGATGGCAGCCCTGCAAACCCCTTATGGCAAGTCACGCTCGCCCGAGCGGTGACCTGATATAGAAGGAAATACTATTTAGTGAATTACGCATCTAAACCTACCATCTAAGCCACCATTAAGCAATCGTGAGACCCAACACGACCAATGCTTAGTTATTACCTATCTTTGAAGCCTATACCACAACCAAACGTGAGACCAAACACGACCAATGCTTAGCGGTTTACCATGCCTACCCCTCCTAATACCACTGAAGCATACATGAGACCAACGTGACCAAGCTAAGCAACAGAAGTTACCAACCATCATAACCACATTTTAGCCTACGTGAGACCATCACACGACCGATGCTATAATGTTTTACCTGACCCCCAACCTGCGCTCTGGCAGGAGCAATTACTTAACATGACATCAATTATGCAAACTCCTGAATTTATTCCATAATTGATCATACATTTACACTCATAGCTTTTTGAGCTGCAAGAATTTCATCTGTATTTAAACGAATATAACGTTCATAAGCGGCAGATGACCAGCGACCCATGGCTTTCAAGGTGGATGATGGAACCAAAGATGCTGCTGAGGTTGCTGCCCCGATCCGAAAGGAGTGAGGAGTGTACAGCTTGGGGCAAAGTCCACATCGCTGGCACACTGTACGCAGCCTGGCAGCGAACCACGGCCTTGACATGGCTCTCCCGACATCCGTGACAAACAGCGGTTCATCTCCCCCAGGATTTACCCGCCATTGAAGGTAGCGAGACATGGAGGAAAATGGACAAAAAGCAGTATCAGTTTTTACGATGAATATTGGTATCCCGTTAGAGTGCTTGACAGATTTAGAGTGCTTTAAATTGATGGAAAACATGTGAGGTTGAAGAGAGAAATCTGAAATTGACAAGTCATGCAAAGGGTTAAAGCTTTCGGTGCACGTAGTGTATTCCCCACATCTAAGAAACCCATAAAATGCCAAAAGAAAAACTGCTTCCAAAAGACAATCAACAAAAGGACCAAAACACCCTGCTCTTAATTGAGACACTAATTTATGCACCAGTGGAAGAATGAGGGGGAGACGTTTATCATTGCCTTGGGGATGTGCTTTCTTTAATCCGTTGAAGAGGAGCTTAATGGATGGATCCCCGAGTAGACTACCCACGGATGGGTTTAGGCATCTTAAATGGAACTGCACACCGGCGACCAATGCTTTAATGGAAGAGGCTGAAGTCTTTTTGATTCTGCACAATGAACTATGAATGCGCAAATCATGGGAATATTGACCGGGAAAACAGAGACTGAAAAAGCTGCACAGAAAGAAATGAAAAAAGACCAGGCAGCATCATATGCCTTTAATGTGTTGCTGGAAAGGCCCAGTCTCATGTAATGAGAAGCCGAATCCATGTAGGACTGTAAACGTTCGTCTAATCTAGCGTGATTTGGTCGAACGCTGGGCAAACCAGACCTGATGGAGCTGCATCTGGGCATAGATCCCTGAACTCCTGAAATTTAAAACGTGACAATGCATCAGCAATTTTATTATCTAGTCCCGGAATATGGGACGCGCGAATTGAGAAATTCCCCAACACACTTGTCCAAGTCAGTCTCCTAACGAATCTATTGATAATGGGAATTGCGGATCGGCCCTTATTAATAATGTGAACGGTTGCTTCATTATCGCAGAACACAACAATCTGTTTTCTTGCCCACTTATTACCCCATAGCATGGCAGCGACCACACCGGGTAAAGCTCAAACAAAGCTGTAGATAACTCGTTTTTTGGCAGCGCGAGTAATTCTTTAGGCCATGGACCGGCAAACCATTCGTTGTTAAGAAACCCTCCAAACCCGATGGAAGGAGCTGCGTCTGTGTAAAAACCCAAATCCACTGACGATTTCAAACCGTCGTGATAGAAAAAATCACACCCTGTGTGAAGGAAGCGGTGCCTTTGGGGCGGGGCTTAACTCATTTCAGTGCGTCCCTATTGGTGGTCTGAGTCGACTTACCAAATTTGTACTTGGTAGCATGCTGCAAACTGGAATGATGGCTGTTTAAAGCCCAGCCAATGGGCAGACAGAGGGGGCGGGGCTTGAGTAATTACAGTTCGTCCCTATTGCTTGTTTTAGTCCATGTACAAAATTTGTACTCCGTAGCATGCTGCGAACTTGAGTTATGGCTGTTTGAAGGCCAGCCAATGGGAAGACAGAGGGGGCGGGGCTTCAGCAATTCATGCTGGTCCCTATTGGTGGTCTAAGTCCACATACCAAATGTGGACTTGGTGGCATGCTGCAAACTGGAGTTATAGCTGTTTAAAATCCCGTGCGCATCCCGTGCTCATACGGGCACTGGGGGTCCCTGGACCCCTCTTTGATAACGTCAGCAAGTCATGCGCCTCGCTATTGGTGGTGTAAGTCCACATACCAAATTTGGACTTGGTGGCAGGCTTCAAACTGGAGTTATAGCTGTTTAAAATCCCGTGCCCTAAACGGGCGGACGGACATAGCATACGCGGGGGGTCCCTGGACCCCGCTTTGATAACTTCAGCAATTCATGCTCGTCCCTATTGGTGGTGTAAGTCCACATACAGAATTTGGACTTTGTGGCAGGCTTCAAACTGGAGTTATAGCTGTTTAAAATCCCGTGCCCTAAACGGGTGGACTGACATAGCATACGCGGGGGGTCCCTGGACCCCGCTTTGATAACTTCAGCAATTCATGCTCGTCCCTATTGGTGGTGTAAGTCCACATACCAAATTTGGACTTGGTGGCAGGCTTCAGACTGGAGTTATAGCTGTTTAAAATCCCGTGGCCTAAACGGGCGGACTGACATAGCATACGCGGGGGGTCCCTGGACCCCGCTTTGATAACTTCAGCAATTCATGCTCGTCCCTATTGGTGGTGTAAGTCCACATACCAAATTTGGACTTGGTGGCAGGCTTCAAACTGGAGTTATAGCTGTTTAAAATCCCGTGCCCTAAACGGGCGGACGGACATAACATACGCGGGGGGTCCCTGGACCCCTCTTTGCTAACTTCAGCAAGTCATGCTCGTCCCTATTGGTGGTCTAAGTCCACATACCATATTTGGACTTGGTGGCATGCTGCACTCTGGAGTTATAGCTGTGTAAAATCCCGTGCTCATCATCCCGTGCTGATACGGACGGACATACGGACAAAGTCAAGCTTAGAGCGGTTGGCACCGCTAAAAATCACACCCTGTGTGAAGGAAGCGGTGCCTTTGGGGCGGGGCTTAACTCATGTCAGTTCGTCCCTATTGGTGGTCTGAGTCCACTTACCAAATTTGTACTTGGTAGCATGCTGCAAACTGGAATGATGGCTGTTTAAAGCCCAGCCAATGGGCAGACAGAGGGGGCGGGGCTTAGGTAATTACAGTTCGTCCCTATTGGTGGTTTTAGTGCATGTACAAAATTTGTACTCCGTAGCATGCTGCGAACTTGAGTTATGGCTGTTTAAAGGCCAGCCAATGGGAAGACAGAGGGGGCGGGGCTGCAGTAATTCATGCTTGTCCCTATTGGTGGTCTAAGTCCACATACCAAATTTGGACTTGGTGGCATGCTGCAAACTGGAGTTATAGCTGTTTAAAGTCCCGTGCCCTAAACGGGCGGACGGACATAACAGACGCTGGGGGTCCCTGGACCCCGCTTTGATAACTTCAGCAATTCATGCTCGTCCCTATTGGTGGTCTAAGTGCACATACCAAATTTGGACTTGGTGGCATGCTGCAAACTGGAGTTATAGCTGTTTCAAATCCCGTGCCCTAAACGGGCGGACGGACATAACAGACGCTGGGGGTCCCTGGACCCCGCTTTGATAACTTCAGCAATTCATGCTCGTCCCTATTGGTGGTCTAAGTGCACATACCAAATGTGGACTTGGTGGCATGCTGCAAACTGGAGTTATAGCTGTTTCAAATCCCGTGCCCTAAACGGGCGGACGGACATAACAGACGCTGGGGGTCCCTGGACCCCGCTTTGCTAACTTCAGCAATTCATGCTCGTCCCTATTGGTGGTCTAAGTGCACATACCAAATGTGGACTTGGTGGCATGCTGCAAACTAGAGTTATAGCGGTTTCAAATCCCGTGCTCATCATCCCGTGCTGATACGGACGGACGGACATACGGACAAAGTCAAGCTTAGAGCGGTTGGCACCGCTAAAAAGAGATGCCATTCCACTGGTTGCACAGGGTTGACCAAAACCGCAGATCCGACCTGCAACCATCATCAAAATACACATGATCATTTAGATTTTTTACAGACTTAGAGAGGTCGAGAAGTCTCGCTATGAATGATCTCCCCTGGGGAATTATCCGCATGGCAAAATTTAGATGCCCTAATAGGGACAACAATTCCCTCTTGGAAATGGACACCGCGTCGTTGAAATGCTGCATCACCTCTCTGATACGCTCTAATTTTTCGAGAGGCAGCGACGCTTGCATAAGCTCCGTATCTAGATTGATCCCCAAAAACTCTAGTTTTTTCACTGGGCCCACCGTTTTCTCTACAGAGAGGGGAACTCCTAACTTTGCAAAAACCTCTTTGACTGTTTTGATGCAGTGGTCTGGCTTACCGTTAGGGAAATCTACCACTAAAAAGTCGTCTAACAAATGGACAAGAAATGGCAGCCTGTAAGTGTTGAGCAATATCCAACACAGCGCTTCTGATAGTTTGTTGAAAATGTTAGGACTAATCCGACAACCAAAAGTGAGTCTGACAGCAAAATACATCTTCTCTCGCCATTTAACCCCAAACAGGGGCCATTGCGAGGGATGGAGTGGCATTGTTTTGAAAGCGTCAGTTATGTCAGCTTTTCCTAGCCAAGCTCCTTTCCCTGCCAATTTAATTAAACTGATTGCATGATCCACAGTGGCATAACATAAGGAAAACGGGGCGAGGGGGATTAAATTATTAATACTATCCTCGCTTTCGTCATGAGGGCTCGACAAGTCAACAATCAGTCGTTTTTTCCCGGAATACTTCCTCGTAGCGACCCCGATCGGATTAATCCGATAGTTAGGAAAAGGAGCATCATCAAAAGGTCCGATCATGTACCCTTTCTCGACCTCCCTAGCCAACAACTTGTCTACAACCTCCGGTTCTTTTTTAGCGGATAAAAGATTTCCACAAACAAAAATTTTGGAGGGGAGACTACGCAAGCCAGCAAAGAACCCATGAATTAAACCCGACAATAAATAAAACACAAAACAACGATCTGGATGCTTAGCCAGAGCTTTTTTCATCTCTGGAATGTTCACCGGAGTGGATGGTTTAATGGTCACTTTTTCTTGAATGTGCGCCGAGGACAGATGAATTTTGGGTGGCTGTCTCCACAAAAACTGCAAACATGCAAAAATTTACAGTTGTTAAACCTGCATACACTTTCATTAAATTTGTAACACACATTCGATTTTGAAAACTCTTTCTTCACCTTGTGATCCACATCTGGCTCAATCTTTGCTGCGGGGGCAGGCTGTGAGACTGCTCTTGGGCAGAGCCCGGTCTGGTGGGTAAAAGAACCACACACTGCACACGAAAGGGCGCGATGCCCTGTGAAATGCCTACTTATTAAGGCCAGGTCAACCAGTGACCAATCCAGTCGCTGGTTATATTTCTGAATGAAATTGGCAGCTTTGGCGGAAAATGACTTGTGGTACTGATAGAATAAAGTCCCCCCATAAGACAGAGCCAGTTCTGCTACAATGGCCAAGTAGGTGTCTAGCTCAGCTCTCCGGTCAGGGTACGTTTCGCAGATGACGTCTCTGAAAACCCCGAATGCTACGGTAAACTCGGTTAAAGTCATGTCCTTGGTCAGTCTCGGATCACTATCCTTAAGACAAACAGATATGTCCCCACAATTAATGATGCGCTTCTCTCCGAGGCCAGACTCGGCAGAGCTTAGCAAGATCTTAATCAAGTTAACATCGTTACCTGCCAGAATTTGGCTTCTTAGATGCGGGGAAATAGCAGCTGCCGGAGAGAAGAATGGAACTCCTGAACCCGTAGCTGGAACTGCAGATCCCAGAGTCCTCTGGGGCACGACCGGAGGGATCACCTGGCCAAGGGAGATGACGTCATCCACCTGCGCAAGTTGCCCGGTTGCTGGATCTGGAACGGGAGCTGCATGCACGCCGCTCTCCAGCGTTTGGATCCTGGAATCCATCCTAGTCAGCGAAACCTGGATTTTATTTAGGGCGGCAAGCACAGAATCAGTGACAGTTGGATTAACCGCGGAGTTTTGAATTTTGGCCCTTTTTGGAGCGGGTTGAGCGCTAGCTTCGATGTTTTTAGCCTTGGCTCTGGCTTTCCTTGGGGGGGCGGGGTTTACAGCTGGGCTGATCGGAGCAGCGTTGGCCTGAGCCGTGCTCGTGCTGCCCTCTTGCTGCTGGCAAAGGAACTGGAACAGGGCTTCATGCGAACTACCCGCCGGAGGTAGGATGCCGAGCCTGAAGAGTTCTTCCAGGATTCTTCCCACTGGCCAATCCATGATAACAGGGAATGGAATCCCTCTTTTAGCCAACCTGTTACTGGAGCGGCGGACGGACTGGGTATTTACTACCGCTTCTTCTTGGCTACGATGGCTGCTCGGAGGCAAGGATTCTGAACGGGCTTCCATCTGGGTGTCCTCAATGAAGCCATCCTCCTCATCCTCCTCACCCTCCTCTGAATACGAATCGTCGTCCTGATCGCCATTTCGGGACATGATCCGCACCAGAAAAAGAGTGAGTAAAGCAAGAAATCCACAACTTAACTCGCATCTGCTGGCAGAAGTTACCGTTTAGAGTGATCGCTAGCGTTGATCCAAGTTTTGACACTGACAGCTGTACGACCGGCACTGACAGCTAAGCACGTAGAATGAACAGAGAACAGAGGCTGCTTAAATGAACCGCCAGAGATGCACTGTGGGTATAAAGGCGTGAGTGAGTTAACTTGTAGCGAATGAGAATGACAAGAGTTTGAACGTATGACTTAAAGGAGTACGACTGAATAACCTTGTTAGCGAATGGGGGGGGTCCGGGGAGTATGAATGTAATATAAACATTCTGCCTTCCGTGTCTACATGAACTAACGTTACACTGAATGTTCCGTTTCTTCACTTGGCCTCTAAGATATAACCATTGTTACCAAGACGACGATGACGATAGGATAATGGTCCCAAATAAGGACGCAACGCTAGTGACATCGCCCTAAGATCATATGACACCATATCTTGCCTATAAATGCAGCAGACCCCTCCATCCTGTGGGCGCGACAAATTGTGCGCCCACATCTACCAGCTAGGCGCCCTGATAGCCGAAACGACCTCCAGCAATGTCCTAGAGACGAGGCTTGCCTCATCGAAGGCATACCCACGGCGGACCTGCCCGGGCCCCGAGACGCACCTTTTCGTGGCCAGGGAGCAGGAGCCCTTCAAGCAGGCCCTCGGCTGGGAGGCCCCCGTCAACGAGGAGACCCCCACCGCAGACATTGGATCATTTAACGCGGTCAGGGGCGGCACACAGGCGTGTGATGTCCCCACCGTCTCCCCAGCGCCGCCCCATCCAGGCACTGCCTCGACTGAACATCAGGCTGCAGAGTCGGAGAGCAAACCCATCGGACCTGCAGCCCAGGGTGTGGCAGACGCGACCGCCCCTCAGACCCGTCATTCCACCTCTGTAGAGGCCGGCAAGACCGAGCTCGAGCAGGGCCTCGCCGCTGATGTACGTTCTCCTCGACTGCCTGCATGCAGTCGGCAGCCACCATTCGATAGCGGCTGCCCAGCCGCTGGACCCGTGGAGCCACTACGGGGTCATACCGAGGAGAGTATCGAACCTGCACTACGCACAGCTATACCGGCGAGCGCAGAGCCAGGTCTGCTGAGCCCCGCTCGTACCACGGCGCCGCTGCAGCTCGTGCTCCGCTCTCACGAGACAGACCAGCAGCAACCCACGGTCACACCCATGCCACATAACCTAGGAGACGTCCCTCCCCACTCTAACATCTTAGTGACAGAGGCGCCCACCCCTTCAGGGGGGAGCAGAAGAGAGGACGGAACTAGTCCTCCACTCCCAGACGACGCCGGGGACCTTAATATGGAACCCCTTACACTTACTGCACCATCTGCTACACAGACGGTCCAGGGGGGAGCAGACCCATCAGGAGGACACCCCCCTCTAACAACAAATGACATCATCCTGCAGCTTATCCTCGGACACGAAGATTCCTTTAAGTCACCACAAGGAGCGTACGTGGTGCATGGACACCACAGCGACTCCATGCAATTAGTCCCTTACATGGGACCAACAACGAAAGCTATCGCCTGGCAATCAAACCAGACTGGGCGAAGCCCGTCCCAACGTCAATGCCAGACTTCGCAGCAGTGCCTGCCCCCCGATGACATAAGACCAGAAATGACAATGCTATGCTCCTGGGGGGGGAGAGGCCCACCTGACGCCTCAAGGTGTGCCGAGGGAATAGAGAGAAGGCCCCCAGAATTGCCGCCATTTACAACGCAGAGAGTCTTTATAGACTCACAGGATGCAGACTCCACTGGTAAACCACCCACAAACACGACACGCAGATTCATAGCCGGCAGCCCCCTCGGAGGGAGCCGGGAGCTACGAGAGGTCTTAGGAACACAGGTGCTCCCCACCGCCTTGATCGAAGCCATTCTACATTCAAGACCCTTGGGCTACGTGTCAAACTTAACGGACCCAGACCCAGGGAACAGTGAAGCCTCGCTGCCTCAAGGCTCCTTCCCAGAGACCGAGGTGGAGCGAGACGCGGGACCAGGAGGCGTAACCCAAAACAATTCACATAGAGGTCACATGCGCTCAAGAGACATGAACTCGATATCGAGTGTACGATGTGTGCGCGCACGATGCCTAGCTGTGAGCACGATTGCCATAATGTCGACCGCTACCCTCGGCTTTGTTACCATGGTGTTCTATGTCGTCGTGATTACACATCGCCGCAGATACGAGATCCTCCTAAACCACTTAGGCCAACCTCTCTACAGCTATACCGGGATCACTGGCTGCATAGCACATCCATCCACATCGCTCGTACCCGTCGGAGGCGCAGAACTTGACTGGTACGAATTCACTCTCCCGGCCAATCATCGGCATAAAGAGGAGCGCGCACTCACCTTGCCCGACGTCCGTCAGAGAGTGCCATCAATTGTGGCACAGCAACGCAATACACCCACGAGAGACCAAACTGGCCCTCCTGCCAAGGGAGCCCCTGGGGATCCGGTATGTCAGAGGCCCCAACCCGCAGGGAGACGAAGGCCTAGCGCACCGACGCGACAATCTGAAGGGGGACTGGCATTTCGCCAGCACCACCTCCTCTGCCCAATTGACCGCCTGGACGCACCCAACAGGATGGGTTTATGCGTTCATGCGTTGGAGGCAGACCCTAGGATGGATAGGGTGCGTGTTGAACGCCTTGCAGTATCTCTGACACTCCAAACCGGGCAGAGAGCACGCACAGGTTCTCCACCCCTATCATCAGGAGAACATCGCCGTCGACACCCTTGTCCTGGTGATCGACCCCCAGCTTCCCAGAGCGTTCTGGGCAGTAGGGAGAGTCAAGAGTGTCGTACCGCGCCCTATACAAGGCCCGTGGCGCGGTTGATCAGACTCCCTGAACTGCCAGATGAAGCAACGACTATCAGGAAGGAAATCCAAACTATGAAGACTAAGCAAAGGACATAATAACGAACATCATCACTTGGTGGAATGGTGACATCATCCTGTCACCGTGGGGAGTGTTACCAAGACGACGATGACGATAGGATAATGGTCCCAAATAAGGACGCGACGCTAGTGACGTCGCCCTAAGATCATATGACACCATATCTTGCCTATAAATGCAGCAGTCAGTGAGGACGGTCAGTGCCTGCTGTAACGACCTGAAGGATACTTGGAGACTTGAGATAGAACTATTCCCAGTGGAGTTACTCCTGGAAGACCTAGTTCTCATAGAACCATTCCTAGTGGAGTTACTCCTATAAGACCTAGTTCTCATAATATCTCATAGCTGGCTGAGCCGTCCGTCTCAGCCCCATACCAAGCCTCATTGCTTGCGACAGTCACAGGAGCCAGCAGCGCCTACAGAATAATACAGTCCTTTATACCATATTGAAGCAGTAACAGAGTCCTCTGTTACACCATGGTAGGGTTCATATTTCCTTGTGATGACATTGTAGCCCACTTTGACTGTCTTTGGTCTAGCAGAGTGGCCCCTGCTGTTTTTTCTGAATCTTACCGTATATCTTTATATCTCATAAACTACTTGCTGGATTGCCATGGAATGTTCCATGCACATTCATGATTCCGAGCGGATGCCCCCTACTTATTGAGGTGACCCCATGGCCTTTCCTCTAGCACCCCCATTATAGGCCAAAACCAATTCCAGTTGCTCACATTTTACTCACAAATAATGATATCTCAAAATCTACTGGGAGGACCCTATACATAGTCTGATGACCCGATGGGCTTTCACCTAGCACCACCCTTACTCAAAAGACACTTTGTAGCTTTTATTTAAATGACTGTATATGATACTTTAACATTTTGATGTTGTTTACAACATGAATTTAATTAATATATCCACCAATTCTGGCACTAATAAAACATAATTATAAATAGTGAGAGCAGTGAGGCTCCAATTATGTCAGTGTTAGTCAGTTTAAACCAGTTTGGTCTGGTTGAGTGTAGCTAGCTACCTAGGCTTTTAGACTAACACTCTTGTTGTCTTTATACCCTTGTATATCTTAACATATACATTTATACATTTTATTAATCTTTTTTACTTTTCTTCACACTGTTGAAGAAAGCTTGGAGTGCACACATTTCACTGCTGTTGCTATTGGCTGTATTCTGTTTTCATGTGGGAATGCTTGAACTTGAACTTGAACATAATATCTTGGCAAACCATTCAACATTCACTAGCACAGTTGAGGTAGCCTATAGTACATTTAGTAAACCTGCATGAGCATGATATTCTTTAATAATTCCTAAACACTGCTGTGCACAATATAAACATTTTCCTCAAATAAACATTACTGTTTAACCGCTTAACCATTTAACCACAAAAAAAGATATTTAGAAAATGGTCGATCTGCTGAATGACTGTCTGTCATATCCTTAGCAGTCTATCGTTGTCGAAGATTACAACGTCCTCATGCTGTGATGAGTGAGTTTGTCAGTGGTTATCTTTGCTGGCGACGATGCCACTGTAGATGAAGCTTGATTCTGGAACCACGTTTCCTGCCACAGTTGGGACATGTGAGGCTTGGATCAGGAGGCTGAGATGGTACTGGAACAGCATGGAGGTGGTGCTGGCACCTCATCATCCATTACTGGGTGCATTTCTCCTCGAGGGGTGAGACCTCATGGCATAAAGAACGCCAGAGTGGGCCGATTAGCTGCAGCTGAATCCAGATCAATCGTGTGTGTGTGTGTGTGTGTGTGTGTGTGTGTGTGTGTGTGTGTGTGTGTGTGTGTGTGTGTGTGTGTGTGTGTGTGCGTGTGCGTGTGTGTGTATTAATAGGGAAGATATTGATAAATATCGCTATGCCACATCTCTACTACTTCTAAACCAGCAGCAACAGTCAACGTTCAAGCAAAAACAAAACCTGGAGTGAGAGTGTAAAGCTGTCAACCAGCTGTCAACATCTGCGTTGCCAGCCTGCCAGGGAGAAACCCCTAGAGGAGCACCCCAGGAAGAATTAGCTGCAACCTTATAGTGGCAGATATTGGGGATCCAAATAAAGAATAAGAACCAATACCCGTTTCCATTCAACAAACTGTCTCCGGCACAATAGTGGAAGATAAATCGTGAGATAAGGTTCATGTCCTGAACGAGAAGGAAAAAAAGCCTGGAGGTTCTTCAGCATTTGCAGTTTTCCCCACAAATACTAACATACACACTCACACGGACACAAACACACACAAGTAAACAAACACAAGGCAAAGAAGAGCCTTGGGCTGTCAACACAGCGGCCTCTGCCCTGGAGAAGGCTATTTTTACACACGTTGACAGGCAACCAGGGAGAGACCTCAGCCTATGTGTCGTCCAGGTGGGAGAAGTTTGGGAAGGAGAGAGGAGAGGTTGGATGGATGGAAAAGCAGGATACAAGGAGAAAACAAAGATGCAGAGATCAATAATGGAAATATTAAGAAATGAAGGGAAGACGAGAGAATGAAGGAATGAAGGGAAGGGAATACAGGGAGGCCTGGTGGCATCGTTTGTTTTAGTTAAATTGAACAATATGAAGAAACATATAATAAATACATTTAAAAAACAGTACAGTCCAGGAAAAGAAGGCTATCCTAAATAGATTATTCGGAGTGATCTCTTTATTAAACAAATAATAAAACCGAATAACACAATTACTCATAAAAAATCTAACTCATAAAAGCAAACATATGAACTGGAATAATGTTTAGCACTGTTGGTTCACAGATAGAAGGTCACACAAACATATTGGTTCATCAGCGGTTCTTTGGGATGGTTGAGGTCCTATGTAGCACCACTGCTGTACAAAGAACCTGTTCAGCACCTGCATGGTTCTTTAGAGGTTCTCTACTGGTTATTCAGCTTAGTTTAGGCACCTCTAATGGTTCTAAAACCGTCCATATTAAAATTCCTTTCTGGGGCGGTGGACGTTGTAATATGCCCATATATGGAGAGGTGGGCATCACATGGCGTCACAAACACGTGCCAAGATGCCCATATATGGAGACTGGTGGACAGAAGCTGTTGCCTAACAACGCTGATATTATGTCGTATATGGGCATATCGGTCGGATCGGTGGCGTGACGTGAGGGCCGCATAGGCCCGGACCTCTAGTTTGACAAAAGTGCTATGTAGAACCTTTAGAATCGGCGCTATATATAGCACAGAACGAGGGGTCCTATTTATCACTTTTTTTTTGGTAAGTACGTACTCCTGCCATTGCCCTTGACCAAGAAACTGGCAATAGGCTACATACAACTAACTTGGTCCCTGGCATGCTGCACTGTGGCAGCTCAATGTTCCTAAGTAGATGAGTCAAATGCACAGGACAAATATCCCCAGGTATAACTTGACTTGCATAGAGTGTACATGTGAGCTATGTTATATATTAGGGGTATTTCTGTTCCAACGTTTCCTTGTACCACAGCAGAGTATAGGGATCAACCTCAGGACCAAATCAGTTCCACAGACATTGGTGATTTCCCGGTTCCCTTCCTTCACCTCCCAGAATATTATCGCCTCCAGACCACCTGTGAGACTGCGGGAGCTTCCTCTATCAAGATTTGTGTACATCTGATGAAAGACTCAAAAGACTAATACGTTCCAATATGTCGGTTAGACAAAACAATATATCTGCTCCAGCCTGCGCTGAAATACACTACGATTAAATCAATTTAAAAATAGAACGTGATGAACACCGCACGCAATTTCATGATGTGCACTTGGCTGGTGCCATTTTATTTTGAGACATTCCTGGACTTCCTGAACGACGACCAGGGGATTGTTTCTGTCAAGAAAATTAAGCAGATTTTTTAAGAAGTTCCCAGCTGTGAAATAGAGTAATATGTTGAGTTTATTAGAGACCAGAGTTGTGCTGGTTCTCCTGTAAAGAGGCACATATTGTCTGGGAAAAAATCCTAGCGACAACCATTTTTGAAACAGAATCCAGAGGCCAGTAATACTAAATAGACAGTAACGTTTATGGCTGCGGTCCACCACTGGTGTCACTCGCTCATTCGCCACCTTTCTCTGGCTCTCTTTCTGTCTGTCTCACTCATTGGCGGTCTCCTTCTTTGTTGTTTTCTGTCTGGGAATAAGGTGGGAATGAGGGAGGACAGATGGGGACCACGAATGAATGCCAGGACTGTCACTTCCTACACGGTGGTTCTCAGGGAAGCGGAGAGAGCTGGGAACAGGAAACGGAAATTAATATTTAAAGAAATGTTGTGTGTGTGTGTGTGTGTGTGTGTGTGTGTGTGTGTGTGTGTGTGTGTGTGTGTGTGTGTGTGTGTGTGTGTGTGTGTGTGTGTGTGCGCGTGCGTGCGTGCGTGCGTGCGTGCGTGCGTGCGTGCGTGCGTGCGTGCGTGCGTGCGTGCGTGCGTGTGTTGGGCATTACTCTGGGAGGGGGGCAGGAAGAGAATAAAATGAAATTAAAAAAGAATTATACAGCAGAGAATAGTGTGAAAGGAAGCCAGAACGAGTTATGGTTGAGTGAGAGAGAGAGAGAGAGAGAGAGAGAGAGAGAGAGAGAGAGAGAGAGAGAGAGACAGATGGAGGAATAGAAGGCAATGAGGAACGGGAGCCTTGCACAGGTGGGATGGATGGATGGATGGATGGATGGATGGCTGGGTGGGTGGATGAAACGCAGTCGTGGAAAATCTCTTTCTGTCATTCCTTCTCTCTTTCCTTCTTCCTCTAATGACGTAGTGGAACAGTGGCATTTCTCTCCCGTCCCCACTCACAGGTGCTTAGTGACAGATCAAATACGGCTCTTTTT
>NC_139945.1:51938569-52241069 GCF_963454915.1 Gymnoscopelus microlampas
GAGACAGCACATTTCCTGTGTATGTACATCGTGCATGTACTGTATGTGTCTGTGTAGTGTGCGTCAGTGATTGTGCAGGTAAGTGTGTGCGTGCGTGCGTGTTTGTGTTTGTGTAAAACCACTTGGAGATTGACTCTTGGATTTGGTTTATTTAGAAGATTGATTCCTTTCCTGGGACCTGGTCGCAATCGTCCCCGCTCCTAGACTGACATCTCCATAAAGTAGACCAGAGGGGGAAAAAAAGAAACATGGAGTCAAAGTTAACAGCAGAATCCTACGCGTCGTCACATCGCTGAATTTATCACCAACCAGGGGCAGTGAGAGGGGCCTCCCTAGCCATGGTAGGACCTCCTCATTGGAACCTAGCCTGCTCCATGCTCACTATAATGCACCTGTCCACCTGTCAGTTACAGGTACTGTGTGGACGGTGGACGCCCACATGCATACACACATGCATGCACACATGCACACACAGACACACACGCACGCACGCACGCACGCACGCACGCACGCACGCACGCACGCACGCACACACACACACACACACACACACACACACACACACACACATACACACACACGCACGTGTGCACATGCGCACGCAGGCAGGCACGCAAAATTCTACATGCCTGCACGCAGGCAGGCATTCAAAAGCACACACGTACTGCAAGCGGATGTGCTGTTAGGTAATTGAATGTGATGGATGGTGTACAGGCGGTAATACAGCATTAGTTATATTCCTGCTAAAGCTAAGTTATCAGATACAAAATAATTCTTATTATGGGCTATTTGGGTTTCTGGATTTGTCTTCAATGTCTGAAATTTATGGAAGGTTTGGACTATTTCACTTTGTTTCCTCTGGTCTCTCCTTCATCTTCTTTCCTCACTCGGCAGCAGGCCATAGGGTTTCAGTGTTACTAGCTACTGTTGCTAATAAATACAGAGGCCTTCCGCCCTTGTCCGGATGAAGACTCTCAGGAGAACCAGATAAAACAAATGGCTTGTCCCAATGATGACATCTTCCATGATGAAAACCTATACAGTCGCATAAACTGATATATTCTCTGCTGAGTTAAGAATATATTGTGTCGGGAGTTTCGCACAGCATGTAATCTGCCTTTCTTTTACGCCTTCTCACCTGAATGTCAGATTGGTAGAGATATATGGAGAGAGACCTGCTCTGTGAGTCCTGTACTGTCCTCATCGTGACGTTAACGGGACGATGTTGAGAGGTTGAACAGATCGCATCCAATCTGTCCAAGGACGACCCGCTGGGAAGGTCTCTGCTTAATTTGTCTTCCCACCACGAAAGCGACTGGCTCCATGCCACGCTTTAAAGTGAATCTGAACTTTCACTCACCCCCACTCTCTTTCTCTCTGTATCTATCTCCTGTCCTCGACTTATTTCTGTTGTTAGTCAGGACAGGGGTAAGGTGCAAAGGATACAGTTGCTTTTCCTCAATTTTGGCAACCAGGGGGTTGGCAGTAATAAAACAACCCATTAATAACTGCAGAGGAAATAGAGAAAGCATGGGGAAAGAATATATATATATTCTTTTTTTTAAATCACGAGCTGCTGCAACTCCTTCCAATCTGATGTTAAAATATTTACTTTAAGTCACCAGTGGGACGTCTCAGTTCTGCAATCTGTTCTGTCTCTGTGTGCCACAGGCAAATGATATCCTTGTCCATTGCATTAATCTGGAGGCGAAATTGAGTTGGAGTGGCCATGGAAATACTAAGGCTTTTATAAACACAGGTGGTCCCACCTAGCATGTCAGATTTAGCTTGTGAAATAATATAGTTTTTCATTGTACTATAAAATAAGCTCATAATGGTAACACAATGCATCACTATACATGGAGCCATGTCACATCAGCAGCTAAGCATTATACGGGTGCTTTATGCCTTCTGTAGCTGTAGTGCACTTATGCACCCTAGTCAGTATTATACAATATCTTTTCATACCCTATACTGGCTAAACTGTGTGTTCAGTGCATAGATGCATCTTCATATCAGTATCAGTTACTTATCATGACTAATTCTGGTACATTGTACCACAACACCTGGTATTTGGTACTTAATTAAAAAGCTAGGATAAATATTACCTACATTTCAGCATTACTGGTATGCTTTGTCTGTGGTCTGTGCTGTGCATAGTCTACTACCTGAATGTACCTTCTGCATTGTGATGTTGCTCTAAAGTAAATCTTTTATGCTTATTGACTCTACTAGAGGACCAGGCGAGTCGGGAACGATGTAAATCAGGGACGATGCGAGTTGCATAACCCACCCAGTTATGCAATAGGCCTACATTACCTTTTGTACCTGTTGTCAGAGTACTCGCTGTACCCGTTGTTAGAGTACCCAGTGTACAGGTGCACCGGCCTACTTGGGGACCACCAAGTCAAATGGTCAGAGTTATGGCTGTCCTGTCTGTAGTCTCACACATTAGTTAGTACATGTGTAACTCTGATTATTTGTTAAATTTGTACAGTACTTAATCTTTTCATCATCCTTTGCCAGTTATGAAAGTTGGAGGTGTTCATTAGTTTCAGTAGTTCAGCAGCCTATGCAACAGATTCTATATAATAACACAACCTAGATTCTGAGTTGTGATCAAGGGGCCAGCTAGAGTTGTGCATTGAGTCTAATAAGGAAGTGAGTTCAAGTGACAGTTCATATGAATGGCCTGTAGTTTGGCTGTGTTACCCCTGCTGGTGTCAGAAAGATTTTTTTTACCAATGCAAGTGGATGGGTTTTTGACAAACTTTAGACTTGATTTTCTTACCTTAATAAACATTGTCATAAATACCATATGCTTCCAGTCGCTATAGTTTAAAGTCTTCTTTCAATCATCAAGATATGCGTTTTGGTAAATTATGGCCCCATTTATTTTAAAACTGACGATAAAGTAGGGTATACTCTAGGAGGGGCGGGATGATTTGATTGACAAGCTACACAACCAATAGCATTCATATCCCGCCCCCCCCCCCCCCCCCCCCCTCTTTGATTGACAAGCTACCCAACCAATAGCATTCATTTAGGGGTTGATTTCCGGTTCCCATTGCCGGATGCTTTTTTGTATATATTAAAGATGGCGGATTTCAATTTTTGCAGGTTTGATTTTGCACGTCAAATAGCTGAACAATCTGCTTCATTTATGGTCTGTAGAAACCAGAGGTGTGGCTTTGTTCACTTCTTTTATACAGTCTATGGTTGTGATTCATTTGTACACATAACATGCATCACATAACGTGAAACTCTTCTGTCCTCTACATGTCCTCCTTGAAACACACTCTATATATTTTCTGTCAGTTAATTGGTAGGCTTACCTGTAGTACTGTAGATGAGTCATCCTCCTCTCTGCAGTTAGTAAGCACATCATGCCTTCACAGAAAAAGACACAAGACATCTCATCAGTGATTGCAAGTAAAGTGAACTGAAGGACAACCAGAATAGGAGTGTGACACACTCCAACTCAACCCCCCCCCCCCCCACCCCCCAATACTCCTCATTCCTTATCACTTCTTGTTGCCTACTTTTTGATAGATGCTGGCTGCAGGTCAGACATATGTTTGTTAATTGTTCACATCACATGCTATTTTTATATATATTACTGCTTGTTTACTAAGAACGTTATTTTTGATACTGTTGTTTGGACAGATGCAGGTTTGCCTACCTGGTATCCTATAGTTGGGCCTACCTACTTATTAGCACTTAAACATGTTTTTCTTTGACTTATTATCTCCAATGACCTTTCAGATGACAAGGACATTTAGAGACAGCGGCGGTCGGCGGAAGCTGTGTGCCCATAAGTGAACATGCTGTGTCTTTTTAGCATGTGCTCAGTACCTGTGAACATCTCTCTCTTTAGATCCTTTTGTACACCTCTGTACTGCCCACCTTTGGTGTCGCTAGAGACAAGGCAGCATCAGACGACTCACAGCGGCTTTTAATGACAGCATGAGGCTGCTGCTGAGAGCTCCAAGAAGCTCCAATGCAAGCCAGATGTTTATTAGTGTCGAGGTACCTGCACCTGCTCTGCTGTGCAACGTAACTTTATGTACAGGTTTATGTGTAGGGCAGGGGTCTTCAGCGTTTTCAGGCCAAGGACCCCCCTAGCCGAGAGAGAGATGAAGCAGGGACCCCCTCTATATTGTATAAAATTGTGTTTCAGATCAAACTTTTTAGCCGCATGCTGAAAGCAGCGCGGCTCTATAAACAGCACTAGTCCTAGTCGACACCCGAGTGACATTTAGTGACACCTAAGTGTCATTGGCTGTCCTGGCTGTCCTTCACACTTCCCCCCTTTTAAGCGCCCCTTTTAAGCCAATGGGGAGACGAAAATGTAATGGACACGTTAGTCAACGAATTAGACGAGACGAAAATGTTAGGGCGGGACGAATGGAGAAGAGATCCAATCAGAATTACTCTTTTTGTGGGACTAGTTGGGAAGGGATCCAATCAGAACGATCCTCATTGTTAGTTAGGTTGATCCACCCGGAAGCAGACCATATTAGGGGCCAGCATGGACGAACACAAATCACAACAAGCCAACACACGGAGTTACACGTCAGGCCGGAGGGTTAGCCTAAATGCTAGCGTGCTTCATTAGACCTAGTTTGGCTATTACGTTATTATTTGGCCATGTTCACACTGACTTCAATCTTAGCTATTGTTGGGATGGGGAGGCATGCGATAATCCGACAGACCTTTTCTCCGACTATGTGGCATCCGCGTGCGGTTAGGGTTAGGGTACGGGTTTGGTTCGGGTTTAGTATTGAAACGTCGGAGCGCTGTACTGCACCCGTTGGGAAGACCCGTGTGGTGTCACAAAATGTTGCCACCACTTATATAAAAAACATTAGAGCCTTAATCTGCGACGCTATGTTGCCAGGTTTGGCGAGAGAAACAAGCAATCCAAAAAACAAGTAATCAGGTCTATGAAAAGATTGGGGCAAAAAAAGCCTGCCGCATGCGGCTTTATTATGACTTTGGTCATTCTTGTTTTTTTTACTTGGTCTGCACTTTTTTTCCCTCTAGACCTGTACCTCTTTGCCAAAAATAGCCGATCTACAAGCTCACAACGCCTCGCAGCGCGAGGCGTTGTGAGCTTGTGAGTAAAACAAAAAATCCCATCACACTAATATTTGGAGGCCCCCCTGTAGTAACTCTGAGGACCCCCTAGGGGTCCCGGACCCCCTGTTGAAGACCCCTGGTGTAGGGTATCTGAGTCAGTAAATGACATCATCGCTGTCATAACGGACCCTACACGCGGTTCTGTCAGGTTCTCCTCTAGACTGTGGAACCATTGCCGCACAGCACATGTTTGTAACTGAACAATGTGGGCTATTTGCATTTTTGTTTTTTATTTTCCTTTCTGTTACTTTATTGTGTTGTGTTGTTAAATTTAAATATGGATATCCCTGGGTCTGAAATAAAGATTGAATTGAACTATTCTGATTTTGTTGAATTTGTCAATTGTTTTCTATGCAACCCATCCCCAACTATGTGTCATTAAGTTTAAAAGAAGACTGAACCAAGCCAAGAGGTAGCTAAGTTAAGGAGTGTGCTGCCATCTGCTGTTGATATTTCTAAGCATTATAGGCCTGTTCAAGAAGATGAATGAGGTTAGTGGAGGTTTTCCAGTCCATTATGTATTTGAATGAAAAGCTAAGCTATATTGCTTTTAGGCCTATATTATACTGTATATTACAGATGTGGCTCTCTTTGGCTGAAGTCAGAAGTGTGATTAAATAGACTGAGAGGGCACGGTGGCGCAGTCGGTAGCGCTGTCGCCTCACAGCTAGAAGGTCTTGGGTTCAATTCCCGCCGGGGACGCTGTGGGCGTGTCTCCTCCTCCGCGTCATCAGCGCCCATACCCTAGGTGGGGTTGGCGAAAGGGCCCACTCTGTGTGGAGTTTGCATGTTCTCCCCTTGTCTCTCAGGGTAGTTGATACCCTCACAAAAACATGTAGTAATCCTGGTCACTAAACTCCTCCCCCATGACAGCCGGGGCGCCTGATGGAGGGGAAGGGAACTGGTTGGAATAACGTGTTCCTTCCACGCGCTACGTCCAACCAGGGAAACTCCCTCCTGTCAGGTGACAAGAAGGTCAGTTGGCTCTCATGCATTGAAGGAGGCATGAGCTCGGCCCTGGCCTCCCTAGGCTGGTAGGGGAGTGTAGTGCCCAGGATCACTTAGAAAATTGGCACCGGGTGAAAAATAAGGGTTACAAAATCGTGGGATAAAAAAAAAAAAAAAAAAAAATAGACTGAGTGGCATATTACAATGCCATTTCAGGCATTATACATAAATGAATGAATGAATGAATGAATGAATGAATGAATGAATTAATAAATAAATAAATACATAAATAAATTCATTCATTCATATAATTACATTAATAAATAAACAAACAGAAGGCAAAACTGCCTTCTAATTATTAATATGATTTGGCAACAAAGGCCTGTTTGAAATTGACTTGAAATGTTCTGTATCTTTTCTGTATCTTTTTTTATTCTGTGAATGTATTGATTATACAACATAACATTAAAGAAACAGTAAGCTCTTTAGTAAAAGAAAAATACATTTTCAGGAGGGCTTCAAAATGTCAGCCATTCAGGAGAGAGTACCCATTTATCAGCTTCAGTTTTACCGTTCCAATTTTGTCATTTATTTGTGTCATCACTTCTAATATCACTTCATCTTGTATTCTGTGTGATTTCTCTCTCCTGATTGGATAAAATTAGTATCCTGACCTGAAAATGGGTGTTCTGTTTAATAAAGAGCTGGAGACGAGACATGGGACTCCTGTTACTGAACAAACAGTCTATAGCAGACGTTCTCAACCTTTTCAGACGCCCCCAAAATAATCATATTTTAACTGGGGAACCCTCAAAATAATCATATTTGAACTTCAACTGTGGACCCCCCACACTGACAAGCACTTGGAATTGTAGGAGTTGAGGCATTAGGCTACATTTAGTTTGACTTGGTTCCACAGATAAATAGGCCTACACAACGCCTCACGTTGCGAGGCTTATTTTCACAATTCGTGCCTCAATTTGTCCAATGTTTGACAAGTTTGTATACTGTAGTATAGTTTTTTTTATTCTTTTTTTTATTTTAATTTTAATTGTCTCTTAACTGTTATCTGTTCCTCAATTTGCCATGTATTGTTGTACTTTAATATATTTTGATGTGAAATATTTTGTTATGGAATTTATTATATTGGGTAAATATACCCAACGTTAGTGTGACAATTTTCAACGTTAGTGTTCTAGGGTTTCACAACAAAATATCTACCTTTAAATAACAACACAAATATTGTATGCTTGAACAACAAATGTTTTTATTAAAATCAGATGGGGGTCCGCGGTCAAATACGTGTTAATTTGGGGGTAGGTTTTGGTTTGATAACCACTAATCTACAAGCTCACAAGGACGCAGTTGTGACGTGAGCCAACTCTATGGTTGTGTTGTGAGCTTGTAGATCGGCTATTTTAGATGCGTCTGTGCCATAGAGGTATGTCTGTACACTTACATATATCGCCCCTCCCATAGTCCTCCTCTACGTCTACGAAGTGTGCCAACGTGACAACGTGATGACGCACAGACGTACGGACAACAAACAGTTGTGTTGTAGTGTTGCCATGTCAGCTTATTATAAGCGACTTTGGGCTTCTTTTTCTGTAAAGTTAAAGTTGCTTGTAATATAGACCAATTAAATATTTGTTTACCAACATTGACATTGGACGCACAGGTGATTGTTTCATGCAATCAATTCCCAACATATAGTTTCGGGGTGCGCTGGTTTCAGTAGTTCCGGGCCGGCCTGCGGTTATTTGGGGCTTGTTTCTAAAGTGTACTTGCTTTTTTTAGGCTTGCTTCCAATTTTTTAATGTATTATTTAAACCAGTGGTTCTCAAATATTTTCATGAAAATGTTTTGTGCCCAGGGGAGCATATTTGTGTTAGAATGTTTAAAAAAATATTCAAAATATTCCACAAGTTATTGTAAGAGTTTTTGAAAATAGCAGATCTAGCTTGTAGACCGGCTATTTTCAAATAGCTTTAAGTTTAAAGTGCTCATGTCGTCATGTGGCCTAAGTCAGGGGTCTTCAACCTTTTCAGGCCAAGGACCCCCTAGCTTAGAGAGAGATGAAGCAGGGACCCCCTCTATATTGTGTATAAAAATTGTGTTTCAGATTTAACTTTTTTTGTTTACTTGGTCTGCTCTTTTTTTTTCCCTCTACACCAAACACCTCTTTGCCAAAAAATAGCCGATCTACAAGCTCACAACGCCTCGCAGCGCTAGGCGTTGTGAGCTTGTATCTGCTATTTTTTGGCTAAAGTTCTCCTAATGAACCCTAGCATTCTCCTCATGCTAGGGTTCAAGTGGTAAAGGCAAAACAAAAAAATCACATCACACAAAGATTTAGCGGACCCCCTGTAGTAACTCTGAGGACCCCCTAGGGGTCCCGGTCTCCCGGACCCCCTGTTGAAGACCCCTGGCCTAAGTTGCTTCTTTTGGCCTCGTTTTCCTAGGCCCCATTGCTTATTTCTCTCACAAAACACGGCAACACTGTTGTGTTGGACTTGGGGGCTAACAGCTACAGTAGCATAAGGTAACGTTAGACCAACACACAAAAAAACACACACTACTTCTCCTCCTCCTCCTCCTCAGGACTCTAATGATAGCAACGACACGCACGAACCGGAAGATTTAATCTTTATTTGGTCTTATTTTATTAAGCAAAACAATAGTTTGTAGTTATTTGAAGTGTTGTTGAGACAAACCCAGTGAAACATGCTCATATAGTGCTCGGGAGTATGACGCCTGTTTTTTTCCCCTGCTAGCCGAGGAGGCTCGAGCGATGCGAGCCGACAACAGCCGTTTCCTTTCCACAGGAGGATGGACGTTGAGGAAAGCGTTGCTATTTGAGCTTACATAAGTCATATTATTATTATTAATAATAGCCAGGCATGCAACATCATCATCGCCTGGCCCCGGGTGTTCTTATTATTATTATTATTATTACAGAGAACAACTTTAGCTAGCTAGCTCGAGCTCGTTCAAGTTCACGCCAATGAAACGGTCTAATAGTCTTGAGCTAGCTGACTTTCTGCTGCTAGCGTAATGGAGGCACCCTGAGAGAGGGTTTGTTGTTATTCATTTGAAAAACCGACTCGGCCTGCTTGTCCAAACACACTGACAGTACTAATGTGTTAATGATGATGAGGACATTTGCATCACAGTTGTAGATTTTGCACACGTTTGTGACATGAAATTATATTGACGCTAGCTAGCTCCTGCCACCATCTGACTGTGTCGGAGTTATAGCAAAGTTATATAATTTGGCAAACAAAAGGATTATAGAAATTGTTGCAGCTGCATATCCACGAGTATCATCAGACGCTCGGAAATGTTTTGAATTTCGCATAATTGTTGGCGGGGGGATTTCCCTTTTAATTACGTTGCGTTTGTGGAGGATGTGATGGTATCAGGTAGAGTTCACATCTTGTGTATAGAATAAGGGGTTAGGGGTAGCCCATCGTCAAAACAAACTAAAGCAATTGTGATTATATGATATAGACTAATACATTTCCAAAGCAATTATAGATGATATTGAATTAATATTAGCAATAAAGGATCAGGGCAGTTGCACAACACAAAGCAATCAGCAGACCATCAGTAGATACCAGACAGGCTTAAACCCAAGTTTAGCATTCAGGCTTAAGCCAAATAGCCAGCCTGACTGATACTTGTTGAGGACTTGAGATGAAAACATGAATATCGAGGAGCAGTCTTTAGATTTGTGCAATGTCAAGACAAAGAGCAATGTGGATGATGATGAACACAACACCACCAACAACACAGAGGGGGTCACATTCCGGATCACAGAACTGATGGACAGGGATGTGGGTAAACTAAACATTGTTACCTCTGAGGTCCCTGACACACACCGACTCACTGATAGTCTGCCAGATGCAGAGAAAGACGAGCACCAGTCACATGATGCACTGGGAATTGACGAGGTCAATGGGAATAAAAATACCAGTGTCCAGAATGCCCCTGCTGTGGCGAATCCAATCCAGGCTTCTGTTGAACAGAACAAGGGGAATGCCATTGTGGAAGTTATCAAGGAAGATAAGGACACTGGACCTGCAAAGTTTGTTCTGGGAGAAGGAGACGATGGTGGGGACATGGACATAGGTGTGGACCTAAGTCTGGATGAGAGTGGTGTTTTGGAGGCTGAACCAGCAAGCCTCGGACCCTCTCAGTCAGATAATGCATCAGTCTCTCAAAGTACCAAGTCGGAGCACACAACCCAGGGTGTCTTAACGAATAGTAAGGCAAAGACTCCTTCAGAACAGACCCAGGAGGAGAGTGTAACAACAGTTTCTCTCCAAGACCAGGCCGTGCTGTCCCCCACTGCAGAAGAAGATGACGAAAAACACAAACAAGGTGGCAAGAGGGTGACGTTCCCCTCTGATGAGGATATTGTCTCTGGAGCAGTGGAACCTAAGGACCCCTGGAGACATGGTAATAATGTGTGTGTCCGTGTGTCTAGTTCTGGTCCATTGCGTTAAAAGGAGTTCTCCTTCTAACACTATGGACCAGAGCTACTGTCCATCTACTGTCCTGATTTGTTTCATCTGTGCCTGTCTGAATATGCAGATTTGGAAAATATACATATTTCAATCTGAAGGCCCATTAACACATATGTATTTAGCCCAAGTCCCGTTCATTCCCCAAACATGAAAACAGTTATTCATTAAACTATGACCTGTGTTCAACGTGGCATGTATAGCCATTGGCAACATTCAGCTTGTGGAATGTCAACTCTTGACACTTGAGAGGTGTGTTGATGAACCAGTGTTCCAGTGGAATGTTGTACTGTATCATGTCTCTCCTTAATGCCCCTCAGGCTTCAATGGCTTTGTTCAGATTGCAGACGAATCCGATTTGCTTCTCAAATATGATCTGTACGACTCACTGTCCACTCTGTTATTTGTAAGTGACCAGTTTGGATTTGCGTATTCAGGCTTTGTCAACCTATCCTAGGCATTATACTCTTATCGTATGACTGTAACTCGCAGAAAACAGTAGATCTACAAGCCTACAGGTATTTTCTGCAAGCAACACCGTTTTACGAAGTATAGCGCTTCAGTGTCAGAGGATCCAGACTGAAATCAGATTTTAATCACATTTCAAGCCATCTAGAAATATGGCTCAAATCTGAATTGTAAAAATCTGATTCCATCATTTTTTTTGTTGTTCAGACTTGATAACACAATCTGATTCCATTCTGGATAGGCCAAGAATCCAGTCTGAACATAGCCATAGACTGTCTTTGAACCAAGGCCAACCAGGACTGAGCTCTGGTACTTGAGACCTAACTAGAATCTGTTTTGACCCCAAGCAGAGCTGTTGCCACGGCCCCTTTGCCTAACACTAAAGTTTCCCGCTGGATGTTGTAGGGTAATGTGATAATAATAATTGGTCTGTGTTTTGTTTTGTGCTGGAAGGGCTCAAGTGAGCCTGAGTATAAAGGGAAAGACAACAGGTAGCGGATTTCTTGTTTGTTGTTGTAGCTTTTCTTCATATAGGCCCAGGCCTGTGCTCTGTACACGTGTACAGTATGTGTGTGTATGTACCTACCTGCATGTCCCGTCACTCCTCGAGTTTCTTCGTTTTAGTAGAGTAGGGTACTGTTTGTTCACTGACAACCATCCGGTAAGGAGGCTTATGTTGGATATGGCACTGCCTTTACCTTTGATATAAGCTACGTCTCTTTAATATTTAGCCAACTGTTTGTATGCATTAATCTTGTGAGTGTAGTTTTCACGAACTGTGTCGTGGGATGATCAAATTGAAATGGATTAGGCTATTCAAAAGTCTCAAAAGTGAGTTAATGTAGTCTACATATGAGGGTTTTCATTTGTAGTTATTTCTTAATTCCTCTGTTCTTTTTGCATATTATTTCAATGTGATCTTCCTTGTAACCTTGTTTGCTTTATTTCCGTGTGTACAAAAGCACAAATGTAGGCCACTTCAAAGCAAAAGCCTGAGTTATACTTAATTGTGCATGGCACACCGAAAAGTGCAGATCTACAAGCTTGCATTGTGCTGCGACTCGGTGTGAGCTTGTAGATCTGCTAATCTTGGTGTATGTCACTGGCGTGAAATAAGTATAAATCAGGCAAAGGTCACTGATGCAGCATGGTCAGGTGGGGGATGGTGATTAACAAGCTTCACTCACACAAAAGCAGTAAGCACAAATGTTCATGTCTTGATTTCTAGCTCAGGATTTGAATCTTGCTTATTTGTGACCGCTTATCTGTAGCAAATACGAAACATTCCTGGGATGAGTCTAGTGGAGACAAGTAATAGGCTATTACACCTCATAATTACATTTGTATTCGTCCATTGGCTAATCTTCCAAGAGTCCACATTATAAACATAAATAAGAAAACACATACCCTAATTGTTGACATATCTTATTCACCCATGTGTACATACACATGTATAACATATGTACAGTACATTAGCATATATACTGTATGTACCTACATGCACATTAATTTACATGTTTTCACATAATACCAATATTGTATAAACCTACTGAGACTGCAATACTATAGTGTGATGATACTGTAGCTACATTTGAAACTTTAAATCTTGCAATCAACTGTTTCACTGCCATACTGTTCTTGTGTGAATTATTGTAATAAGTACATTTATTTATCTTTCATCTTAATATGTCAATTTGTTAGGGTTTGGTCGAGATGAGTCGGTGATAGCAAGCACATGCAGATTCTTCTTCTGAACAACATTATCTCATCCAACTTTATTTACCAAATAGTTAACATTCATATGAGTGATATTTACACACTTGACAAGTGTAAAATGAATAGTCAATAAAGTCAATATAGCGGCTAGGTTGCATTGGAT
Organism: Gymnoscopelus microlampas; assembly: GCF_963454915.1. Taxonomy (NCBI): domain Eukaryota; kingdom Metazoa; phylum Chordata; class Actinopteri; order Myctophiformes; family Myctophidae; genus Gymnoscopelus; species Gymnoscopelus microlampas. The sequence continues at coordinate 51,951,533 of NC_139945.1, forward strand.
CGAGTTGCTTGATTCATTCTAAAAGATAAAACGGACAGGCAAGGTAGTCAAGTTTAGGAAAGATCTAAACTTTGATCCTATGCTCCCCAAGGATGGGAATTTGTTTTAGCTGCCTCTCTTTAATCTCTATCGACAATTGATCATTCATCCAAATGTATGTACCCTTAAGAGCCTTGCCTTGGGTCTTCACTCTAGTCTTCACCAACTCCTTTTGTTGAAAATGCTTGAACTGAGTGATGTCGAGTGATGAAGTGTTATTCCTCTCCTTCTATCCCAGTCTATGGACCCTTGAGAAAGAAATGTCCTCTACTGATTTTGATTGATTGAATACTTTATTTGTCAGAAATGTAAACAGCACGTGGTACAGTCAGACATTAAGGCTAAAAGGATAACACAAAAAAAGTCCTGGGACAATTTTAATTGCTGACATGTAAAATCCTGTATGGTTTGCTTTGTTTTGTGATTGTCCCTCTCAGGAATCCCTGAAAAAAGAAAATCGAATCATGTGTGGATCTCGGGATCCACATGGAAATGGTGAATATCCAGAACAAAAACATGCCGACATTCAGTGACAGTGTCTTTTCCAGGTTAGCCTACATACTAAAGAGTACAGACTAACCTGAAATAGAATATATGTTGATTTGATCATAACAGTGGCTTGAGTATATATTATCTAGCTTATTTAGGTGTCATAGTTACAGCTGATAATGCCATGGGTAACAGAGGAGTGTGACAGAGAGGGAGAGATGGTGTCTGGTAAATCAATCATAAGGCATTGCAGGCACAGATATGACTCTCTGATAACATAAAGAGAAATCCTTTTCAGCCTGGGGAATAGGCGGACAATGCTATCAGCTAGATACAAAAACCTAAGATACCATAGAAATTGGATAACATTGATCCAGATTGATGACTTGCTTTCTTAAGGTGTGTGTGTGTGTGTGTGTGTGTGTGTGTGTGTGTGTGTGTGTGTGTGTGTGTGTGCGCCTGCTTAAAATGTTGAAGTGACATTGTTTTACTTTAATGACCTGCACTATTTTACTATTACTGTAGAAAATTCTATTTTGATTTTGCGCTATCATCAAGCACGATGTCAACTTTAGAGGGCTTTGTCATCTAAGAGCAATATTGAATCGTTCTATTGTGAGGAGGATGTCAAAATCTCACATAACACTTCCAGTGCATGCTCTGAATTCCACTGAAAAATCTCTGCTAGCCTACATAAAACAACACTTTTCTACATTTCACATCGGTCTATGTCAGCCTCACAGTAGAAATATAGGATTCAGATAAAAATTGCCAAAGCTGCCTTCTATAACAAGGCAACTACCAATGTCATCATGTAATTAATCTAGATTTTCCCCATGATCCTACACTCAAAAAAAGTTGGCTAAAAATATAACAGCCTTTGTATTAATCTCAGTCCACGGAGCGGGAATTATTCTAAATGGCAAAGTGCATGGCAAAATAAAGCTCCTAGTTATGTCATACAAACATATCCCACATCTTTATTTTTGCTCTTAGCTGCACCCTCTCTGTCTTCTCTCTCTCTCTCGTTCGTTCGTTCGTTCGTTCGTTCATTCGTTCTTGCTCGCTATCCTCTACTTTTCTTTGGCACTCATCCTTTCCCTTTCCTCCAGGCCTGGGCAAACTTGTTACCTCATATCCTGAGATTGCTGAACTTCCTGAAAATGCTGCTTTGGTTCCTCACCTCCCTCCTTCTTTTCCTGTTTCACTCTTCCTCCTCCTCTTCCTCCTCCCTCTGTGCACAGTTCAGTGTGTAGTAGTCACAGTCCAGGCCCACATGAGCAGAGCTTTACTATCCACACACACACCATCATTGCATCATACAGCAAGCATGCACTAGCCAGGTCATCTATTGTCATAGAGCTATCTGTGTGTTTTAGCCCACCACTCAGTGCAAATATTCTGACACGACTGATGTTTGTACACTGGTGTACACACACACACACACACACGCACACGCACGCACGCGCACGCACGCACGCACACACACACACACACACACACACACACACACACACACACACACAATAACCTGGTCCAGTAAATGCATTGTCGTGAAGAGTGCTGGACTGGAGATGCTGCAGTAATGACCAGTTATTGCACCTAATGACAAAGAAGAGCTTCTTGATGGCAACAGCCATTATTTGTCAAGCTACATGCAGTGAATGACTCTGGGCTCTGTCCTGTTAAATCCCCAATCTGTTAATATTAGTTTTTAACCATATCAATGTGGGGTGTATCTTGGAGAGTTTAGTCTCTATGGAAAGTAGCTTTTTGGATACCATTACCATTCATTATTTTTGGTGGTGTTTTTTACATTGTGCCATTAAGGTGAATGTTTTGACTAACATTTAACTAGTACAGTATTTGTTTTGTATAGCTTTGTGTAAGGATAACGCTCAAATCTAATTGTAGTGTCAAACATTGTTTGACTCTTCGAAGAGCAACAGGCGTTTACTGTGGCCAACAGGCAGTCAGGCTGTTTGCTGGCCTACGTGCAATACAGTCTCGTGTCAACAGACCCAAGGCCCACTTGGCAGCGGGTCTTTAGTGGTTCACTGACCCATGAGATGTTGTGTGATGTGGCTGCGGACCAGTGTACGACCTGAAAGGCCAAACTGGGTGCAGAGCATGTCTACAGTGCTTCAATATCCTGTGTGTGTGTGTGTGCGTGTGTGTGATTGCCTGTGTCTCAGTGTCCGAGCCTGTGCACCTGTAGCTCTGGTCTGTGTGTCATGATGATGTGGCTGCACTCACACTGTGTTCATCTGAACGCTCCAGTAATGTGACCTTTGGACCTTAGCCAGTGACACCCACAGAGGAGGGAGTTATCTTGGCCAGTAGTTTGGAGCGTTCACTCTCTGTGGGAATGAAGCTGCTATTCCCCATCACAGAAAAATAGATAAGCCATTTTACAGCTCTGATATGTGAGCACTAGTGCTTAAAACCAGGAAAGCATCTGTGTCATTTTAGGTTTTCAAATTTTTGCATTAAAAATTTAAGATATACAAGCTCACAGCGCGTCACTTCGTGCCACACCGCAAGCTTGTACATCTGCTATTTTTTAAACATTACTTAAAAAACTTAAAAGTGTTAGAACTACTGATAGAAGGCATTTGTAGAATCGGCCTCAGGTCTTTATGGGTTATGGCTTGAGTGTTACAACCGCCTCATCCCACTCAAAGAAACACAGAAATGATTTAGTCTCGATCACATGACAAAGACAAACCTGGGTTCTTATCGTGGGTATGAATTGCTTTGTGATCTTTGTGATAAAGTTAACACTGTATCATCCAGTGATTTTCTCCTCTCTGCTTAGGACTATAGTATGTTTACTTCTGTCACATAGGACTTCCTTGTCCCCTACCCGCTCTTATCAGCCGTGACGATTCTGTTAGTGGCCAGCATTATTCTCTTCACAAATGGTCCCTTATTTATAAATAGAATAGAACATCCATTTATTAGCCACAATAGCCAGTGATTTCACCCTCTCTCTGTTTGTCTCTCAGTTACAGGCCTGCCATTATTATTTTGACTAATGGGTAATCTTGAAATGTCTGCTGTTATTTTTACCCATCAGTTCAGTTTGTCATGTTTTAAAGGAGAATTCCGGTCATTTTAAGTGTTATGTTTGATGTGTGTCAAATCACTTACCAACGTAGAAATGAAAATCGCGTTACTCGACAGATCCCCCTGTCAACCCCCACCGTTGCCATGATACTCCTATCGTGGATAGCCCAAATTCGCCTATTTTAACAAATGTAAAGTCTGTTTTTTTCTCCTAGTACTCATTGTGGAGTCCCATGATAACGTAACAGGCGCTAAAACTCCCGACAAGCTAACGGCTAATAACAGAACGAGCTAACGCTGGGGCTGCTTATCTCTCTGCATGGCAGCCCCAGGTTGCCAGGTCGGGAGAGAAACCAGCAACCAGCATTAGCTCGTTCTGTTATTAGCCGTTAGCTTGTCGGGAGTTTTAGCGCCTGTTACATTATCATGGGACTCAACAATGAGTACTAGAAGCAAAAAAACAGACTTTGCATTTGTTAAAATAGGCGAATTTGGGCTATCCACGATAGGAGTATCATGCCAACGGTGGGGGTTGACAGGGGGATCTGTCGAGTAACGCGATTTTCATTTCTACGTTGGTAAGTGATTTGACACACATCAAACATAACACTTAAAATGACCGGAATTCTCCTTTAATAACAAACACACTTTAAAAAAAGTTGTCGGTGGTGGGGGGGGGGGGGGGGGGGGGGTTGATAATTGAGAACCAAATGGACTCTCACTGGGTTTGTTGTTTTGGTACACGTACAGCCTTGGGGCATTGGACAAAACTTTTAGCCAGACTAACGTTAACTTAGAAACACATTTTCATACTTGGTGCAGTCGCTGGGATGTACACCATGTACATATACCTGCTACTACATTTGATTATTTGACCTTTTTCCTGCGTTTGTGTTTTTTTCTTTTCTTTCCTGCTCTCCTTTATCGTCTCTCTTTATCTTATCCTCTCCTCTCACGAAAACTACATAATGATGGAACAGGCACGGTAGAAAAATATTACACCTGTAAACCTGTGATGTGACAACAAAGCATTTGTTGTGTTGCTCATCTTGGCTTGCACCGACCGATGGCAAATTTTGCAGACGCTTTACTGTGCTGTGTAGATTTTTAGAAATCCAATCCACTTTCATACTAATTTCATGTCGATATACTGTAGCTCTATTCAACTCTTTTTTTCACCCCTTTCTGCTGGTAGCCCAATGTAAACAATGTGTCTCAGTCAGTAGGAAATTAGTGTGTAGCCTACTTTGACATGCAAGCCAGAAACGGCAGTCTGACTGGTAGTTGTGTTTATTTCTGCAAGTTGGATAAGCTTTTAGATCTATCCATCTATTGAGTATTAAATAATGTCCGACTCCGATCTTTCTCAACGTAAATTTTATCACGATCCACTATCGAGATCATTTATCTCTCAGCCCTATGTCTCCATTAGGGTGAATGCATCTGAAGGGCATAATTCTGGTACTGATATTCTTGTAATGAGTGCAGGCTGTTTTGTGGTGGTGGTGAGTGGAAAGGCTGATCTATACAGAGATAGAGATATGCTAATGGCAATTTCCTCAGCATTTGTCTAGGTTGGTGCAGACTGTTGTCTGTTAATTATTGACCAGCAAGCTGCTAGCTAGCTCCAAATTATCCCTCTGTGTTTGCATAATCACATTCCTCTCTGGCTGTGGATTTAATAGTTCCGACTTCCAAGCACTGTCTATTCTTGAGCCTCCTCACCGCTAGTCGATAAAGTGCAGGCCTGCAGGGTGTTAATTTGACTCTTGACAGAGATTTAAGTTATGTTTTACACACAGAGTTTATTGACTCCATACGTCATTTTTACTGTGTAGTCACCAAAGTCACCAAATACCCGTTTTAAACCTATGACCCTGTATAGACCAGTGCATGAGACTATGCTAAAGAGGCTTACGTTCCCCCAGGTGGTTCTTTAAACAGATTGGGCCATCTCTTTGGAACACTCCCATGCCTGGCCATTTAACCACTGTCCCTCTTCATTAATCTGGGCCTCCTTCATTGAAGAATCCACAGGCAGTGAAAAGGAAGGATCCAGTGATGAGTAGTACGCCCTCTGCCTGGCATAGATCTTACTCTCTGCCTGGCCTAGACCTTAACCATCTGTTCTTCTCCGACTAGCTGGGTAACAAGTCAAACTCCACTGTGTTTTAATTAACAGTCTGAACAATTCAATATGGGGACATTCAATACATTTTTTGATATGTAGGGAAAAAGACTTATCTCTGTCTTCTTGAGTAAGCTGTGTGTAGATTGTGGGAGTCTGATTCCAGAGATTTCAGACAGTGCTGAAAAGTCAACCAGCTGTTTATGTGTTACTGATGTTGCTGTCACTCTCCAAAGCACAGCAGTGTGAAATGGCAGGGATGCGAACCAGGGGCTAGGAGACAGGCTATTTTAGACATTGGCACTTAGATGCTAAGTAGGAGTTGGCTACAGTCCTTCTATGCAGCCCCCCCCCCCCACCACCACACCATCCACAACCCCATCTCTGGAGAATTGTCTGAATGTGGTCTCCTCCCATGTCATTCCATACATGCAGTGGCCTTTCTGTGTGCGAGACAACTTGTACCATACCACACCCTTTTGTCCTGTTGCCCTGTTCTGACCCTAGTCTGAAATCTGTGTTGATCGTCAAGGGCATAAATGAAGATGTGCTTAATTTGACTAATCTGTGTGATTTAGTTATGTAATCTAAATCTAAGGGCTCAGACCCAGGACTCTACACAAATGCTTGTCAGTGGATCAAGTGAATGTTCGGGCCAACTATGAATGAAAACGGAAACGATTGGTGACGTCAATTGATGCAAGAAATTGGCTCGCTCAGACTTGTCCAATGCTACGGAAATGGGGAGGCTTATGTATATGACAGACAAGTACAGCAGTGAAAGGAAACAGTTGAAGATACCTCTACATACTTTTGGACAACAGAGCAACTAGTATGGTACAACCCGCTTTGCACCTAACCATGATCATCAGCAGTACGGCTGTCTCCTTCACTTCTTTAGCCTACTCATCAGGACCATGCATCCAGTGAGAGAGACTTTGAAATTTGAGTTGTGCACCCATCCTAATGACCAGGTTGTACAACAACAAGCAGGATAATGTTACGCTAGTACCTGCATGGTGCTTGTAACATCGGGTATTGTCGGGAATAACACTTTAGTTTAGAAATGTCTGTATTGTTGGTCAAGGTCATTTAAAGGTAAAGGTTGTTATCTAATCAACTGACAGCCAGCTGAAATTACTAAATAAAGTAGTCAGATAAGATTATGAGTACCTGAATGTACTTTGATACAGTGCATCAGAATTTTTGTTTAGGAACAACAGAGAAGCTCTTTCTTTTTTATATTATGAGTCTAATATTAAAACGACAACAGACTTGCAAATATTGGAGATACAGTGAGAAATATTTTTGAGGCATGGCCATTGTCCAGGCTCAGGCATATCAACAATAAAAGAAACAAGTTGTCACTCGCTGTTTTTAATACATGTGGTTTATTATACAGAAAGTGCTTTAAAATATGGTAAGGACATTAATGCTCATCAATCAGAGAATGAGAGACGGTGAGATAAAAAAAGAAAATACTCGAGTGGATTCCATCATCAAACCGATTATTGCTTTATAACAATATAGCAACAATTGCTTTACAGTGTGTGTATGTTCAGTAACATGGGTCCTCCGTCTCTTTAATAAACAGAAAATACATATTCAGGCCACCAGATGCCAATTTCAGCCAATCAGGAAAGACTGAGGGCACCCATTTATCAGCTTCCATTTTATTATATTTAGTGTTCCAGTTCCACTTTTATCTGCTCACTTCTTTGTGTCATTACTTCCAATTTCACTTTATCCAAACCAAACCTGAAAATGCTCTATAGCAGTTATTGCTATAGAATTATTGCTATATTGTTAATATTATAGGTTTACTTTGATGGAATTCACTCTTGGGTATTTTTATGTTTTTATTTTACCTGTGTGTCTCATTCTCAGATTCTACAGTGTGTAAGTGGGTCAGGCTGCTCTTGAGCCCATTTTGAGGAACACAGTGAACTTTTCCTTCGATGCTCCTCTCCTTGGCTGTGTGCAGCAAACTGTCTGAAAAGACGGACTGCCGTGATGGTATGAATGTGGAGTCTGGAGCTGCCATATGAGGAGTTCATTTTGTTCTTTTTTGAGATGAAGATTTAGGCAACATTCTCTCAACACCCGTGGTATCATGACAGAGGTTTACACACAAAGGCGCTAGACTCGCTTCAGGCACTGCGGGACACTACAAGTACTGTTTGTGTGTTTTGGTGTGTTTACATTTTGAGCATCATAAGCAAGAGCAAATAAGTGAAGGCAAACTGAGGGAAGGCATGTTGATTGGAGTGATCAGTCAAATACTTGAATATAAGGTTATGTTAGGCCTGCCATCATGATGATCCAGTCCTGTCCTCTGTCCCACCCTCAACCCCAGACTGGCACTTAAAGTACAAAGCACCACTCTCAGTCTGTTTCACAGGGGATCACTGTAACGGTCTTGGATTACTGTCCCAAGTCCACCTCACACCAACATGTGGGATTAAACGTAGTTAAGCTGCACCTCAGTGTCCCTGTGTGTGTGTTTGCCGCATATGTCTGTGTATGTGCCTGACGATGTCTCATACAACAAGCCTTCATTTGTTCTTTTATGTGCTCAGATCAGTGACTCATAGGATGGCCTTTGAGAGAAGGAGACAGAAGGGGGGGTGTATGGTTGTATTGTCCCTGTTGTGGCGATTGCTGCTTTGCTGCATCATAGACACACGCGCTAAGAACAGCCTCTGCAATATCTGGCTCGCCTGCGCTTTAAGTTTTCATTGTCAAACCTTGACCCAGCTATCGTGCTTTTAATAGTGCCTTAGGATGTATTTTTCTTTCTTCCTCATCCTCAGTAAAACAAAACTTAAATAACCATATGTACCCGTGCGTATCTCCCCTCAACCAATGTGCCTGTACTTGTTGCCTGATACTTTGATATTTTCTTTGAGGGATACTCCCTTTTAGACGGTTTGTCTCTCCTGAAGCTACCAAACCAGCCAAACTGTGTAATAACAACACCTCCTAGGCATGTCTCATGTAAGAATATTTTCCATGTTCTCTTCCTCATCTCTCACCATTATTACTCACATACGTGTGTATCTATCAGTCTGTCGGTCCATGCACAGTTACAGGTATGCATGTTCACAATGTTAGTCTGTGTTTTCATCATTGGGTCTGGCTCAGTTATGGACCAGTGTGTGTGGCAGTAGGAATCATTTGTGGCCTTGTAATCCAACGGGAACAGCTCTCACAGTAGATTGATCAGTGCAAGGTAAAGGGGCACACAGTGTGCACTAATTTATGCCTAATTTATACTCCACCACACAACTGGCTTGCTGACAAGAACTGATCTTGTCCGCTAGCAACATTGTGTGATGGATTATAATTTGAGTTTAAGTTTCCTACCAGTACTTTTGCATTTTCCTTGACTCACTCTCCTATTTACTGATCAGGTAAGTGCTTGCTAAATGGCAAGATTACCTGACATGGATCTCTGCCAGCCAGACTTACTGTACTGGTTATCCTCATCACCTGCTGTTAAATGTGTGACGGCAAGTGTGCAAGAGTACAGTACAATCTGAGTAAAATCTACAGTGGTAATTTAACCGCTTGAACTCTAAATACTTTGTCATACAATAGATAGTGAAAATAGCTGATCTACAAGCTTGTAGATGTGCTAATTTCACTATTTTTTTTTAAAATAAAGTGGTCATAAAATGGATCGTCCCGATTCTGTGTAGGTTGCCAATTTCTGTGCGGCCCACAAGGGTCCATTTGGGTCAATGTTTCACACTTTATTGTGTGGGAAAACAAAGAGATTTGGTGTTAGGGTTGTTTTTGGCACACGATCAAACTCGTATGGCTTTAATACAAATCCATTTGTTTTTTTTTTGTTATTTCTGCCTTTTTATATGCTTTACCCTTAAGTTGCGTGGTGGTACCTGTTAAGGGGGTCTCATCTGATCACCTTGGTATATCAAAAAGAGCTGGTTGCCCACCCCTGTGCTACAGTAACTAGTATAGCTATAAACATCAAACTAAGTCATAGAATTCCTGTCAGGTCCAGTGGAGATATTACCACAATTTTCTTTCTTTTTTTCCACTCTCTTTTTTTTGTGGTCGATTAGAGCAGGTAATCCAATGGTTATTTTCAAATATTCTCTTTCTTTTCCCTTTCCATAAACAGTCAATGGAATGTTGTCACTGACACAGTTGGTGCCTGTTGACGTTCCATTCAGTTATTGTCTATTAAAAGCTATAGCTGATCTGATCCATCCAACTATACATTTGGTGCGCGCATCACAGAGAATCTGAACATCAGGGGTCTTGCTCCATCTTGTTGTTTGCCATTATTTGAAGCATTTACTTCACTTAAAACCTAAATGCTTGTTTACTTCACTACCAGCAGGATAATGACCAAACAGCCCTTGCCTCTTGCTCATTCATAGCCATTAGTAATTAATTTGCCTCTATTGATCGGAGGCAGCAAGCTCAAGGCTCTAGCAGCCTGCTACTTACTGAGCTCTGGAGCTATGCTATGACTGCAGGGCTCGTTTAAGCTTTTGTGTTCGTGAGCTCTTCCACTACAAGGACGGCTAACGGCAATGATAAGGGGACAAGGGGGGTGCAGCTGTCATGCATGTCATTTCATATATCCACTGAATGAGTCTAGACCAGGGTTCTTCAACAGGCGGTCCTCAGAAATACTGCAAGGGGCTGCCAAATCTTTGTGTGATAGGGACTTTATTTTTTTACTTCAACCACTTGAACCCTCACATCCCTGTTGTGGGGGGAACATTAGCCGAAAATAGCAGATCTATAAGCTCACACACGGTGTGAGCTTGTAGATAGGCTATTTTCGACGAAGAGGTTTGGTGTACAGGGGGAAAAAAGAGCAGAACTAGTACAGAGCCAAAGGTCAAGTTTACAAAGTATTGAGGGTTTAAGTGGTTAAATGTCTGAAAACTCACATTTAACATGAGCCCAGTATGTAGTGGGGGGGGGGGTCCCTGCTTTATCTCTCTCTCGCCTAAGGGGTCCTTTCCTTGGTCTGAAAAGCGTTGAAGACCCCTGGTCTAGACAAAGAAACAACAACACACTCCTCTTCTGTCCACCGCCTCATCAGCATCACTATAAATAATGTGTTGTCACACTATGGGTTGGTTTAATTTAGGATGGATCAGCTGAGCACACCAAATAGGCTCTATGCACAGCAGCCATATTATCACTTCCTTCACATGTGTTACCAATGATACTAATGAAGGCTCTGTTCCGTCTAGCACAGTGGTTTCCACGACCCCCATAACTCTGACAGTACGTTTTAACAGCGGGCGACTCTCGGGCGATCGCCGGGCGACATCGTCCAAAAGATAAAGAAAATCCATCTTTTCATCGCCCCCCCGCCCACTTCGCCCTATCGCCAGTAGTTGCCGGCTCTCATAGACATATAATGCACTTCCGGAAAATACTATCCTGATCGCCCGCTGTTAAAACGCACCGTGAGAGTGTACAAATGGAACCAAATGGACCCGTAAGGGTCCATTTGGTTCCATTTGTACACTCTCAGAGTTACACACCTGTAAGGGGCCATTTGGAAGCCCATGAGGGTCCCTGGACCCCAGCTGTAGACCCACTGGTGTAACAGAGTGTTTCCAGTGAGCCAACATGCACAATATCAGCACCCTGACTCTGTTTGACCAGAATGGAACAGAGCCTTCATTAGTATCATTGGTAACACCTGTGAATGTCTTCATAATATGGCTGCTGTGAATAGAGCCTATTACAAAGTCCTTCAATCAGAATCATTCATTCATTCAAGATTGACTTGTTCTCGAAATGACATCACTATGTTACTAACATACAGTGATTCTGACTGAAGGACTTTGTCATTTGGTGCACTGATCCATGTTAGTCAGACTTGTCATTACATAGCCGTCCAATCAAGATTGTGTTGCAAAGCTGTCCAGTCTGGATCAACGTTACAAACCCATCCACCCATCCATTGAGACTAGAACAACGCTGTCCAATCGTAATCATGTTACAAAGCTGTCCAATCAGAATCTGCAAATTAGGTTTAAAATAACTTATGCTAGATTCTGTTATTTATATATATATATATAATATATATTTTGAACTTTTGAAGGATATGAAACATTACTGACCCATGTACTGTATAAAGACCGTTTTGGTCACAAATGCGCCTGAACGTAAGCATTTAAGTTCAGAAACGATCTGAGCTGCGATCCGCTACACAGACCCTTCTCTCACTGTGAAAGAGAAGGAGGCAGACGTGTGTGTGTGTGTCTGTGTGTGTCGGAGCTAAACAGAGATCAAGTTATAGGAACAGACAGCTGGTGGTACATTTCGGCAAATGAGTGTTGAAACTGTTGTAAATATTCAGAATCAATGTGTAGCCTAGACAATGTGTAGAACACAAAAAAAACCTGATCAATGTGCTCATTAGAAGTGAGAAGGCTTTACGCGAATGCCTAATGTAATGACAAATACCATGTTATATTTTACATTGCAATTATATCATAACTTAGACATTCTAATTATATTATCCAATAGGCTATGAAGGTGAACAAAAAAATAAAACCGATGACGATGTGATTGGCCGGAATCAGTGTCTGTAGACTAGGGTTCTCATCTGGACATGTTTGATACCTCAGTCTCTTTGAAGAGATGGATGGATGAGGGACAGACAGTCAGAACACTGCATTTAAATTCCTGGCTCCAGTATATTACTAAAGTCCCAGTGGTGGGCTGGTGGCCTACAACAGTATGCATTTTTCAGACTTTTAGAATTTTATGTTATTTGTAAACCGCACTGCTATAATATTGTTTTTATTAATTAAAAAGAGAGGGACATATTGGTGCTCCGTAAATTTTGGTGGGTGCTCCTAAATGTTTTCTGGTGCTCCTTAATTTTTAAATTGGTAGCACCAGTGCTAGCAAGTAAAACAAGTTAATTTCGAGCCCTGAGACTGCACATTTGTTAATGAACTGGATAAACAGTGAATCTAAACTAATTCAGAGTGCCGATATTCTGACGAACCCCAGTGTGTCCTTCAATAAAACAATAATCAAACTGGCACCACACCCTGATGTATCAGCTAGGTAGGTATCTTTACAGCTTTCTTGAGTTTGTCTGTGTATGAATGAACACGCAAAGTGTGTGTGTGTGTGTGTGTGTGTGTGTGTGTGTGTGAGAAAGAGACGGAGACTGGCTACGGAGGATTATTCCAGCAATCATCAGGGGTTTGCTCTACCAGTTAATTGTCTAGTGTTTTAGGAATCTTTATATTTTCTCTCTCTCGCTCTTTCTCCTGACAAAGTAGTTTGTGCACACACACACACACACACACACACACACACACACACACACACACACACACACACACATCCAGCAGTGCTGTATGGAGTGCAATAAAACCAGGAGTGATTAGAGAGCAGTCAGCAGCTGTAGCTCAGGTCTTTACGATCCTGCAGGGCTCACATCTCCTGACTGCTGTTTAACACCTACTGTAGCTCTGCCAAGCCAGTACAGGGTACACGGTGTACCAATGGTTCTCAACAGCTCTCTCTTTATCTCTTTCTCTCTATCCTAGTTTATTATCACTAAGGTGTGCAAGTTGAGCCGTTCTGTCTCTCCTACCCAGCTGTCTTTGTTGCTGAGCACGTAGAAGGGATATATTATTATTCATTAAATCAGATGGGTTCATGTTTTTCCATCTCTATCGCTTTCCTTCTTGTGAGACACACACACACACACACACACACACACACACACACACACACACACACACACACACACACACACACACACCCCTTCTCTGTATGTTGAGTGTAATGTTTTTAAATTCTCCACAGCCCCGCTTTGGGCTATTAGTTTTCCAAGGACATTGTGTTCGCGGGAACAGGCTTGCTACCGCAGCAAAATCACATGCCATGTATGCACACGTACACGGTGATCGCACAGGCGTGGACCGTGGGCACTAAACACACACAAAGCTTCTAAAACACTGGTTTACAAGGTTAACGCACCCAGGTACAGTGTTGACAGGAGCAGACGTGTACCTGGTACAGGGAGAATTGAGCCACTGAACCCCCCCCCATCCCGAACAGTAACGAGTATTGCCTCAAGAGATTTGGAGGTCTTCCCAAACAAATCAAAGGTTGTCTTGTGAGCAAACATTAAAGATGATGACAGTCAGTCCTTGAACCCGTTACTGAGTGAATTGAGGGCAATTAATTGAGGGCTCGATGCTGGAAGGCCTTGAGACCTCAATCACAGACAGGATTATTGAGCTGCATTCAGTGTATGTTTTTGGGCGGTGCAACCGCCCCTGTATGTGAGGTTTGGACATCGACCCAATTGCACCCCCCCAACCCTGCGCTGTGATTGGCCACCAGTGTACCCCCCTAACCCTGCACCGTGATTGGCCACCATGACTCTATTCAGGACTGTGATTGGCTAGAAACACATGACACATGTGCATATCCCTATAAATAGGACTATGCACAAAAAGTAAGTGAATCACTTCCATCACTGTGATGACCACTGAGTCTGTGACCACACCGCCCACTTCACACTGGGTGTGATTTTTTTCTGATCATGGATGTTTTGGTGTCGAAGACGGTTGAGGGAAGGGAAAACATTTACACTCAATGATTAGATGACTACTTTCAGTTTCTACCTTTTTCCACATCTCTTGAGACATTAAGTTTGTGTGTGTGTGTGTGTGTGTGTGTGTGTGGACTTGCCTGTGTCTCAGTGTCAGAGCCTGTGTGTCATGATGATGCCGCTGCACTTATAACTGTGTCCACCTGAACGCTCCAGTAATATGACCATTGGACCTTAGCCAGTGACACCCACAGAGGAGGGAGTCATCTTGGCCAGTAGTTTGGAGGGTTCACTCGCTGGTTGTGTAGAGCTCAGGGGTTTCGGTCTGAAAACAGGTAAACAATTGATCTGGGAGTCTTGCCTGAGAACTAGTCTTGCCGGAGAACTAGTCTCACATAATCTCATATTTCACGGCTCTGCCTACTCCCCCCCCCCCCCCCCCCCCCCCCCCCGAGTTCCCTTGTGTGTGTGTGTGTGTGTGTGTGTGTGCTCCAGCCATGGGATATCCCATGATGACACATGACTAGGGATCACAATATTATTTGGTGAAGAGGTTGAGTCAAGAAAACCGCTTTTAGGTTTCCTTGAACTCATGTGTGTCATGAGGTTCAATGCTGACTTGAAGCTTGTTGAGTGCACGATACTGCTGCTGAATGAGGTCGCTGCCCTTGTTTCTAATCTGTTTAACGACACCGGGCAGACAGACAGACAGACAGACAGACAGACCTTTTGGGCCTTTGACAGAGGTGAAAGGATGAATGGATGGATAGAGGAGGGAGGGGAAGAGAGATGGAGAGAAATGAAAAGGGACAAATTGTCACCTTGTGTCTATATCAGCAGTAAAAGTGCTGAGGGCAGCACAAAGACAAATCCCCTTATGCTTGTCGTATAGTAGTGTGTGTGTGTGTGTGTGTGTGTGTGTGTGTGTGTGTGTGTGTGTGTGTGTGTGTGTGTGTGTGTGTGTGTGTGTGTGTGTGTGTGTGTGTGTGTGTGTGTGTGTGTGTGTGTGTGTGTGTGTGTGTGTGTGTGTGTGTGTGTGTGTGTGTGTGCGTGCTACACATACCCAAACACACAACATAGTATCTTGGGGATGTGGCTCACTGCAACTGATGCCTGCTATGGACACAATTCTCTCTCTCTCGCTCTTTCTCGCTCTTTCTCGCTCTCTCTCATATCTAGGGACTTGCTTTTTCTTGTCTCTGCAGCCCTATGCCTCCTTCAGACATTCTGTTGAAACTTGGAATAATGGGTATAAATGTATTGTAGTCATGTGGCTGGAGTTAGTGCTGCAATAGTCTGGAGTGGCAGCAGTGGGTCTCGCACACACACACACACACTGAGAACAATACTTTCTTTTTAGGCAACTCAAGTAGAGCTGCCTTTGGAGGGGCTACAGTTTCTGTTTTGATTAAAGAGTGCAGTGTAGACACACGTGTGAATTATGTGAATGAGATAGAGACTGGTGTTGAGTCGAGAGCAATTCTAACCTGTTTGTCTGTGTTTTTCAGCCCAGAATGTGACCGTTGAGGAGATTGTGTCTGCCTACAGACAGGCCTGCCAGAAGCTTAACTGTAAACCCATCGCCAAAGTGCTCAAACAAATACAGGTATGGCCCAACTACACACACACACACACACACACACACACACACACACACACACTCACACTCACACACACACACCACTCTCTCTCTCTCTCTCTCTCAGTTAAACTTTGAGCCTAGAGTACAACTTGCACTTCTCAACCTGGTACGTGTAAAACCAAGTGAAAACCTAGTGATGATACTGGCACAAATCGATATCAGTGTTGGTTTTACAGGAATACCTTGAGATTGGAACAGTTCCAACAGCCTGGATCCTTCTACCCTGACATTATTTGAGTTTAAGTGTTATGTGACATTTCATTTAGCACAACTGTATGTACGACTTTATGAGAACGCCAGCTTTGGGAAATGAAAGTCTTAGTTTTGGTTTGAACTGATGTCATTTGCCCTACTCAGGTAAAATGTCACAATCCACGGGCAATCCTTCTGAACTCGCAATTTACAATGTGTAGCATTGTACCAAGTAGGCCTACAGGGTTTATTTTGTCAGCTAGGGCTGTTTCTGACTTCCAGCAGGCCTATTAGTCATTGTTTCCTGTAATGTTTTATTTTTTTGGTGTAACATTTTTGTGAAGGGTGAGGGGACTCCTCTCATATGAATTTATTTCCTTTATTAATATCACCTCAAAATTCTGCTTTAGGTCAACCCGATAGAGGTGAGGATTGACAAGATAATAATGACAATTGATATACAGTATTTCTTCTTTATAGTTGTCCCGTAATTAGTTACAGTCAGCTAGATGATGATGGAAGCCTGATGCCAGATGAAAGTTTAACCTTTAAAGCTAGGACAGAGAAGTTACTGTCATGGTAACTGTGTGTGTGTGTGGCTGAGTGAGAGTGTGTGTGTCTGAGTGAGTGTGCTGTAAACTGGGTCAACTATAGGCTGATTGTTGATTGAGGTTGTGTGGCTTGTAGGCCAAGTGGCCACAGCCTCCTGCACCATACCCTTAAAATGTGCCTCACTGCTGTGTTAATGGAAAATTTGGCATATTCATTCCACCCCTCACCAAACAAGCATGCAACCTTGTTTACATGCAGTTGGTGAAAATAAAACACCTACAAGTCTCTACTCAGACCAGGGGTGCACATAACTGGTGCGCAGGTGCGCATGCGCACCCAAAATAAATAATGCGCACCACATCAGACGACGCGAGGCGCTTTTGCGTACCAACAGCTGGGACAGGAATTTCCAAGCTTTTATTTTTTAGCAAAACTAAAAAATAAAAGCCTGGAGATCGAGGCTAGGAATTTACTTCCTGAAGCCACACTGACACACTCTCGCTAAATCACGCGTCGGCCCCATGTACAGCCATTAGGCGCAGGGGAAGGGGACGCATGCTGCACGTGCTTGTGTGATTGTTGCTTCGCGTCGCCTCGCATCGCCTCGCTGCGTGCATGCAGCCAGCAGCGGCTGTTAGAGGCACTCTTCACCGATGATGAACGCACCATAACGGTGCAAAATATGCCGTGAACGGCCAAATCTGGCGGATAAAAGCAGTGCAGCACAGGGCACCAACCTTGGGGGCTTCTCCTAACGGCGTGTGAGAAAAAAAAAAGGCGAAAAAAAGGTAGGGCTGATAAGTGCAGCCCTACCAAACCAAATGGCAGAGATGCTAATCTGGCACACACACACACACACACACACACACACACACACACACACACACACACACACACACACTCATGCAAAATGAGGGCTTACCAGCTCTGTGGCTGTGGAGGGAAGCATGTTTCCCGATTTTTCCTGAGTTGAAGCAGGCTGCAATTTGAGCAACTCTCAGCCATCCTGCTGAACACTAACTCAGACAACAACTGTTTCTGCTCTCAACAATCTAAACAAAGGTCATGTGGTGCTTTGAGGAAGCGCTGTTATGAGTCGATAACTCTGTTTCCCTTTGTGTTTGTCACAGAGAGGATGATTCCAGATTCAGTATTTGTATTTGTTGCATCCCATATGCAGGTATGCAAGAGTAACGTTATTGGGTTTCAGCTCCTCATCATTGCAGCAACAAGCAAAAGAGAAAAGAAAAAGTCACCAGTCCTGAGTCACACACCCAGTGAGAGTGACAGGCCACTGGGTACAGACAGCAAACTGCCTTTGCAACAGAGACAAATTATGTATTATTGTTGTTCTGTCCAACTCATTTGTAACCCCCCCCACACACACACACACACACACACACACACACACACACACACACACACACACACACACACACACACACACACACACACACACACACACACACACACACACACACACAATCTTTGCCTTTCACTGGGGTCTCTACAACAGAGCTTTTGGCCATACAAAGTTGCATGCATGTTTCCGAGGCTCGACGCAAGAGGCGAGCCTCCAGCGGCATCACGCTTGCTGACGCATGTTGACAATCACCTCACCCACGTTCTCTCCACCCCACGCCCTGGATCAGCAGGCTGAAAGGAGTCCCTGTAACATCACAGCCACTTGTGGAAAGACACATGCATGTGCTAAACTGCTGCTGTGGATGGGCCTCATTGAGAGCTACAGACTAGGTGTATTTTCAGGGATACACCATATCGTTTCTGTCGGGCAGAAACCTTTTATCTCCATACTCTTTACTTTTTGTGCTTTATGTAAATGAATGCCCTACTTGCCCTACCAAAGTAGCAGATCTGCAAGCACGAAGCGCGGCACGAAGCGACACATTTTGAGCTTGTAGATCTGCTACTTTTGAATTTGAATTCTGAAAAGTAACACTTTTGGACATGTGAGGTTTCCACCCGACAGACGATATATTGGTCAGCTACTCAGCTTATGGGTATTCAGTCTATTCACCAACAATTGCTTTAAAATGTTCGGTTCAAATCAGTGATGCCCGATGTAGTAGTTCCAATATAATAATGTTGATGATGGTGACACGTTTGAAATTTTTTACATGTTTTATACATTTAAATTGAAGTCATGTATGCTCTTTGCCTTCAGTGAATGTAGACATTTGGAAAATCCAAAAAATGTTTCTCTATCTCTTTTCACAGCTTTCACTTCCTGTCTCTTTGCACACCCTCAGGCTGCTATCACTCCTGTCCCTCCTGTCTGTCTGTCTGTCTGTCTGTCTGTCTGTCTGTCTGTCTGTCTGTCTGTCTGTCTGTCTGTCTGTCTGTCTGTCTGTCTCTCTCTCGGACACTCTCCCCCCCCTCTTTCCCCCTCTGTCTCTCTCTCTATCTCTGTCTTTTCGTCAAAATCGTTTCTGTCTCTTCATGTTGTAACATACACCGTTAAGCCTTTATCACACAATCTTTCCCCACTCTCTATCTCTCTCTATCCTGCAGTCAGTCGTCCACTACACACTATGGCCCCCTGTCATTTCTGCTTAGTCATCCTTGGAATAAACTGGATATATAAACATGGGAGTCTAACCGAATGGCGGGCCAAAGAGAGGGAGAGAGTAGGAGGAGGGGGGAGGGAAGAATTTAGCCAGTTACAGTTTTTTTTTCTCCCTCTGTCCTATAAATGCTTTCTTTATTTACCGTACACGTGGCAAGCAGCCAGGGCGGTGGGGGTGGGGAGGCTAACAGCTAATGTACTGTACATTTGAAGGGAAGTTGTTTGTACGAGTGTGTGTTTAGCAGCTGTGTGTTGAATGCACGCTCCTCAGTAGCACCTTTCCACAGCGCCTTGGGACCTGGACACTTGGCAGCTTTGTGTCACATTGCTGCCGCTGCAGGTCCCTAAAGCCTCATTTTATACTTTGTTAGGACTACCGCATCAATGGCCTGAAATGGTTTTCAACACAGCACCAACTGAAAATCAGTCATCACGGCTGGAGACACTGTCGTTACGATAAATTGATGAATTAGGCGTTAAGTGGGCTTTGAGGACAGTTGGTTTTGCTGTTACACAATTGCTAACACAGCTCATACATGCAGCACAGACTATTTTCAGAATGTACAGTACAGAAATACAGTGTTGCTTTAGAGTGACTACATGGTATCTGTAGTCAGCATGCCAGTAATGTAAAAGCCTCGCAAGTGATGCTACATAACTGTATTCAGACTTCCACACACACACATATCCATCCACCTGCTATACTGACAAGCACTTCTATTGTAAGTAACATGAAAGCCAGTGTGCTGAGCACAGGCATATCATGTTCCTCATTCATAAACAACCGTCACACACACAAGCCCATAGATGCAAACAAAGGCTTGGTAGCGAAGGAAGCGATTTCAAGGACAAACGATCTTGGAAGGCTGTTCAGGAGCAAGTAGTCCAATAAGATCGGGTAGCTTTTCTGTTCAGGAGGTAGTTTTCTGTTCCTCTTACACCCTCACCCAAACCACATGCCTGTAACGCAGAGTCCACCCTCACCCAAACCACATGCCTGTAACGCAGGGTCCACCCTCACCCAAACCACATGCCTGTAACGCAGGGTCCACCCTCACCCAAACCACATGCCTGTAACGCAGGGTCCACCCTCACCCAAACCACATGCCTGTAACGCAGGGTCCACCCTCACCCAAACCACATGCCTGTAACGCAGGGTCCACCCTCACCCAAACCACATGCCTGTAACGCAGAGTCCACCCTCACCCAAACCACATGCCTGTAACGCAGGTTCCACCCTCACCCAAACCACATGCCTGTAACGCAGGGTCCACCCTCACCCAAACCACATGCGTGTAACGCAGGGTCCACCCTCACCCAAACCACATGCCCCTGATGCAGTGGTTCCTAACATAGATATAGAAACCTAGATACCTCATTGGCCCAAAGTGACTACTGGTAAATCACAGCGCTCACAGGGCATTGACTACTGGCCAATCACAGTGCGTCTTTTCCGGGACTTGTCAGTGCAATGGTTCTCAACCAGTGGTCCGGGGACCACCAGTGGTCCTTGAGGGGGTTCCAGGTGGTCCCCAGCTAAATGATGGAGAGTTGATAACCAAATGGACCCTTATAGATCTTTAAATCTTGAGTATAACATTTCACACTGTCAATCAATCAATCAATCAAATTGTTAAACATCTCATCAAACGCTGTTCCGTGGCTCAAATGGCGGATAAATAATGGACCTTGATATGAAAAAGGTTGAAAACCACTGTATCTAATGCATTTATGTCCATTGAAGCAGACGGTCTCTCCACAATTAAAATCATCACAACTCCCTGAATTTTCAACCTATTTTCAAGCGGTTAAGTTTGTCACAAATGCGAGACATGGAGTTATGGATGGATCCAGTAGGCGTAGGCCTATGTATGGTTACATCTAAATTGCATATTTTCATACCAAAATACTTTCAAGTAACAGTAATAGTCACAAAATATTTTTGTCTCCATTCACTGACAGACTACATGAAATATGCTACTATATGTCTACCGTTATATGTCTATGGTTCCTAACCTGAAGTCCAGGGCAACCTCGGGGTTGCCAAAGATCAGGCCTTGTCTGTTTGGAGTTAGTCCAAAATTGTTGCACAAAATCACAACTTGTTTTCATCCACTTTCAACCTGGCATCCCTATTTTGGGCAGTCATTAATTATATTGTCAAAAAAGGAAATTATCGAAATTATTCAAAAAGTTGTAAAAATGGAAAACATAATCATAATGCGCCATGATGCGACGCGTTGTGAGCTTGCAGATCTGATATTTTCGGCAATCATCGTACGAGAAATAGTGTGTCCATGCCTGCGTGCTTGCATGGACCACAATGGAAACTGAAACTGATGATTTTATGAAATTAATAAATGGGAATTTTAAGAGTTGTAAAGACCAAAATCTTTGCAGTTCCTCCCTACTATTATCTCTGAAATTATCAATGAGCTAGTTATTGTTATCATGTAATCCCAAAGTTCGGCCACACAGCTCAAGCTATGACTTCATTAGTTATACTTTTTTGTTTGTTTGTTTTTTGGCAACAAACACCTGTTTCTTCTGGTGCCTGGCAACAAAATTGAATGCCGTGTAATGGCAACTGTCAAAAGCCATGCAGGCGGTCATGAACCCTAGTGTTCTATCCAGCTAGATTCACCCTGCTGGGCTCAAACATAGATAAATGTGAGTGGAGGTCATCGAGTGCACGGTGAAAGGGCTGGGCAGTGCACTGGAGAGGGATTTGCTGGTG
Organism: Gymnoscopelus microlampas; assembly: GCF_963454915.1. Lineage (NCBI taxonomy): Eukaryota > Metazoa > Chordata > Actinopteri > Myctophiformes > Myctophidae > Gymnoscopelus > Gymnoscopelus microlampas. The sequence continues at coordinate 51,973,555 of NC_139945.1, forward strand.
CATATTTTGGAGTGGCAGCATTGTGTGTGTGTGTGTGTGTGTTTCTATGCAGGAATAGGACAGAATACCCCTCCCTCCGATTTTAACTAGCGGTGCACTGGTGTCAGGCTACAATACAAGAAGGAAGATTTTCACACTGTGGAATGAACACACACACACACACACACACACACACACACACACACACACACACACACACACACACACACACACACACACACACACACACACACACACACACACACACACACACACACACACACACACACACACACACACACACACACACAGAGAGAGAGAGAGCGGTGAGTGGACTATCCGGTGCATTTTTTATGGCACAATTCTGCCGTTGATATCTAAACTGCCATCCTTGCCTCACTCACTGTCCACTACAGTAGGTTTCAAAATGGCTGCAGCAGTACTTCACCCCAGAAGACCTCACCATTAATACAGTACCAGATGTGCACAGTAACATCCTCAGTGTTTTGATTCTAAGAGGATGGACCCCAATAGGCTGTAAAACAAAATGTATGCTCAGTCACACCGACGGTGTAGCGCGCAAAAAATAACAATGTACAAGCTCACAAGGTGACGCAAGCTTCCACATCGGGGATATAAATCAGGCTTTATGGGCCTTTACACTATTTTTTTTATATGAACATTTTTAATTTTGTACAATATAAATTATACCATTGAGATGGTTGTATTTTGTCTACCTGCTCTTCTATAGACTTATTGTTTTCTTGACTTTTATGCAATGTAGCACTTTGAGATTTGTGTCAAATATAAAGTGCGTTACAAATAAAATGTATTATTATTATTATTACTTTTAAAGAGAATTCCCTGAGCAAGCAGGCAGGCTCTATTAACTCAATGGTAAAAATGTCACTTGCGCAGGAAACCGTGTTCGAGTTCAGTGTAGAAGAGGAAAGCTTTAAATGAACACTGAGGATTTATTTTAATTTGTACCAGGGCAGAGAGAGAGACACACACACTAAGAATTCTTCAAACAGCATATTACAGTGCCATAGTGGTATATTTTTTTCTGCTGTTTAGTCTCGGTGCTGACCAATTCAGTCTCGTGGTGCTCCTAGACTGAACTGGTCTGGTGGAATCCCTGTTGTACATGTGACACTGATAAACCTTTTTTTTCTATCTGCCTCACTCTGTCTGTTGTCTCTTTATTTCCTTAGGAACTGAAGGACCTGACCCAGCGAAACGAATGCCTCGATCTCAAAGGTACAAACACGCATGAAACGTGACTCCCATGATACGAATATATGACTTTGTTTATAATCAACAGGCTTTTCACCAGGAACATCATCAACAAGTGGGGCAGTACTAGGCTCACAATGTAACATTATGAATGCAAAATGCTTCTGCTCCCAAAAAAACTATACATTTTATAAAATAAATACTTTTATCTCCTGTCTATTTTGCTCTGTCTCTTTCTAAAATCTCTCCTCTGTCACTCTGTTCCTGCTGAATTGTGTGTGTGCGTGCATTTCTAGGTGAGAAGCTGGACTATAAGGCATGTGAGTCCCTGGAGGAGGTTCTGAAGAGGGTCCAGTTTAAAGTGGTTGACCTGGAGCAGACAAACCTGGATGAAGATGTAAGTCCATTGGATCTCTTTCTCTGGCTCTTTTTCTCTTTCTGACTGTTCCTCCCTTGTTTTCTGTTCCCCTCTCTTTGCTATACTGCACTGACAGGATATGGAGTGTTTCCCATGGTTTGACTGATAACTGCAGATGTCTGCGCGTGTGTAAACACCATTAGAGAGTTTTGGGTCTCGTAGACACGCACAGATGGAGACAGCATTGCCCCAGTAGAGTGCTGGGACACTGGGCCTGACTACTTCCTGTCACGCAGCGTTCCTAATGCACAAAGACTCAGCCTTGAGGCTGTGCCTCTCACACATAAAGGATATAAAACCAAACTCTGTTTGCGTGCGCGACTCTGTCAGTTGCTATTCGTACAAACACACTAGGGCATTATCCCATCGAAGACCACATTGGAAACAAGTTTTGAACACTTCAATGCGTTATCATCTGGGCTGAATGTAGATTCACAACTCTGTCTCTAAGCACTATGCTCAACTAGAGACTGGGGAAACTTGGAGGAAATAATTGCAGAGTTAAAAGAAATTGCAATTGCATTGATGTCCATAGCAGTAGGCATAGGTTTGTTAGCGACCGTCCTTGCTGCTGTTCTAGTAACCTTGTATTAAGAAGTCCCCAGACATATTGGTAGGCAAATAAAATCAGTCATGCTGCCCTGTTGATCCATTAACACAGAGCAGCACCTGAAGCAGGCCCTGGGCTCATCCTGGGCTGGCCTTGAGCCAGCCCTGCATAAATCCTGGGTTGGCCTTACGTCATCTGGCATACGGAATGTATCTCATGAAACGTATTTGACGTCAACATTTCGCTGAGAAATATACAGAAGACTGTATTTTTTTGCCACTCTATATTATTTGTCTCCTCACGTCAGAAGAATGGGATTTAGGTTGAAAATCTGAAATTTCCCTTAAAGAATGTTGTTTGACTCCCGATCCCGGTGACTTTTGCAGCATGCCACCCTATCGTATCAATAAAGGGATAAAAGCCACAAAAAAAAGAAGAAAAACTAGAAAATGTGCTCCTCGGAGCAAAGGTCTCCGCCAGTACTGTTCTTGATTAATCCTGTCTTACCTCACTTCAAAAGATATAAATGATCTTTTGAAGTGACACTCTATTTCATCATGCGTCTCGCTAGCCAATCAAAGCACACCCTTTCAACATATTGTCACGTGTCACGTGAAGCTTGACCAATGTTAGCTTGGTGGACACACGGAAGGACGAGAACGAAAACATAGTCTCCTGGCGGAGACAAAAAGAATGATGTCAGAACGGTAAACGTGGGGAACATGGTAGTGTCAAGGGCATGGGAAAATGAAAGAAAACGTCTGCCAAGCCTGGCTGGCTTGTTGTCACTGTTCTGGCTGTGACTCATCTCCCCACGCTACAGCCAGACTGACACACACACACACACACACACACACACACACTTATGCACACTTACATTTCCCAATACACAACCATGCGCTCACGGTGAGGGGCGTTTAAGAGAGAGAGAGCCACAGCCCGTCCGTCTCTTTCCTGTCATCTCTTCTCGTTAGCCTCGGTGTTAATGAACGACGCGCTCCGCTCGGCTGCCCCCCCACACTCCATTTTCTTCGGCACTGTCACAAATTTGCAGCTACAGCTACAGCACAGCCATCCATCTTAGGCTTGTTGTTATTTTAGATATCGCTGAGTCACCGAGGAGGTAGGGACGGACCTATTCCACTGGAGAGCTGACGAGCCTATTACTCTTCATGCATGATAATGTATGTGAAATGATGCTTATACGAGCCGTTCGGATAAGCGGTTGTCCAGAACCGCCGATCCAACCAATATGCCCATATATGGGCATGCCAATATACTGACGGGCATAAAAGGGACACAGGTAGACAGACAGATACAGAGATCTCCATATATGGGCACAAAAGGGACACAGACAGATGTCCTTATGGAGTGCTGATTTCCTTTTCCAGCAGCACTTGCCACCTGCCCACAGTGCCAAAACTTCTAGTAACTAATTGTAACGTGTATATGAGGGTGTAAGTCTGTCAATATATTGGCCATATATATTAGCCTACTCACTTTTAATGTGTGCAACGACCATTTTGTGTTTCTCATTTCTCAATAGGCTACACTGCATATTTACAAATGAGTTTCAAAAGAAACTCATTTGCTGAAATATACCAGCCATGAGTGTTCCTGTGACTCGATCTCTGCCTCCGACAGAGAGACACACACACACACACACACACACACACACACACGTAGCCGCTAAAGGTCCGCCTTCTCTCACACTTCACAGACACCGTTTCTCTTTCTCTCCTTAGCGGCTCGGATCCTTTTTCAAAATACCTGAAATAAAGAACTTTATGACAGATTTCGCATAAATCGCTGAAATGTTGGAGCAGCAGCGCACAGTAGTGCTCAGCAACACTCCGCACAGTAGTGCTCAGCAACGCTCCGCACAGTAGTGCTCAGCAACGCTCCGCACAGTAGTGCTCAGCAACACTCCGCACAGTAGTGCTCAGCAACGCTCCGCACAGTAGTGCTCAGCAACGCTCCGCACAGTAGTGCTCAGCAACACTCCGCTCCTTTGTGTCAATGAGTAAACAATCTATTCTACACACTAACGCTATTAGCATCGCAGTGGCAGCTCAGCCTCAGAGGGGAATGGATGGCAATGACTGCTGGTTTTGGTTCACTCGGCGTGCCGTTTTGGTCGCACAGGTGCTCCCAATTATATTTTTAGGTTGCACAGATTATATTTCAGGCGCATTTGCGCCCAAAATGGTCACAATTTCGAGCCCTGATACATACATGCATACATGTCAGATGAACATGAAATGGTACAGTAGAACATAATACACGTAATTACATAGAACATCAATGTGTGAATGGGGGATTGCTGTCCATGTAATTGGTTCGTTGAGGAGGGAAATGCTGTATAGTATGAATGATGTACCGACTCAATCTGTGTTATGGAAGTGAGCTCTGCACCTGCTACTGAGCAGTAAGGTTCATATTGATTGTGTAGAGGTTGAGTGGAGTTACTGAGGATGGAGTGTGTTCTCTTTATGGACGGATGAGACGGTGCAAAGTGGTCTCCACTGATGTTGCTTGCTTGTTGTGGTGAGTGATGAGTTCCATCCAGTTAAACAGTAGGCCAGGATGTTCTCAGTGAAGAGTTGCATGAGGGTTTGCGTGCCGTGAGATAGTATTTGGTTTTTACGCATCCAGTATTTTTATACAATATTACTTTAAGTGTCATGTGTGCCATAGACTGGGGTCTAGACAAGAGAAGCTCTCTTTATTCAGTTAATCTCTTCATCTTTACCCGAAGGCCCTTCTTGCAATGTCCTAGCAGGACTCGCGTACCCTGAGGGAGCGTTGCCACAGCAACCTAAACTCCTCTCTCCAGTTATCACAACTGTCTCCCCTCATATCGTTTTCTCTCTTACAATTCTCAGAAAGACACTGCACTTTATGCTTTGGAAAATAAAGTCAGGTCATGTGTTAAAAAGCAGTAAACTCTACAGTGTTTCGTTTATGGCTGTCTCCTACCTCGTTTATTCATTCAGGGTTTCCGTGGAGCACGGACCCTTAAAAGTCTTACATTTATGCTTCAACGCTCTTAAAAATGCAACAGACAGGGAAAATAGGATTCTTTCCTATGTATGCTTTTTTGTTATTGATAAATTGGTCTTACAGTAAATACAATTCTGAGTGGTATTAAAATGTCTTAAATCTAACTTGCCTAAACCTGCAGAAACCCTGTTGTTTACTCTGTCTCTCCCTCCTTCCTTCTCTCCCCTTCAAACAGGGTGCATCGGCTCTATTTGACATGATAGAGTACTACGAATCGGCCACCCACCTCAACATATCGTTCAATAAGCACATTGGCACCCGAGGATGGCAGGCAGCTGCTCACATGATGAGAAAGGTGAGAATGGGCGTATGCACACACACACACACACACACGCACTAACACACACGTCTCCACAACATGCACTGAGTTCAGTGGTTCAGTCAGTGCTCCTCTTACTGGATAACTTACTGAACCTGTCACTATGCAACACGTTGTGAGCTTATAGATCGGCTATTTTCACTAAGTCCCGTATTGTAGCTTTAGCGTCAGCTTTCTCCTCTGGAAGGATCACAGAAGAGCTCCCTCTAGTATCTAATGCTGCATGAGCCTGTCTCTCTGTCTCATTCAGTACTCTTGACACAATAGGCTCTATGCACAGCAGCCATATTGGGAATGAATTGGGCCCCTTCTTACTTCCTTCACGGGTGTTGCCAATGATACTAATTAAGGCTCTGTTCCATTTAGTGTAGCACAGTGGTTGTCTTATTTTCAAGGACCCCTATAACTCTGAGAACCAAATGGACCCGTAAGGGTCCATTTGGTTCCATTTGTACACTCTCAGACTTACACACCCACCATAAGGGGCCATTTGGGAACCAAAATGGAGTGTTTCTAGTGAGCCAACATGCACGATATCAGCACCCTGACCAGAATGGAACAGAGCCATCATTAGTATCATTGGTAACGCCTGTGAAGGAAGTAAGAGGAGGCCCAATTTCTTTCCAATATGACTGCTGTGCATAGAGCCTATCTATGTCTATGTCCTGTCTCACCATGCTCATTATTCTGCCCTTTTATTTACACTACAGGTTCTTTCTTCCATATCCTGAAAAGCAGTGGTTTTGGACGTGTAAGCTTTCCGCAGACAGTGACGATATGCAAGGCATACAGCTACATTTGCAGCCCCCTTACATGATTTAGTGGCTACACGTGTTGATGAGTGTTATGTATTGCCCGGAGCGACTCCGCTCTCATGTTCTGGGTTGCAAAGTGTGCGTATCTGAGCTTGTCAATAATACACTGCAGCTCAGCTCGGCTTGTATGCACAGACACCGTGGCAGCTGTCCATCCTTGAACCCCTGTCATGCACCAGATAAGGATCATAGTGTTTTATTGCCTCCCACCAGGCCCTGCGTGAAGGGCTGTAAACGTTGTCATTATGCACATGACACCCATGTTTGCATTTAACCGTTTTCTGAAAACCTTATGTTGCTATATATCAGTGGTGCTCAAACCTTTTCGTGTCAAGGACCCCCAATATTATGTTTAATTGGCCTCGGACCCCCATCTCTAAAATATTTTGTTCACCACAGCAGCTCAGATGACAGATTATTGGAGGTTCCCGCCCAGATCATAGTGAAGAGCAGGGCTAGTGGCTCCGTTCCAGGTAGAGGAGACGAAGCAAGGAAGTAGATTAGGGCTTGTGTGTTTGTGTGCCATTCAGTGGTCTTATCTATAAGACAGTAACTTTCTTCTCATTTAACACATTGTGTGGCAAAAACGGTCCGGACCGTTTTTGAGAATGCATGCGTCATGTGCCATAAACGGTCCGGACCGTTTTTTTGACCCTTTTTTTTTATACGTGGGGCGCTCTAACGAAACTTTGGGATCATCCAAGGAGTCTCTGAGAAGGAGAGGCCGGATGTGGATCCATGTAAAAAATCCTTCCGGTCGGCCACTCCAATGTTAACTCCTTGACTAAAAGCTTAATATCTCCATTTCTTTTTAACGTGGTGGAAGTGAGCTGTTTTCGATCGGCGATCACTCTGCAATGGAGGATCGCGTTAGAAATATTATTGTTCCAGGCGTTAGTCGGGACCCTCCGCCGTCTCGCACGCACGCTCTGTTTACATGCACTTCCGCGTCGGGGCTTCTACAGCACGAAACGTATCAACGTAAGTGGATGGAAGATATGCAGGCACTGAATGTATAATATTTTAATAAACCTCTGGCACCTCTGGCACTCTGATTTGTCCTACCACCTACTACTAGTACTTAGTTTCAACCTCGCGTCCTATGTCATTATAGACCCCCCCACCAAACATTTTAGCTTTTAGATTTGCCATTTTCTCTGTCCGTCGTACAACAAAGTATACAAGGCTTAAGAGGTACATTTCTTTTTACATATTCCACCTGTTACTAACTGTGTGTGTGTGTGTGTGTGTGTGTGTGTGTGTGTGTGTGTGTGTGTGTGTGTGTGCGTGTGTGTGTGTTCCTGTTCATTTGTGTCTCTACGCTCGGCGTCTCTCCTCGCCTCCTCAGACCAGCTCTCTGCAGTACCTGGATGCCCGTAACACCCCCTTGCTGGACCATTCAGCCCCCTTTGTGGCACGGGCCCTCCGGATCAGCGGCAGCCTGTCAGTCCTCCACCTGGAGAATGCCGGTCTGTCTGGGAGACCTCTCATGTTACTGGGTAAGAGGAAGACAAGTAGCCTGGTTCCAGACCTTAGACCCCGCCCACTCTCTGAGTGGACTGCCCCTCGTGGTCTGGTGTTCAAATGTGAACCTTAATTTATTCGGTGCAAAAAGTACCGTCCAATGAGAGTCAGAGGTGGGGGTGGGTCTTAAAGACGAGCCAATCAGCGAATATCTGCTAATTAAGCTGTGCGATGACGTCAGATGTAGGCGGATCCGTAGATCTCTTGTGATTGGTTTAGGGAAATTCGAATCCCCTCCCCCTTGTAATCGCCAACACTGGAGACAATTTTAGACTGAAGCTCCACGCAGCTTCAGGCTGATACTCAGGCTAGAAGACAAGTGCGAGAGAGAGGAGGGTGGGGGACCTGTTTCAAGCAGTGGTGTAAAGTAATTAAGTACATGTACTTAAAAAAAGTACAATTTTGATATTCTTTTACTTTACTGGAGTATTTCCAATTGTCTACACTTTTTCTAAAATAAAAAACATTCTGCCTAATGAGTTTTTTTTGCAAGCTAATGACTTTCACTCTGCTACATTTCAAACAGAGATATTGACTCTTTTGACTCCACTACATTTCTAGGGAGGGACTCTTGGCACCCAAACAAAAAGATATATTATGAATTAACCACGTAAGCCTTATTTCAAATATAGTGAAATTTGCTGATCTACAAACTGTAGATCGTCATTGTGCAACGTTTTGCACGATGACAATCACTGGTTCTCAACCTGTTTATCGGGACCCAGGAGGGTCCCCAAATGATTTTGGGGGGTCCCCGGATAATTAGCTTAACCCATTAAGACCTGAGGCCGCGTCTAAAAAAAATCTAAATCCTAACATTTTTTTGGAAAACAATATGAAAAAATAATTTTCACGATTTTTCAAAAATAGCAGATCTAGAAGCTCATAGCGCGGCACTCGGTGCCGCGCTATGAGCTTGTATAGCTGCTATTTTTGAATAGCCAAAGAAACCTAAAGTGACACAGATGCGTTCCAGGTGTAAATGGGATAATGTGCAACATTGTTTTCTCACTCAACAATAAACAAACGACATACAGTATAAGTGTATACAGAGTATCTGCACATAACTGACAATTTAGGACTTTTAACCTTTTTGATACCTCTAAAATGAAGAAGTAACATATATTAAGACCATTAGGCTACTGCGTTAAAGTAACCAACAACAACATCTACAAGCTCACAACAACGCCTCGAGTTGTGAGCTTGTAAATCTGCTATTTTCACAATATTTATCTGTGGAAATCAGACCAACAAAATGTAATGCCTCAACTCTTACAATTCAGTCAGGGTGGGGGTCCCCAGTTCAAATATGATTATTTTGGGAGGTTAATTTGTGTCCTTAAAAGGTTGTGAAGCAATGCATTGACATTGATAAAGAAAACGTACTTTGTCATTTGTACTTTTGAATGCTGTTTATTTTATAGCTTATAGTGTCAATACTACTAATAGTATTTACTTGAGTATATACTTTGTCCACCACTGCGTATTTTCTTCCTGTTGTTAGTTCCCACTTTCCCGTGTCCTTTCCTCGTCATCCATTCTCCCGGACCCACTAATGTATCTGTTTTATCGTCTAGCGACGGCTCTGAAGATGAACATGAACCTGCGAGAGTTGTACTTGGCTGACAACAAGCTGAACGGTCTGCAGGATTCTGCCCAGCTAGGCAACCTGCTGAAGTTTAACTACAACATCCAGATCTTAGACCTGCGGAACAATCACATCCTAGACTCAGGTACGCTCCCACAACCCTGCACTTCTACCTCTTTTTCTCTTGCAAAAGTCACAGTTGTCGGTTAGGCGAGTTACCAGACCACAGAAGATGTTTTTCTGGTGAAAAGTGTACGCAGTTGTTGTCTCCGCCAGAGGTGGAGAGTATGTTTTCGTTCTTGTCCTTCCGTGTGTCCGTCCGTCTCAGCCAAGCTAACATTGGTCAAGCTTCACGTGACACGTGACAATATGTTGTCACCAATGCTTTTGATTGGCTAGCGAGACGCATGACGAAACCCTAACCTATAAATAGGTGTGTCACTTCAAAAAATGATTTATATTTTTTGAAGTGAGCTTCCATCAGCCAAGCTGACATTGGTCAAGTGACACGTGACAATATGTAATATAAATAGGTAAGACAGGATTAATCAGGAACAGTACTGGCGGAGACCTGTGCTCCGAGGAGCACATTGTCTAGTTGAAGATTGTTTTTGACTTGTGGTACATTTCCAACAAGGGTAGTCAAGCCCAGTTCAGACGGTGAGGAACATTCTGTCAGAAAGCGAAACCTATGTCCTTCTTGGACCCTCTTTACATGCAGGTTCCACAAGATAGACCCCCCCAAATGGAAACAGTACATACTGTACAGTTATTGTATTGAGTCAAGAGGTTATTACTTATTGAATTACATTATTATATAGTCTGCTGGAGCCATGTCAACTACAGTGGGTTTTAAGATGTGTGACCAGTGTGGAACGTTTCCTGCCATGCTGTTTGACAGTTGACTGAAACCTGAATGCGTTTGATAGCCGTTCTGAAACTGGGAGGCTTTGAACACAGAAGGGAACGTTTGGGGATAATGGAATTGCATACATATCCGTGCTGACCTGGGTCAGAATTGAAACCACAACACGGAGATGAGGTACCTGCACATCCCTGGCTGTTTGCACACACCATGAGGGAGTGATTGTCACGCATGCATGTCTCAACAATGTGTAGCCAGTCAGGCAGTCAGTCAGTCAGTAATGGTCGGGACATTGGCTATTACAGGCTGGACCCAGAGTGCTGTAAAAAGCAACACTAGCAGGCCATGTGGCTTTTCCATGACCTCTTTATGCTACAGCATGCGGTTGTATTAATGGAGTATGTCTAACATTAGTTAAGCCTGCAATTAAAATCCATGAAAAGATAGATTGTCCACAAACATGCATACTAAAAGTAAAAAAAAAAAAAGTTCCCTTGCCAAAGCAACAGTTAGTTAATACAGTTTGGGCTCATTCCATTTGTCAGCTATGTGTCTCTGCCATTAGAGCCAAGTGCCCCGATTAAATGTTCAGTTAGGTGCCAGACCTTGTCACTTGACTACTTTATCCCTCTGTTGCTGTCACTTTTGTCTCTCTCTGTCTCTCTCACGATCTGGTCTGATGTCTCTTTACAGGTCTAGCCTACGTGTGTGAAGGGCTGAAAGAACAGAGGAAAGGCCTGGTCACCTTGGTGCTATGGAACAACCAGCTCACACATAACGGCATGGGTTACCTCGCTGCTGCACTGGTACACTGATAACCCGCTCTGTGTGTGTGTGTGTGTGTGTGTGTGTGTGTGTGTGTGTGTGTGTGTGTGTGTGTGTGTGTGTGTGTGTGTGTAAATAGACGAGTCTTACACTAGACATCAGCTCTGGCTGAGTTAATTAGTCTATTAGTTAATCCTCATTAACACCTAGTATAATTCTATCAATAGATTTAAATAAAATAAACATATTTCTAATTCATGACACTACTCCACCTCATATGTAGTGACACCTGGTGGCAAAAATATGTTACTGTAGCTACGTGAAATGAGACTGAGAGGCTTTGGAGACTTATATTTTGGGCACATAATTTGGCAGTCAGTTATGAGCAAATAATCATTAGCTACTGTAAAATCAACAGACAAGGTTTGATAGATAACATGCATACAGAATTTCACTTCCTTTCTTAAAGCAAATGATACTGTATGATGAAGATGACACCAATAACCAACACAGGTGTGAACTGTACGTCGTTACAGGACATCTTAATAATGGACAGCTAATTAAAACACTTTCATTTATCTTGTTATCTTCCTTCTTTTAACTGTATGAAAGTAATGAGTACAAACACCTTTATATTTCATGCAGCAGACTGGGTTTATTTAAGCAGGGTTTTTCTCTCTCCACAATACACTACAAGAAGGGCCACTTTAAGTTACATGACCTCTTGGATTTTCTTTTTTCTTTTTTTTGTCATCCTTGAAGGACACAATGAACATTGTGCATGTGCAAAATAGAAATGAGAACATTACAGCCTAATATAGCCACTTAAAGGGGTATTTCCACTTTATTTCACTCTAAAACACAGACTCCTTGAAAATACACATCCCTGGATCTGGTGACTGATATCGTCAAACATTGTTAACATGGCATTTGAGTTGAATTGGCTTATATACTGTAGGAGGGGTGTATGTCTGATCAAATGAATGTCAAATATCCAAATATTGAATCGGGCAACTTAAAAACTGTCTGGGGTGGCCACACAAGACATGACCCCAGAAGTGTTTAAAAGTGAAATAACCCTTTAAAGTTAGTTTATGTCAGAAACTGACACTGGAAAAAAAAAAGAAACCTTGAACATTACTGAAAATAAACTGCACCCCTGAACTTACCAGCAAAAAAGGTGGAATCTATGAATAAAGAAAAAGGTTGTGTTCTCTTTGAAAACCATTTATATGAGCATTGTACAAGTTCATAACTCTACTCTATCACTATCACTGCTATCATTTAGCTGCTCACAACTGACTCCATATTGTCTCATAATAGTGCTTTTGATTTTCCAAGTCAACAGACATTAATTTTAGACCAGACTTTAAAAAGATCCCACATATTTGTCTATGTTTAAAGTCTTATTTATTACAAGGGTGATGGTATCCCCCATGTAGGCACAAACTTCCAAGTTGTTCTGGACAGAACAGTGGTTTCGTCCCCCCTCAGTCCCCCTCAAATTCCCTAAATCCTCTGATCTGTGAGCTATAACAATAGAATATTCCAAACCTCTCACCTCCCATGTGGAAATTGGAAGGCATAGCATTCCATTACTTTACAGCAGCTGGTAACTGTTTTTACGTTTGTTTTTTGAGTGAAGAAACAAATAGATATAGCTTTGATTTATCATAGAGTGGATCTGGAAGTGGTTATGCTGAGACATTAAAGGGGTCTTCTAAGACACTGGTTTTCAGCACCAGGCCCGGGGATCACCAGGGTTCCAAATGGACCCTAATGGACTCTCAAATTAACACTGAGGATTTTACAATGTAGATTGGGGTCCTAGAGATAAAAAAAAAACGGTATCAAACTGGGGGCCTTGAAATTCAAAAGGTTTAGAATGACTGTTCTAAGAAGTCTGTTAGTGTTCCCATTACTGGAGCTTAGGGCAGTAGCGCAGAACACACACACATGGCTGGAACATTCCTCTTCAGTGATATGACACATCCCATGACTGGCATGGCTGCTGTTTCGTAACCGTAACCTCAGAGATAACCACAGGATGCACCAATGCATTAAGCTGGTTTTATGTCATATTTGATGCTCATTGTCATTATGTTTTCCTGTAGCGAGTCAATTACTTCAACTTGCCTTTGTTTAGCATCTGCCAGATGGCAGCTGTAATAACGTTTCCCTCATACATTCTAATAAAAAATATATTATGCATTTATCAGTGTTAAGACTTTCCTATAAACTTTTTTATATTTGAATTATTGATATTTTGTATAACACTTTGCCTCTATACACTAGTGGTGGGAAAAAAAGTTCATTTCAGTGAACGAACGATTTCGTTCATGTTCACGGCGACGATTCGTTCAAATGATTCGTTCTCGTTCAGTAGCGCTATTTTCTAGTGTTCAAAATGTACTCGAGTAAAAGTACAAAAGTATTGGCATCAAAATATACTTAAAGTACCAAAAGTAAAAGTACTAACATGGTTAATGTACGTTTTACAATGTGTGTAAAACACCATCGCGGGAGCGGGTTTTTTTTACGTCGCGCGTGAACTTAACAGTTTCAGAAAGTGAACGAGCTTGTTCATGTTCACGGCAAATGAACTAGTTCTTTTGAACGAATCGATCATGAACGACACATCACTACTATACACAATTGTTACAGTTTGGTTTTATTTCTTCCCTGCAGCCATGCACCCAGAGCCTGGAGACTCTGAACCTGGGTCATAACTCTATAGGGAATGAAGGGGTCCACAAGTTGAAGGATGGACTTATTGGTAACCGCTCCGTACTCAGGCTGGGCCTAGCCTCCACTAAACTGTCCTGCGAAGGTGGGTACAAATTTGTGTAGGAACTTGTATTTGTCTTTTCTCCCGACTACAGCAGTAGTAATGCCTGATTTTATATTTGGATGTGCACACCAAAAAATAGCAGATCTACAAGAGCTATGATGTGTTGTGAACTAGATCAGCTATTTTCCGCAGTGCGACACAGCATGTAACTGATCATAAATCACCCTTAACTGTCACTAACCCTGTCACGCTATCATCCGTATGTGCTGTAGGCGCTGTGGCCGTGGCTGAATTCATCGCAGAGAGCCCCAGGCTGCTGCGCCTTGACCTGCGAGAGAATGAGATCAAGACGGGCGGCCTGATGGCGCTGTCTCTGGCCCTGAAGGTCAACACCTCTCTGCTCCGCCTTGACCTGGACCGTGAGCCCAAGAAAGAGACTGTAAGGAGAACAAGTAGAGGGGACGAGGGGGGGATAAGGACATAAACAAAATGTCATGTGTAGATGTCAGTGACAAACAATAGTGTGGACATTGCATGCAGGTATGATGCGTTTCCTCTTTGATTGGATCTGACTTACTCTCTGTTTACCCTCAGGTGAAAAGCTTCCTTGAGACACAGCGCGCCCTGCTGGCGGAGATCCAGAACGGCTGCAAGAGGAACTTCATCCTGGCCAAGGAGAAGGAGGAGACCGACGAGAAGATGAGGCAGTCGGCCTCCATGGCCGAGATCGCCACAGAGGACGGCACAAGGGAGGAGGAAGGAGCCGTGTCAGAAGAGCAGGTGGAGGCGGGGAGAAAAGACGGCGAGGAAGGAGGAAGCGGCACTAATGAAGGACAGACCAGCAGCCAGACAGGTGTGGGTTCTGAGACGGCAGCTCCGCCGCTGATCCTAGAGTCGGACTCTGACACCGAGGACGAGAACGAAGAAGAGGCAGTTCTCTCCAAGGCCCCGTCCTTGTCCGACTCCTCTCCCTCCCCGAAACAGAATGGCCCCCCAGCCCAGCCAGAGGTTGCAACCCCACCTCTCAGTGCCTCACCGTTGACCCTCGTTGTGCCCCCCTCCCCTGCCCCCGCCGTGGGTCAAAGTGTCATTTCAGGGATCACTGTGACAGAGACGCCTGTTCCGCCTGGCACGCCTCCCTCCCCTGGAAGATGTATATCTGTGTCCAGCCCAGGGAGGGGCCACAAGATCTTCATGGTGACTCGGGTGGAGAGTCCCCCCGACCAGCAGCAGTTGCAGCTACAGCTCCAGATGAGCTCTGCTACAGTGTCCGGCCAGGAAACGGCGACCAAGAACACCATAACAAGCAAGCCTGCGGTGGTGTCCCCAGCGCCCAGTGCACAGCAGACCAGGCAGGAGGCGTCCGCATCACATCCTGTCCAAGTCACGACCCACAGCCTGGCAGAGCAGTCTCCAGCTCAGGCGGCCACACAAACGCAACTGGCAGAGGAGGGAGGGAGGTCAAGATCACCCACGCTGTTGAAAGACTGTGACCCAAAAGACTGTGACCCAACAGAGCGGAGCCCCGTGGCACCCTCACAGCCATCTTACGCGCCCTCCCTCCATACAGAGTCTGCACTTGATGTCACACTGGCCCAGGCACAGGGTACTGAACAAAGCCAGCCCACAGACGCCATACTGGCCAGCGTTTTACAAACGGAGCGGGCCGAGCAGAATCCACAAGCACTTGCACCAGCCCAGCCTTCCCATTCCTTACCCGTGGAGGATGTAGCGCTCACAGATCCACTACAGACGCAGCCCCGAGTGACAGAGGACACCAAGGACATTCCATCAGAAGCTTCAGCTGTGAAACCACAGTCTGCCAGCGAAGGAGAGGAAGCAGAGGAGAACGGAGGTGTTCTGACAGAGGAAATACAAGCAATGCCATGCCCAGACAGCACAGAAAAGTGCAAGCAGTCAGGGGACAGAGATCTGTGTCAGGCTGGTGCCCCTCTGTCTCAAACAGACACAGCACAGCAGTGTGCAGGTGACTCTACGCAGGGACCGACGGAGCAAGCCTTCACTTCAAAAATCCCAACACAGGAACAGACAGAGGCACCTGTGCAACAAACGCTACAGGGGGTGCCAGAAACCCTGTTGGAGCTGCCGAGCTCCACAGAGAACGTAGCAGAGAAACTAGACAGTCAGCAAAGCCAAGAAGCAGACCAGATGCCAAAGTTGACCACAATAGAGCAGCAAGCAGAACTGCAACCATGTGACGCAGTAGAGCGACAAGCAGAAATGCAATTATGTGACACAGTAGAGCGGCAAGCGGAAATGCAACAATGTGGCACGGTAGAGCGAGAAGCAGAACTGCAACCATGTGATGCAGTGGAGCGACAGGCAGAACTGCAACCATGTGATGCAGTGGAGCGACAGGCAGAACTGCAACCATGTGATGCAGTGGAGCGACAAGCAGAACTGCAACCATGTGATGCAGTGGAGCGACAGGCAGAACTGCAACCATGTGATGCAGCGGAGCGACAAGCAGAATTGCAAGAACTGCAACAGCGTGATGCTTCACAGGCAGCCTTCTCTGTTTGCGTAGGTCAGAGGGAACTTCCTGTGGCCCAAGGAGAAACCCCGAAGCCAAGTCCAAGTCAGCTGGAGGAGACTTCACCAAGTCCCCACACTTGCACAGAATCGCCTGACGAGAGCTCCGCAGATGGGGACGAGGGCCTCGGTGCAGTGGACGAGGAGGTCAGAGGAGGGGGTGGAAGTTCAGCTCTGCCCAACGGCCTGAAGCCAGAGTTCTCACTTCATCTCCTGGACTCCGAAGGCCCTAAGCCTGGCAGCTGTGTGATGGAGCATGGTGAGTCAGGCCTACAGCATATATACGTACAGTGTCTAGTGCACGACACACAATACATGCGTACCGCAGTAAATGCACATGCCATATTTCTTGAAAGTGGCAAACCCCAATTTGATCGTTTGTTCCTTGTTCCTTGTGTGTGTGTGTGTGTGTGTGTGTGTGTGTGTGTGTGTGTGTGTGTGTGTGTGTGTAGTGAGTTTGACTGCAGAGCTGAGCTGTGGACAGGATCTGGAGGAGCTGCTGCTAGATGCCAGTTTGGAGACAGGGAGAGATGCACCATGAAGTTAGGAGGTAACCCCCTTGTCTACACACACACACACACACACACACACACACACACACACACACACACACACACACACACACACACACACACACACACACACACACACTTTTTACACAGATACCATCATATATCTTATACCTCAGTGAAATGCCAGGGAGGTATGAAAATATATCTCTGCTGTCCAGCGCGAAACTGCTAACTCCAAAACGCTCATTGTTCAGGAAACGAAAAAACAAAATATACGTTTTTCAGGAAATGAAGAAAACCTTATATTTTTAAAACAAAGCAATACTGCCTCATCAAAGTTGGTATAGTGACTGTATATATTGTCAGATACTTGCATGTGTCATTATATTATCAACACTTTACCCAAATCGCGGGTAAATCAACACTTTACCCAGCGCAAGTGGAGGTTTCAAAGGGGTACAACTTCTCAAAAGCTAACAATGGATCTCCAAGCTCACAATGCATCACAACGTGTGAATTAATGCCCTGATGCTTCATGCCACTTATTATACAGGCCTACAATAATAAACAGGACTTTAAATAGTACAATAACTTCTGCAAAGAGGTAGTAGAAGCCCAACAGAAATGCTATGAACGCCTTTCTTCTTGTCACAATGCTCTCCTCATTAAACACTTCATAGATTTTAGAAATATAATTACTTGTTTTCATAACATTAGCGTCAGTGCTAAGTTTGATAAACAGGTACACTGCATAGTTTTAACAGACTACGGGGAGTTAATGTTTACGTATTCCTCCTCCTCGCTCACTGCGCTCTACTCATGCTGTTAAAAAGCAGCGCTGTAGAGGAGAGGGGGAGTTGTTTGTTTTTGACGGACAGTTTGAGGATCCAATGGAGTTGGGAGTTTTCGTCGGAGGCGCCTTTTAATACTTTTCATTGGTTCAAATGTTTTGATTTTTTACGCAGACCTAAAGGGTGTTCAATAGCATTGATTTATGAAAAAAAAAAGAAAAAAAGATGAAAATGGAGTTAGCTGGTTCGTCCTGGACACCGACGATATATACTGTACCACCCAAGCCTAGATCCCTTTGCCATGGTTCTCATGGTATCTCATCTACAGGCATTATAAAGTCAATGATGACTTATTTTGTTGGACATGGATTTTTGTTCATGAAAAGTCAGGGAATTTCACTTTGCATTTAGAGTGGGAGCCCTGCTTTGGAAAAAAAAAGTTGACTATTAATTGCTAATTGACATCCTCTTTTCCACTTCAACAGGAAATGGAGGTCAGGATAAAGAGAGCAGTCAGATGGTTTGTCTGGCTCTACAATACAACCGGTCGCCCCACCATGTTTCTTTCTTTTTGTTGTTGTTCCCATGATCAAAAACACTTCCTTTCTGTGAAGATCTGAAGACCCGGTGTCATTGTCTAAGTACTATAAAATATACCAGAAAAGAAAAAGAACTATTCAAATGACACACAAAAACAAACTGTGGTCATCAGGCTTGGTCATGCCATTAGAAATTCCCTGCACTCACACTACGTTCACTACTGAAACAAAACACACACAAGAAGAAAGAGTATGTTAGAAGAAAAGAGGATGAGAAATCACACAGTTATCACTACATCCTGTCAGTCTGGAAACACTTCAGCAGGTAGCAGGGAGCCAGAAATGTAAAAGATAACAGAGAGATGGAGAGGGGGGGGGGTACAGCATAACACTAACCAAAGACAGACCTTGCTCATGCCCTGGCTTGTTCTACAATATGGGTGTTTCTGTAGGTTCCATTGAGATTTACACTGTAGTGCGGGGGGAATTGAGTTGGAGCTAAGCTTTCTTCGTTATGTCACAGACACACAAACTTACTGTCGCTCCACTTGTAAGAAAAGAGGGCCCTGGTAACAAGTGCATCATGAACCTAAGTGAAGAGGCCCCGGTATAGAATCATGAACCCTGCTGAGAGGACCTGTTGGTTTTAAATGTACAGAAGACTTCTTGGAGAGGGTAACGTATAGGTCCTACACAAAGGCTTTTATACCCAAGGGTGGCAATGGTGTAAATGTGTGTGTGTGCGTGTGTCTGCGTGCGTATGTGTTAACTTTTCCGTCTGCGCATCCCAAACTCTGTAAGGGACCTCTGCCAAAGTGACCTCCCTCTTTTAGCGTTCCCCCCCTCCTCTGTTCACTTCGGCCCCTCAGGAATCGGCATCCCTTCCAGTCAGTCTCCATGGATCTGATGCGGAGAAACCGGAATCTTTTTCTTTTCTCCTCGCCTGCCAAACTGCTCTGTCTCGGTAACAAAACGGCTCTGGGTTGGGTTTGCTTTGCGAAAAACAATGTCATTCATTAACTCTCCAAACTGAAGCCTTTAGAAAGAAAAAGAAAGAAAGAAATACCTTCTGTGAATGTTGGAATACAAGAGATCTGCCTTTGTTTAAGTTGTGTTGCTCGTTACAGAGAAAGTCTCATTACTTTTCCTCTCTTCTTCCCAAAACTCTTTTTTTGGGGGCTTACATTTACCGTTGAATTGTTCCTTGTCCAGCCAGTCACTGTTCTTTGAAACTCGTTAGGAGTATAAAAAGTAATTCTGTGTATTCTCCCCTTTTGCCCCCCCCCCCCCCCCCCCCCCCGGTTCAACATTCATGTTGCCTTCAGTTCAACACTTAAGTAGAATCTCATCTCTGTTTTTGCTGCTTTGAGAAATCAGTTGTTTTTGTATTTATTTTATAGCTATATGAGCCTTCTTTCTGTGTGATTAATTTTTCTCCCTTCATCCCCCTTTTTATCTTTTCTTTTCCATTGGGGTTTTGCTTTTAAAGACTTACCCTTTTTTGGTGTATATTTCTGATTCATATTAGAGCAAATATTTAGTTTTCCTTTTTTTTTATTTTTTGGCTGGAGGGGGGGGGGGGGGGTATTTGGGATAAACATTACAATGTTGGGTGGAGGGATGAATAAAATATTGAGGGTTATGGCAATAGTGGGGGAGGGGATTGTGGGTTCAGATATGAATACAAACTTGGTGAACTGAGGGGCAGCGTACTTGATGACTAATTAAAACCCACATCATTGTTAAAACACCATTCTGCTATGTTGAGCTATGACCACAAGGGGGTGCTGGGGTTTTATTGTGCTCACCTACCACAAGAATTATGGCCAATGGAGTGTTAAATGCAGGAGCTCCTCCTAAAAGAAAAAAGACTTTGATACCATACATTAAGTACAACAAGCCCTGGCTGCAATGCATTCTGAGACTGCCCCACAATTTAAACCTACTGTGTGTCAGATACTGTGGACTGCATTCAAACAGCTTTTTTTTCTATAGCAAGACGATGAAACTACAAATGAAAGGCGGCTATTTCACTCTTGCATTGTATTTTGGGAGGGGGGGGCACTTCACCCCACCCCATCCCATCATTTGAATCCTCCTGTTTGGTGTCCCTCATTCTCATCCGATTGTTCTGGAGTTCAAATCCACATTGCTGTGCTGCCCCACTGTTTGTAATGCTTTCTTTTTTTTTTCCTTTTCTTTTTTTTTTTAGTAATTTTTAGTTATTTGTTAACTTAATCAAAATGTGCTGGTAATCACAAAATATATGTATGGCAAAATTTGTTCCTCAAATAAATGCATGTAATGACTAATGATGTGATTGTGAATGTTTCACTGAAATTACTGAGTTTGGGATTTCTGCTAGAATCGTTTGCAGAAGTTTGCATGATAAATGGAGATAATTTAATGATGAGTAAAAATCAACTGGCTGGAGATGGCCGGTCAATAATTATACAACTTAATCTGCTGTATTTTACACAGCAAGCATAACAAAAATATTTAAGAAAGAAAGCTCATCTTGACTTAAACAGACAGTGCTATGGAGGGTGGAGTCGATACAAACACTGGTACACAGACTTGGACCAGCGTAAAGTACCACACTCCTATATGTCCTCCTAAATAGACCCCTGGTCCCACACGGGACCACATTGTTGGTAAGGAAACATTATTGTTTCCTTGTCATTGTCTTGACCTCGTTTTATAAAGACTTTGATAATGACCAGGAAAGGACTAGCTGTCTGGGCTAAATGACAATCACATTTTGTTGCCGTTGAACATTTGGTGGATGTGGCCTGGATGCAATTTGCTGATGTGTTTGAATTGGATGGGTTTCAGGATTCCTCCTCTTTCTCAAAAGACTGTAAAAACAGGACTGATAAGTTATATAAAAATGGGGAGCTTGATGTCTCAACATTTTTGCATTGCATTATGTGGCAAAAATTTAAGCAGCCTTTGACAGTTATTCTGTGTAATGTTTAGCTCATGGAAAGTAAGCTGACATTTTCAGGCCCAACACTTTATTAGTCCCTCTAGGCAGGCAGGGACTTGACCTTTTTAATTAGGTGAACTCCAAGACATTCATGCATTGACCAAACTATATAATGTGGTGAGAGGTGAGGGGGTTCACTTATCCTGAAGCCAAGGTATAGAGCAGGGGGTAGACCAGAGCGCAAGAGCTCTATTCTGTATGTATTACTGTAATTCTCTCCTGAAGGAATTCCAGACTGTACTAATCCACTCCTCCCCTCCTCTAATAATAGGGGGTGAGGGTGGGGAAATAGTCAGAAGATATCATGGTGTGATTTTAATAAAACTCCATGACTTTACGAGGGTCCAGCATTTCAAACGCTCCTAATACTGTATATGATGTGGGTTTTGTTTTTAATTGAAACTGAACTTTAAAAAAAAACTAAAGTAGCAATTGCCAGTGTAATTGTACTTGCATGTGATCGTGTTGCTGATTTGATGAGATGAACAAGAGTGCAGGACATTGTAACATAAGCGTTAGATTCTGACCGTGGTTTCTTTAGCGAGACAATTGTAAAATAACCTGTCTAAATAGGCCAATAGGGACTTCAATCTGCTCCCCACCCCTGTCCAAATAAACCAACAACCTTGTTAATAGGAAAACTAAAAAATCCTCTTATTTGCAGCATGTGGGTTCATACTTTTAGGCTGCTGTGCCTTATTTCCAAAGTCACTGAGGTTTGTCTGGTCATGTGATCCAACCAGTGAGCCCATATCAGCATTGAAATTCTTTTGAATTTAATTTGTGCACAAAATGTACACGGCACGCCCCCACGAGCTCTCACCCCACCCCTGACCTTCCCCTTCCTTTCCTATCTATGCAACTGCTGTATGTTCACCCATGTAATACATCCCAGGTACCCCCTCTTTCCAAGATTCTATTCCAGGAGATAGGCACAGCTTAAAAGCTAATTTAAAGTGGCCTTCGGTCCTTAGTTGACTATCCTCAGCTTCTCCCTCAGTAGCCTTGATTTCACTTCGTTATTGGATCTGAAGTGTGGCTCAACTTTACAATCTGGTGGGATATCTTGAACAAAGTTTAATGTGAGTTGAATTAAATAATTGGATAGCAAGTAGGCCTACATTGTGCAATATTGCATTCAGTGTTTATGTGAATTTCTGCTTATAACATCCATTCTGTAAAAGTGAATTCTGTCTTGCATTTTGAGTTTGTTTATTAGGGTGACTTAAGTCATGTCTGTCATTTCCTCAGCCTTCATACAAACCTGCCATATTGTAAATGTACTTTGGTAAAACTGTTTATTCACTGCAGTTGTATGGGACTTAAACTGTAGTCTACCCACTCAGAGTCGTTCTGTTGTGATGTGTCCAAAATGCAAATACTATTTTATGATAGAAAATATGTTGTTAATTGTCAATTAAGCACACCATCACATCATGGAAGTTCTGAGAAAATCAAGTCAGCAGAACAGGGTTATGGTGGTTTTATTGCATACAGTACTACATTGGTTTCTTGTATATTCTTGGTTCAAATAAAAGGTTTCTTAGTGCTCTACTAGTGATGGTTTTGTGTTTGCATGTTTGTTGTTGCTAATACATATTTAAGTTGCTTTTGTTGACAGGAAAGCCAATTCAAACAGTATTAACATGATCAATACGTTTCTGTTGACGTTCCAGAGTAAACTGTGATGTTCCCGCATTTCAGACATTCTATTTGAAAGCAAGAAGTCTGTTTTGATGGTGATGGCATTCAGAGAGTAGTTGACAATGAATGTCAAGAAGCTGTTAAGGCATTACATTATTTTGGTGCTACTGGAGAGGTGTTACTCCTCACACACTCATATCCATATTCTGGTAAATTATGAACACTATAGAGTCTAGTGTTCTACTTTCGCCTGCGCACTTCACCGCGTATGGTCTAGTGACTAGACCAAAGTAACTAAGTACATTTACTTAAGTACTGTACTTAAGTACAATTTTGAGGTATTTGTACTTTACTTGAGTATTTCCAATTTCCAATACTTTTACTTCTACTCCACTACATCTCAGAGGAAAATATTGTGCTTTTACTCCACAACATTTACTTGAAAACTTTAGTTAGGCCTACTAGTTTACTTTTCAGATATAAATTATGATATAATGAAACATACATTAACCACTTTAGCACACATTAGCCCTATTTTATACACAGGCTATTTGAAAATAGCCGATCAACAAGCTCACAACGCGTTGCGGTGAGACGCTTTGTGAGCTTGTAGATCTGCTATTTTCAAATATTTAGTACTTTTACTTTTGGTACTTTAAGTACATTTTGATGGCATGCCAATACTTTTGTACTTTTACTCAAGTACATTTTTTATTCTGGACTTTTACTTGTAACAGAGTATTTTTATATTGCAGTATTGATACTTTTACTTAAGTAAAGAATTTGACTATTTGGGTACTTTTTCCACCACTGGACTACACCATAGGCCTACCCGGTGAAGTGCGCAGGCGAAAGTAGTTCAAACGTGGGATTAAATTGCGCGTCCTGTCGCGCGTTCCCCCCGCGCGTCCCGTCGTGCCTCAGATCAATTGCTCCAGCAACTGAGGAGAACCAGGCACACAGTTATGCTGACACGACGGTTACAGAGGTTTGTCAAATTATAGGAGGATTAGCAGAAAAGCAGAATCTCAAACATCATTATGAATGAGCAAATGTCCTAATTTAACTATATAATAATAATAATAATAACTAGAAAAAGTGCTCCTCGGAGCACAACTCTCCGCTGTTGGGAATGTTGGGAATGTTCTATCTGTATAAGTGTCCTATCCGTCCTGTCTGTATAAGTGTCCTATCCCTCCTGTCTGTATAAGTGTCCTATCCGTCCTGTCTATGTAAGTGTCCTATC
The DNA here is from genome assembly GCF_963454915.1 of Gymnoscopelus microlampas. Taxonomy (NCBI): domain Eukaryota; kingdom Metazoa; phylum Chordata; class Actinopteri; order Myctophiformes; family Myctophidae; genus Gymnoscopelus; species Gymnoscopelus microlampas. The sequence continues at coordinate 51,997,742 of NC_139945.1, forward strand.
CGTCCTGTCTGTGTAAGTGTCCTATCCGTCCTGTCTGTGTAAGTGTCCTATCCAATTGTTACAGTATCCGCCATTTCTCAACCATTTCGTGATTGTTCCTGTCTTACCTCACTCTTACCAGACTTGTGTTGGGAATGTTGGGAATGTTCTAATTCTTATGTTCTAACTGTCCTATCCATCCTGTCTGTATAAGTGTCCTATCCGTCTTGTCTGTATAAGTGTCCTATCCGTCCTGTCTATGTAAGTGTCCTATCCCTCCTGTCTGTGTAAGTGTCCTATCCCTCCTGTCTTTATAAGTGTCCTATCCGTCCTGTCTGTATACTGTAAGTGTCCTATCCGTCCTGTCTGTATACTGTAAGTGTCCTATCCGTCCTGTCTGTGTAAGTGTCCTATCCGTCCTGTCTGTGTAAGTGTCATATCCCTCCTGTCTATGTAAGTGTCCTATCCGTCCTGTCTGTGTAAGTGTTCTATCCGTCCTGTCTGTATAAGTGTCCTATCCGTCCTGTCTGTATAAGTGTCCTATCCGTCCTGTCTGTATAAGTGTCCTATCCGTCCTGTCTGTGTACTGTAAGTGTCCTATCCGTCTGTGTAAGTGTCATATCCCTCCTGTCTATATAAGTGTCCTATCTGTCCTATCTGCCAATTATGTATCAGCCATGCAGCCATTTCGTGATGGTTCCTGTCTTACCTCACTTTGACAGTGGCACAGACACTGTCAAAGTGACGCCATGTATTTATACAGTATTTCACCGTATTGTCACGTGTCACGTGAGGCTTGACCAATCGGTGTGTCATATTTAGAAAGTGAAAACAATACTCTCCTGCGGAGAGTAATAATAATAATAATATAACAACTTTATTTATATAGCGCCTTTCAAAAACAAGTTACAGAGTGCTTTAAAATAACAACTCTTAAAATATACAATACAAATCAGACATTAATTGTATAAATCAGGGGTCTTCAACAGGGGGTCCGGGACCCCTAGGGGGTCCTCAGAGCTACTATAGGGGGTCCGCCAAATATTTGTCTGATAGGATTTCGTTTTTTTTACATTAACTTGAACCCTAGAATTCCTTTTTGAGGGGAACATTAGCCAAAAATAGCAGATCTACAAGCTCTCAACGCCTAGCGCTGCGAGGCGTTGAGAGCTTGTATATTACTTGACCTTATAAGTCATTATAGAATGCTTTATAAAGACAAGTGTTATGATTATTGTTATAAGTAATTAGGAATATTTATGAGTTCTTATAACTATAATTATACAGTGTAATAATACAGATTATAATGTATTATAAGCATGTTTATAAGGCATTATAGACATGGTATGCATGGTATGCACAGCAAGTGTTACCGTTGCAGTCTTTGAATATTTCGAATATTTTCGCTGAATTGAATATATCCCTGAATTGCATTTGCAATAGTCAAGTCTGGAGGAGATAAAAGCGCGGATGACCTTTTCTAGGTCTGCAGCTGTAAGGAAAGGCCTGACCTTTGCTAGTTGTCTCTCAGCTGGACAAAGCAGGACTGAACTACTTTTGTTACCAGAGTCCTGTTCCTCAAAAGGTGAATTAGAGCTAAAGCCTGGCTTTACCACCTATCCTGGCTTAATTTAGCCAGGATTAGGGCTGAATCGGTTCCTCGAAAGCTGAATTATCTTGAAGATTAGTTTAGCCAGTTCACCCTGGCTAAGTTTAGCCATGACCCGATTCCACAAAAGAGAATTGAAGCAAGCCTACCTTAGTTACCATGGCAATTTAGCTGTGAAGTTAGCCTGGTCAGGAGCAGGCTAACAGCCAAGCTTACTTAATCCAGTGCCTTTGTTCTTCAAGTTTTTCCACAGTAAATTCAACACATGTGTTTGTATATGGACTCATTTGAATGACCCTGCATTCAAATAAAATGAAATCAATACAATAAGATATAATCAAATTAATGATATTACTGAAATAGTGTGTGACCATGAATCATAATTGTTTCACAATGACTCATGTGATATGTCATTGTCACTCTGTTAACACTACTGTACCAACGTCGCGTCACCAAAAGTTAGCCACGCCCCTTTTCCAACGCTACAGCCCTTTGGGGGTCAAACTGTACATAGAGATGCGCTTAAGACTAGAGAGTGACGGTGGTTTGTGTTTGTAAACATTAACTTCTTTGCCGACTACATAGTGATCAGTGCACACTGTACATGTGTGGCTGGTCTATGAGAAAGCTGTTCACATGTCGCAGCTCTCCTCTTCAAGATTGAATACAGTGTGAGGCTAACAATGTATTCAAGAGAAGAGACTAGTATGGCTTGGATCTCAGCTGTAGCCTACCACACAAAGATTTAACGTTCAACAACCTGCCCAAATACAGCCGTGTTTGTTCACGTAATTTTCTCAAAGGTACATTTTTTACCAAAAACATGAAACTGCTATTTTGTCTCTGCTAACTAAAAGCAACTAGGTAACTAGACTAGGATAGCCTAGGGCAGAGTGTTAGTGACTTTTTTTCTCTCTCTAACGCTCTGACAGGCGCGCTGCTACTACCAACTTTAATAAAAAAAATAAACAAAACTATTTCACTATTCACCGAAACAAAGGCAGTTTTGTGTTATTGAAAGTTGCGGTGAGTAGCAAAATAGCTTTGTTTATTTTTATTAAAGTTGGAGACCTCGCACGGTAGTGGAATGTTCGGTCTATGAGCAGAGCAGCGCGCCTGTCAGTGCATAACATCCTAGTTACATTACCTACAGTAGTTACTTTCAGTTAGCAGAGACAAAATAGCAGTTTCATATCTCCAACTTTAATAAAAAACAAAACAAAACTATTTCACTATTCACCGAAACAAAGGCAGTTTTGTGTTGTTGAAAGTTTCGGTGAGTAGCAAAATAGCTTTGTTTATTTTTATTAAAGTTGGAGACCTCGCACGGTAGTGGAATGTTCGGTCTGTGAGCAGAGCAGCGCTCCTGTCAGTGCTTAACATCCTAGTTACATTACCTAGTTACTTTCAGTTAGCAGAGACAACATAGCAGTTTCATATTTTTGGTTAAAAAAAATACCTTTGAGAAAGTGAAGTGAACAAACACGGCTGTACTTGGGCAGGTTGTTGAACATTAATTCTGTGCGTCGTACAGCTGAGATCCAAGCAATATGTGACGGTGGCCAGGTTGTCACATGTAACTTGCCACTTCTTTTTAGAATGCTGACACTCTTTACTTTGTCTCAATAGTAAATAAATAACAATACACATTAAACTCACAACAATAAAATATCAGTTGCACGGTAAAGTGCGGGGTGCGTAATTACTGTGAGAATAATACTGTTTGTTAGGTACTGCAAGACTACGCCACCTTTTTATTTAAGAGGTAGGGTCCTCTGTAACACTCTTTCTTAGGCTATTCACAGGTTCGAGTTTACCCAGGTAAGTACAATACTTTTAAATGAGAACAACACTTCAACACATATCCCTTGGAGAAAGCTGGACGGAAACAGGTTTGTATAAAAAGGTAATCTATTTTATTAAGCTAATACAGTGGCGTCTATAAGCCATAAAATATTGAAAAGCATAAACAAAATATAACACTAATTCTAAAACCTCAACCTCCTAATGCGCCCACTAACTAACTAAAATACAGGAATACAGACAATCACCAAACACTAAAAACAGACAGGGCTTGTGCAAACTATAGCAAATAAATAATGAATTTAGCGTTAAAGTGCCAACTATTACTGAAGCAGTAAAGTGCCAAGTGCCAATTCAATTGCTATATGTCATATACTCATCACGGTTCAATGCAAAAGGTGGGAATGTCCTTATATGGGGTTTAACTGGAGCGGGGGTTTAGGCCAGGAATCACTGTCTCTTCTTGTCTTCGTGCGTATTGCCTGCAATCATAGAAACTAGAACCAGTTCATCTGTTCAGGTATATTTCACATATGAGGTTTAGGACCGTGGGTTTATAAAGGTAACGTTGCATAGAAGGACACTTACTCGCCCGCCAGACTGTACGTCTGGCTTTGAGGGTGTGAAGCGCGCAACGTTATCGCCACTGGACCTCTCCTCCGTTCCTTGGTTCGTCTGTCTGTCCTCCCCGTCTCTGCTGCTACTGCGCCGTCTGCTCACCGTCCGCTGCTGGTGGCTTGGTACGTGCCGCGATCACTGTATTCCCCACCTCTGCTCCGTGGTATGTCTGCTCCTCCTGTGCACAACCGTCCCTTCTGGCTGTCACTTCCACACTGCCCTGTATGCCTGTCTCTCTGCTGTCCAAGTGGCTCGCGCTCACTTTTGAATAAGGTGGGCCACACCCTACTCCGCCCTCATTCGCTCTGCCACCAGCGTGACCTGGGGACATTGGCCGTCCGCTGTCACAAGGCCAATGTCACACAGCCTATAGGGGAGTCCAATGTCAAGTGGCTCGGGGACCGGGGGGAAATACATTGTCAACCATAAAACATGCAGTGCAGAAATATAGTTAAGAGAAAGATGTTTTTAAGTGCGTAATACAGGTTTTTCATCATCAATAAAAAATGTTACAATTTGGTTTCACCCCCCTGCTTTGACCCTGTCACATCCCCCCCCACTTTTCCGTTGCCAGTCCCTGCAACTGTCCCTAATCATGTCCATACCTCTGGGGTGGCTGGCCTATATTTGCTCTTCCCGAGCGCCGTGGCTCATCTGGTGCTCTCGGGACGGAGAGAAACCCATAATACTGCGGCGTTGTTGCTTCTACCTGCTCGGGCTGCACTACAGCTGGGGGGTCCTCGTGGGGTGACCTGGGGGCTACACACACTTTCAACGCATTTCTATGTATGGTCTTTTCTCGCCCCCCCTTCTCGGGTCTGACTCGGTACACCAACCCCGTAGCTCCCACCTGTTCCATCACTGCGTAAGGCTCGGGGTCCCACCACGTACTCAATTTCCCCTGGCCATCTCTCTTCCTATTTCGAATCCACACTCTCTCTCCTGGTAATAGGGGTGTAATACCGGCCCTACGGTCATAAACCTGCTTTCTCCTCTTGGCCGTTTCTCCCATCCTCTCCCCTGCGGTCCTATAAGCTGTCGCCATTCTCTGTTGGTGGTCCTGTACCCAGCCACCCACTCCCATGCGCTCTTGCGCTGACTGCACTCCTAACTGGACATCTATAGGGCGCCTCAAATGTCGGCCAAACATTAAGTAGGCGGGGGCATAACCCGTAGCACTATGGATCATGTTGTTATAAGCATGAACTAACTCGGGTAAGTGCTCATTCCATCTTCCTTGTTTATCAGTGTCTAGTGATCGCAACATGTTCAGTAATGTCTGATTAAATCGTTCCACTCCACCGTTCCCAGCCGGGTGGTACGGAGTGGTGCGACTTTTTGCAATACCATAAGTCTGACATAAATGGTGCATTAACTCGGACTCGAAGTTGGGGCCTCGATCTGAGTGGAACCGGGCCGGACAGCCGAACGGCTGGATAATATGCGTCCATAACGCACGGACAGTGGTGTGCGCAGTCTGGTCTCGGGTGGCAATAGCCCAACTATAACGGGTGAATAAGTCAGTAGCTACCAGAATGTTTTGCCACGCATCAGCAGGCCTACCTAATGTGAGGAAATCAATGGCTATTACTTCTAGTGGATATGAGACTTCAAAGGGTTGTAAGGGGGCCCGAGGCTCTGACCTGTTCCTCTGCAGGCTGCAGGCGACACAACCCTGTTGTAACTGACGCACCGCTCCCTCCATGCCTGGCCAATAGAACCGACGTCGCAGCTGGGCCAAGGTCCTCTCCAACCCAGCATGCGCCGCGGCCGTGTGGATTCCTCTCCATACCTCCTCTCTGCGTGAACCTGGACAAATGATCTGTGAGTATTGTTCTTTGGTATAAGGATCGGTCACCTTCCTATATAACACATGATTTCGTATAATCAGTTTGTTCCACTGGCGTAACAGTTGCCGCGCTCCCCGAGTCCAATTCTTCCTCTCCACCATATTAGGGGCTCTCCCCCGTTCCACGCACCTCTTCACCACCTGCACATCTGGATCCCGATCCTGCGTCTCTCTCCACTCATCCTCCCGGGCTGCTGGCGTCGATTGTACAGCCGCCACATCTACAGGCTGCACTGGGAACCGCGATAGGGCATCAGCGTTGGCGTTGTTTTTGCCCGGTCGATACTTGATGTCGAAAGTAAACGACGCAAGTTGAGCAGCCCACCGTTGTTCCACAGCTCCCAATCTAGCCGTTTGGAGATGCGCAACAGGGTTATTGTCCGTGAATATTGTGAATCGAGCGCCAGTGAGATAATCTTTAAACTTCTCGGTCACGGCCCATTTAAGGGCCAAAAGCTCCAATTTGAACGAGCTATAATTTGCGTCATTCTGCTCGGTCGGGTGGAGACTGCGGCTTGCATAAGCTATTACACGTTCGTGACCGTCTTGGACCTGGGCTAGAACCGCTCCCAACCCACGGCCACTCGCATCAGTGTAAACCACAAAAGGCTGTGTATAATCCGCATACGCTAACACCGGGGCTTGTGTGAGGGCACTCTTTAACGCATCAAACGCCCGCTGGCACTCCGAAGTCCACTCGACTTTACACTGGTGGGATTTTACGTCATTTGGGATTCCTATCAATAAGTTGTTTAAGGGTCGTGCTATAGCAGCAAAAGAGGACACGAAACGCCTATAGTAACCCGCTAGACCTAGAAACGCGCGGACCTCGCGGACCGTTGAGGGTGGTGTCCAGTCCCGCACTGCCACCACTTTCTCCGGATCGGGCCGCACTCCCTCTTTGTCCACGACATGGCCCAGAAATTGCACTTCCCTCCGCAGAAGTTTGCATTTGTCTAACCGCAGCTTCAGTCCATGTCTCCACAGGCGTTGGAAGACGAGCTCGAGGTGCTGTAGATGAGAGGAGAAGTCAGGTGAATATACTATAATGTCATCAAGATATACCAGCAAGGATTCTGTCACCTGACCACTCAGACACTGCTGCATCAGCCTCTGGAACGTCGCGGGCGCATTACAAAGCCCGAACGGCATGCGTTGAAACTCGAACAGGCCCAGCGGGGTCGTAAAGGCGGTCTTCTCCCGGTCCCGGGGATCCATTCCTACTTGCCAATACCCGCTGGCCAGGTCTAACGTGGAGAACCATTGCGCCTTCGTCAGGCTGGTGAGCGTCTCTTCTATCCTGGGTAGGGGGAAGGCGTCCTTGTGCGTCACGGCGTTAAGTTTCCTGTAGTCGACGCAGAACCTCCAGCTGCCATCTTTCTTCTTGACCAGTACGATAGGTGCCGCCCACGGACTGCAACTCTCCTTGATGACTCCCTTCTCCAGCATCTCATTCAGGAGGGTCTTCATCTCCCGGTACATGGAGGGCGGCAACGGCCGGTGTCGCTCTCGTATGGGTGCCGCGTCTCCGGTCGGTATCTGGTGTTGCACGACGTCCGTCCGTCCGAAATCCTCGTCATGGATGGCGAACACCTTCTTCCACCGACACAACATCTCGTGTAACTCTCTCTTCTGCGCCTCCGGCAGGTCATCACGCTCCGTCAACACTTCCATCTCTTCGGGCAGGGTCTTCAGTGGTCCATCATCTTCCACACTGATTACGGCCACTTCCACCTCTCCGTCGGTCCCCAGGGACAGGCTCAGGTCCCTGCCGCCTCGGACATCCGCTTCTTCCACCGGGTACAGCCTCCCCAGCTTCTGGTGGCGGTCCAGGACCAGACTATATGCGTGTGGGTTGCACACTCGTATGGGAACACGTCCGTGGCGCACCGTGACGAGGGCACGGGCCACTCCCAAATCTTTTCCATCCGGCAAGGCTTCCATCAAGGCCTCGTAGTCCGCTCCATTTGGTCCTCTCCAAGCGCGGCCCCAGATCATCACTTCACTCTGCGCGGGGATTCGAATCTTCCGCCGGCCGACCGGCCACACATAACCGATGGACCCATCTTCGTTCGTCACTGCCTCCACCCTCCTACAGGTGGCGAATGCGTCCTTCCACAGCGTCCTTCCCTGCTGACATGGAAACACAGGCCTCCCAGGCCATTTAAAGAGGGCATGCCATACAGCGTTCACGACATTCATCCCAATAATCAGCGGTTGAGTACAATGTTCATCTTTCACGATTACAACTCCTCTCCCTGGGATCTTCATTCCCTCCAGCTCTAGGTCCAATATGGCATAGCCAGTGTACGGTAAGTCAAGACCATTAGCGGCGCGTAATTTAAAAACAAGGGGCCCATTTCCCAACGTTAGGTGTGAGAATTTTTCCTCAAATAAGCTTTGCTGCATTAATGTGACTTGTGACCCAGTATCCAGTAACCCCCTTAAGTGGACTCCTCCCATAGTGATCCCAATAGTCGGACAGTCCCCAATAAACACTTCATTAGCCCTTGATCTGGCGAGTGCGCGCTGCACCCCTGTCTCCCGGACCTCGGCGACAGGGCGTACTAGTTTAAATGATTGGGGTCAGATTTACAAAAGCGAGCAATGTGCCCAGACTGCCTACAGCTCCTACAGATCGGCCTACCTCCCTCATCCCACTCGTTGCGTTGGTACGGCTCCCGAAGTCGTTCAGATGGAGGCGAACCGCGAGGTCGTGTATCGGTGGTGTTGGGTCGAAGGAGCGGTCTGATCTCTTTCATGAGCTCCTGCGTAAACCCCTGCATTTGCGATTTGACGTCTTCCATAATCTCCTGTTTCAGTTTCTCTCTCCATTCAGATTCCTGTGAGGGTGTTGGGATAGAGACAGGTTTAACAGCATGGCACAAGATTTCAGCAGTCCCTTCTCTTCTATGTTCAGTGTCTAGTAGGAAGGCCTCATTTTTTAGGGCGGCGAAGTCTTCTGTGGGGTTTCGACGGGCATATATTCTTAAGGCTTGACCCAGAGGGCCTTCAGACAGTCCTACAAGTAACTGCTCTCGCAGAATGGCATCGGAGGGAGCGGTGTCTGGGTCGAGCCGCCGCAGCCCGCAGAACAACTCTCTAAGCCTCAAAATATAAGCCTGCACACTTTCGCCTGCGCGTTGCGCACAGCCATAGAACAAGGCACGAGCTTGGGAAGCAGAAACAGATGTTTTATACAACGTGTCTAAACATTTAAAGACTTTGGCCACTGTATTGCGATCTTCCTTGTCAATTACACTAATTTGTCGCTTAGCTTCCTCAGTAAGGGTCTGTACTACAAAAGCAACTTTTTTCTCCTCTGTTAAATCCTGAGTGCCCAATAATCCTTTAATCTGTTCTCTCCATTCCCTGTATTTCTCCTCACCTTCTATGCCCGAAAACTTAGGTAGCCACGGTGCCCCTGGATACACTGGCATCATCATCATTACTTTCTTGATTCAACCAAACAAAACAAAACAAAAAGCAGCAAAACAGCAAAATTTCAATACAGTTTCTCTTAGGGATTTTGTGTTGTTCTCTACCCAGTCCTGCCGCGCTACGCCAAATATGTGACGGTGGCCAGGTTGTCACATGTAACTTGCCACTTCTTTTTAGAATGCTGACACTCTTTACTTTGTCTCAATAGTAAATAAATAACAATACACATTAAACTCACAACAATAAAATATCAGTTGCACGGTAAAGTGCGGGGTGCGTAATTACTGTGAGAATAATACTGTTTGTTAGGTACTGCAAGACTACGCCACCTTTTTATTTAAGAGGTAGGGTCCTCTGTAACACTCTTTCTTAGGCTATTCACAGGTTCGAGTTTACCCAGGTAAGTACAATACTTTTAAATGAGAACAACACTTCAACACATATCCCTTGGAGAAAGCTGGACGGAAACAGGTTTGTATAAAAAGGTAATCTATTTTATTAAGCTAATACAGTGGCGTCTATAAGCCATAAAATATTGAAAAGCATAAACAAAATATAACACTAATTCTAAAACCTCAACCTCCTAATGCGCCCACTAACTAACTAAAATACAGGAATACAGACAATCACCAAACACTAAAAACAGACAGGGCTTGTGCAAACTATAGCAAATAAATAATGAATTTAGCGTTAAAGTGCCAACTATTACTGAAGCAGTAAAGTGCCAAGTGCCAATTCAATTGCTATATGTCATATACTCATCACGGTTCAATGCAAAAGGTGGGAATGTCCTTATATGGGGTTTAACTGGAGCGGGGGTTTAGGCCAGGAATCACTGTCTCTTCTTGTCTTCGTGCGTATTGCCTGCAATCATAGAAACTAGAACCAGTTCATCTGTTCAGGTATATTTCACATATGAGGTTTAGGACCGTGGGTTTATAAAGGTAACGTTGCATAGAAGGACACTTACTCGCCCGCCAGACTGTACGTCTGGCTTTGAGGGTGTGAAGCGCGCAACGTTATCGCCACTGGACCTCTCCTCCGTTCCTTGGTTCGTCTGTCTGTCCTCCCCGTCTCTGCTGCTACTGCGCCGTCTGCTCACCGTCCGCTGCTGGTGGCTTGGTACGTGCCGCGATCACTGTATTCCCCACCTCTGCTCCGTGGTATGTCTGCTCCTCCTGTGCACAACCGTCCCTTCTGGCTGTCACTTCCACACTGCCCTGTATGCCTGTCTCTCTGCTGTCCAAGTGGCTCGCGCTCACTTTTGAATAAGGTGGGCCACACCCTACTCCGCCCTCATTCGCTCTGCCACCAGCGTGACCTGGGGACATTGGCCGTCCGCTGTCACAAGGCCAATGTCACACAGCCTATAGGGGAGTCCAATGTCAAGTGGCTCGGGGACCGGGGGGAAATACATTGTCAACCATAAAACATGCAGTGCAGAAATATAGTTAAGAGAATGATGTTTTTAAGTGCGTAATACAGGTTTTTCATCATCAATAAAAAATGTTACAATTTGGTTTCACCCCCCTGCTTTGACCCTGTCACACATACTACATCTATTTGAGCTCCGTGATGTTCCATGCTGGAAAGCTGACAAATTGTACTGCTTTATCTACCACATTACCTCGACCCGTCCACCACATTACCTCGACCCGTCCTGGGCATGACAATAAACTGCAACCGCAGGCTGCAGAGAGGTAGCCTCTTACCTCAGCAAGGGCCCTTTGGCAAAGGAAATGTCCCTACTGACAGACCTGGTCCTTCTGCATGCTTGTATGGTACGTCCGATGGTACCCAGTCTAGCCAACACATCGGATAGGAGAGGGAAACTCTGATTCCAAACCACCTGCTGCCTGGCAGGGCATTCCTCATAGGAACAGGCTAGGAGAAGGCAACTCTGACCCCAAAATCCACCTGCTGCCTTGTAGGCTATGTCTTTTTAGGCAAAGGCTAGGAGATGCCCACTCCGAATAACAAAGCTGCACCTTCGTGGGCCGCCCTACACGTGGCAGTTTCTGCACCTGTTGGGCAATGACCCTCTGAAGGCAAGAGGGTGGTGAGAGGACTGCACGACCGCTCAACACCTAAAACAATCTTTGTGCTGGTAAGACATGCAGGTATCCTGCCCAAGGCACCTGACATCCACACCAGCCCATACCCCCCCCAAGTCCTGCGGCGATGGAGAAGTGGCGACGGGAGCAGGCAGAGGATGTTGCTCGGAGCTTCTAGCCATGACTCTGCACGTAGGCGGTTGTAGGGTGATGGCCGTCCACCGTACATCGGGACAGATACGGTACCCGTGTCCTCCTACAGCGACAGAGCAGCCCTATCTAGGGATGGCACTGCTCTCCCCATATGGGAAGGGGATATAAAAGGTTCCCTAAAAAAAGCCTGCCCCAGTTTAGCCTGGTAGGCAACCGCACCTACCTGGCCATCCAATTTCAGCGGTCGAAAACAAAAGAAACAGAGAAACCCCCTAATCATCGGAGCATGGAATGTACGGACTCTGCTCGACAGAGTCGATCGACCAATGCGCCGCTCAGCCCTCATTGCCAGGATGCTTGACCGCTACCGGATTGACATAGCTGCCCTGAGCGAGACCAGAATCGCGGGTGAGACTCAGTTTGAGGAAGTCGGAGGAGGCTACACCTTCTATTGCATAGGGAAGCCTGAAGACGACGTGAGAACTTCAGGAGTTGGCTTTGCTATTCGCACAAACTTAGCAAGACAACTTGACAGCCTGCCTCGGGGCATCAGTGACCGTCTCATGACACTGCGCATCAGGATAGGAAAAGATCAATATGCAACCATCATCAGTGCCTATGCTCCCACCATGACCAATCCTGAGGATGCCAAAGAAGCCTTCTATGAAGAACTCAGCAGCCTCATCACTAAGGTTAGCCACAAGGACAAGCTCTTCTTACTCGGGGACTTCAATGCCCGAGTGGGATCAGACCATGTTACCTGGCCAAACATCCTTGGTCGCCATGGCACCGGCAGTTGCAATTCCAATGGCTTACGTCTGCTGTCTCTATGTGCGCAGTATGAGCTGTCTATCACAAATACTCTCTTCCAACAAGCCCACAGATACAAGAACACCTGGATGCACCCCCGCTCCAAACAGTGGCACATGCTAGACTACGTCATAGTCCGCCAGAGAGACAGAGGTGACGTGCACATCACACGCTGCATGAGAGGTGCGGAATGCTGGTCAGACCATCGTTTACTCAGGAGCAAGATAAACATCCAGCTTGCCCAGAGGAGGAAGACAGCCCGAGACAAGCCCATTCGTAAGCTCAATGTTGGACGATTAGTTCATGACAACAATGCGCTAGAAGAAAACATCAATGAAGCGCTGCGCAGTCTTGACCCAGAGAATGAAGAAATGGAAGAACAGTGGAAGATCCTTAAGGAGAGTGTCTACACTGCTGCTGCTCACACTCTCCGTTTCGTCAAAAGGAAGCACAGAGACTGGTTTGACGAGAATGATACCGTGATTGACATCCTCATCAACAGGCTCCATGAAGCCCCCAAACAACATCTTGATGATAAGGCTTGCAGCCAGAAGAAGCAGCAATACCAACAAGCCAAACAAAAGCTGCAGCAGAGGACTCGGCAGATGGAAAATAACTGGTGGGATAAGATTGCAGAAGACCTTCAGCTTGCTGCTGACATGAAGGACTTTGGGTCTTTCCATGCAGGCCTGCGTGCTGTCTATGGGCCCAAAACCACTGGTTCAATCCCAGTCCGCTCCTCTGACAAGTCTGCCTTGCTCACTGACAAGAGCGACATCCTGGCACGCTGGGCAGAGCACTTCAGCGAGCTCTTAAACAGAGAGTCTTCAATTTCTGAAGAAGCAATTGCCATAATACCTCAGCTGCCAGTGAAAGTCGAACTGGCTGACCCCCCTACCAGTGCAGAGACAGTGAAAGCTATCCAACAGACCACTTCTGGAAAGGCACCGGGAGGTGATGGGTTGCCCGCAGACATCTACAAGAGAGGAGGTATGGCACTAGTAGAGAAGCTAACGTCCCTGTACCAGGTAATCTGGAAGAAGGGTGAAGTCCCTCAAGACTTCAAGGACGCATCCATAGTGCATATCTACAAGAGGAAAGGGGACAGGGCATCTTGCGATAACCATCGCGGTATAGCCCTCCTGAGCATCGCAGGAAAGACCTTGGCGAGAATCATCCTCAACCGGCTCATCAGCCATGTAGCTGAGAATGCTGTCCCTGAATCCCAATGTGGTTTCCGCGCAGGCAGAGGTACTTGTGACATGATCTTTGCCATCCGCCAGTTGCAAGAAAAGTGCAGAGAGCAGAACAAAGGCCTTTATATGGTGTTCGTCGACCTCACCAAGGCCTTTGACACAGTCAATCGTGAGGGCCTGTGGAAGATCCTTGGCAAGTTTGGCTGTCCAGTTATGTTGATCGATCTCATTGTTTCCTTTCATGATGCATCCGAGCCGTTCCCAGTCAGGAATGGAGTGAAGCAAGGATGCGTTCTGGCACCAACTCTCTTCTCCATCCTCTTCTCCGCAATGCTGCTAGATGCTTTCACAGACTGTGAAAGAGGTGTTTACATCCAGTTCCGCTTCAGTGGCAAACTATTCAACTTGCGGAGACTCCAGGCAAGGACCAAAGTGTTCGAGGCTCTACTGCGGGAATTCCTCTTTGCTGATGACTGTGCACTGACAGCTATCCTGACGACATCCAGTACATTGTAAACCGCTTCTCAGTATCCTGTAGACGCTTTGGTCTGACTATAAGCTTGGGGAAGACAGAGGCCATGTTTCAACCACCTCCATCAACTCGGAACCCTGCTGTGCTCACCCCACCACCAGTGACCATAGACAATACGGATCTCAAGACCGTAGAGAAGTTTTGCTACCTGGGCAGCACCATCTCTAGCAATGGATCTCTGGACAACGAGATCTCATTGCGCATCTCCAAAGCAAGCTCATCCTTTGGAAGATTGACAAAGAAGCTGTGGAAACATCATGGTATAAAACTGAACACAAAAACTGCTGTCTACAGAGCAGTAGTTTTGAGTGCCCTACTCTACGGTTGTTAAACTTGGACAACCTACCGTCGTCACATCCAGCAACTGGAACGGTTTCACCAGAGGTGCCTACGCTCAATATGCAACATCAAGTGGCAGGACAAGGTGTCAAATCTCAAGGTACTGCAGAAGTGTGGTCTACCCAGCGTTGAAAGCCTGATCATCAAGGCCCAGCTCCGGTGGGCAGGTCATGTTGTCCGAATGCCTGATAGCCGCATACCAAAGATGCTGCTCTACGGGCAGCTGAAGGAGGGGCAGCGTGGCCTGGGAAGACCCCTACTCCGCTTCAGAGACACACTGAAGGCCAACCTCAGGAGCTGCAAAATTGATGCAGCAAACTGGGAGGATAAAGCTACCGACAGGGAAGGGTGGAGGCATCAAGTTACCCAAGGCATTGAGACTTTCGAACAGGCAAGAGCGGCATCAATCCAAGACAAGAGAGACCGCAGGACACGTGGACCTCTCACCTCAACACAGGACAAAACTCCCTGCAGTATCTGTGGAAGACTGTGTGTCCCAGGGATAGGTCTACGCTCCCACATGAGGAGCCATGCTAAAAGGAAATAACTGCATGTCTACTCATCCGTCGGATCGACGGGAGACTCCACCACCACCTCGACCCGACCTGCTATGGCACTTATGAACTGAGCAAGTCCTCACCATTGTGAATGTGAGTTTAAAAAACAAACACGGTCGGGTCACTGTTTACAAGCTGTTTATGTACCCTCAACCCTAAGACCTATCCTCCCAACATGGCCGCCACTACCAAAAGACACTTGTTGACGCCCATTCAGGATTTTTTGGTACGCTCTATAGTTCATATTGTTGTTAGATGTTTGTATAATATATTACAGATTTGTTTTAATATTATAAAAAATGTCTGACATATATATACTGTATATATCCGTGCGTCCCGTCGTGCGTCCCGTCACGGCCCCCGTCGCGGTCACCACCCCCCCGCCCGACCCCGTGCGTCCCGTCGCGGTCAACCCCCGCCCCCGGGCGTCCCGTTGCCCACCCGACCCCCGTCCCGTCCGTCGCAAACACACACACACACACACACACACACACACACACACACACACACACACACACACACACACACACACACACACACACACGCACACACACACACTTTGCCACGCTTTCTCCCTGGATCTATTTATTGCGGTCGCGTTTCCTTTCTTGCTTTATACATTTTACTTCCTTGTATGATTTCATGAGCTGCTGCAGTGCTGCTGTTCAGCCACAGAGAAGAACGCCGCTCTGGTTTTGGGCTCCATGATTGGTCAAGTTCAAGGATTCTGCTATCGACTTTCATGGTCTTTTATAGAAATACGTGAAGCCTGGCTTCATTATCCTGGCTCGACACAGCCTGGCTTGACAAGGTCTAGCTCGACAAAGTCGCTCCTTTTCGTTCAAGGAACTGAATAAACCAGGGGCCTGTTCCTCAAAAGGTGAATTAGAGCTAAAGCCTGGCTTTACCAGTGCCTATCCTGGCTTAATTTAGCCAGGATTAGGGCTGAATCGGTTCCTCAAAAGTTGAATTATCTTGAAGATTAGTTTAACCAGTTCACCCTGGCTAAGTTTAGCCAAGACCCGATTCCTCAAAAGAGAATTGAAGCAAGCCTACCTTAGTTACCATGGCAATTTAGCTGTGAAGTTAGCCTGGTCAGGAGCAGGCTAACAGCCAAGCTTACTTAATCCAGTGCCTTTGTTCTTCAAGTTTTTCCACAGTTAATTCAACAAATGTGTTTGTATGGACTCATTTGAATGACCCTGCATTCAAATAAAATGAAATCAATAAAAAGCGTTTAAAAGAGCCTCTTCACTGAATGTAAGTGAGGAGCATATTTTAAATTATCAATTTCTAGTCAATGGAGAAATATTTTTGTATTTCTTGTCCACCTTTGGAGTTACATCATGATGGCAAGGTAACTACACAACCCCAAACCTCTACCAAAGTGGTCTTGTCAAGCCTGGATTTGGCTTAAGGCCAGGCTTTTTTAATTCACCTTTTGAGGAACAGGCCCCAGGCTATACGGACCGACTTTGTCAAGCCTGGATTTGACTTAAGGCCAGGCTTATTTAATTCACCTTTCGAGGAACAGGCCCCAGGATGTCAAAAGACAGCTCTGGGTCAAAGACACCCAGGTTACGGGCCTTCTTTTTAACAGTTTTGGAGAGGCCACCGAGACTTGAAGTGAGATTATCAACAATTTCTGTGTTGGGGCAGGAGGGGGTGAATATAATTACTTCAGATTTTGATTCATTTAATTGAAGGTTAGTACAGTTTTTAGACATCCATTGTTTGAGGTCATTGAAACAGGACACAATACAAGTGACATCAGTGTAGCCAGGTTTTATGGGGGTTGGGGACATGCAGTTGAGTGTAGTCTGTGTAGCAATCAAAAGCTATATTATGTTTACGCTTAATTTGCCCCACGGGTAGCAAATATATAATAAATAAAATGGGACCCAGGATCGAACCATGGGGAACTCCGCAAAAAAGAGGAGAAGAAGAGGAGGAGGCATCACCAAGTGCGACAGAAAATGACCTGTTTGATAGGTAGGAGCAGTGAGCACAGACAGTCCAGAGCCACTTCACTGATACCAACATTGATTTTCAGATGGCTGATCAGAACACCATGGTCCACTGTGTCAAATGTTTAACTAAGGTCCAGGAGAATTTCTTTTTAGTTCTCTTGCAAATACTTGCAAATTCACTGTAAGTTAAATAATAAATATTGCTTTATTGCTGACCTTATGGGGTTATAACAAACCTGTTCTTGCAGAGGACAGAGGCAAGTGATGAAATGCATCCTCGTTGTTCCTTTCCTTTGGCTCAGCCTCGCCTCAGGAATGTGCAGACAAGTTGATATAAGAGTCAATGGGACTTTTCCATGGTGTCAACCCATATCTGGCCTGTTGGTTTGCAGTCCACTGGACTGTACCAAACCCTGCGTGTCGAAAGAGAATATGATTTGTTGGGACCGCTGTTTCATCCTTAGTATAAGGAATGAAAGAGCGAGCAAGGAACATGTCATCGCTGTCGGGCATAAATCTCCATATTTCACCTTTTTTTCTTTCATAAATGAATGCACTATATAAGACTTTGTCATACAGCAGTATGACTCCGCTTGCTTTGTCATACAGCAGTATGACAAAGCCACAAAAATAGCAAAAATAGCTGATCTACAAGCTCACAACGTGTTGCATTGTGACATATTGTGAGCTTGTACATCTGCTATGTTTTTTAAACTAAATAAAAACTTCTAATGATTTGCCCAAATTAGGGAAGTCTTTCTGTGGATTTAAAAAATATATTTAACCAATGAAAATTGCTTATTGTGGGCCAGCAAAGCAAAAAATAAAATCACACCCTGTGTGAAGAGAGTGGTGCCCCGTATTGACCCCCGTATTGATGTTGTCATCAATGTTTGTTTATTGGACAGACAGACATACATACATACATACATACGGACACACGGACAAAGCCAGATATAGGAGTGGTTGGCACCACTCAAAAATGGTGGAAAACTTGTCAGGTGGAAATGGGCGTGGCTTATTTGGGGAGGTTGCGTAATAATCCAAGGCAAAACGAAAAATCACACCCAGTGTGAAGTGGGCGGTGTGGTCACAGTGGTCATCACAGTGATGGAAGTGATTCACTTAAAAAAAAAACATTAGAGTGTTTTTTTTAAGTGCATAGTCCTATTCATAGGGCTATGCACATGTGTCATGTGTTTCTAGCCAATCACAGTCCTGAATAGAGTCATGTTGGCCAATCACGGTGCAGGGTTAGGGGGGTACACTGGTGGCCAATCACAGCGCAGGGTTGGGGGGGTGCAATTTGGATCGATGTCCAAACCTCACATATAGGGGCGGTTGCACCGCCCAAAAATTGATTTTTATGAAAATCGGTCCAGCAGCGCTTGTAGCATTTCATGCAAAATGGGCCCCTGCCACAAACTGTGAAAGTGATCCAAGCACCATAGGAAGCACCATAGAAGACAGGGAAGCACCTTAGGAAGCACCTAGGAGACAGGGAAGCACCTTAGGAAGCACCTAGGAGACAGGGAAGCACCTTAGGAAGCACCATAGGAGACACAGAAGCACCATAGGAGACAGGAAAGCACCTTCGGAAGCACCATATGAGACAGGGGAGCCCCATAGAAGACAGGGAAGCACCATAGGAAGCACCACCATAGGCTATGTATCTCACTCATTTGTGATCATTTATTGTCGCTGCCAGGCCGGAGACTGTGTTTTCACCCCTGTCCATCCGTCCGCCAGTGTCTAGTCTGTGTGTCTGTGAGCAGCTAATCTCATGACATGTGTTATAAGTAATCTTACCATGGGATTCAAGCCTGAATTTGCCTTGTTAAAATGTGTCAGTTAAAATGAAATTGCTACAAAGGTGGGGTCGTGGGTGGGCTTGGGCTCCGGCTGTCTTCTTACGGTATTTCTGGTTGAATGCAAAGAAGGACGATTCGAATTCGCCCTCACATGACTGTGATTAACACAAACCGTGATTGGTGGGAGAGAGAGGAAGACAGAGAGAGGGGGCGAGAGAGAGGGGGGTTGAGAGAGGGAGAGGGAGAGAGAGGGGGAGAGAGGGGGGTTGAGAGAGGGAGAGCGAGAGAGAGAGGGGGGGGAGAGAGAGAGGGAGGGAAAGAGAGGGAGATGGGAGAGAGGGAGGGGGAGAGGGAGGAGAGAGAGAGAGAGAGAGAGAGAGAGAGAGAGAGAGAGAGAGAGAGAGAGAGAGAGAGAGAGAGAGAGAGAGAGAGAGTATGTTCTGCATACTTTGCTCAAAGGCGGCAGCACCACAGATTGCAGAAGCTCGAGTTTTAAGTTGCCGAGATCGTCCGCTTCTCTGGGGTAATGTCAAAACATTATTTAATTTTTAATACAGTGTTATGAGTCATAACACTTCAAGTTGAAATTCATTAATATTTCTATTGTTTTATTGTGCTTTAATTTAACTTATTTTTACTTTGACCTAAGGTGTAGGCTAAATGTTAAAATGCTTCTGAACTGATGTCTACTTGACTTGAACTGTAGGCTAGTTTTACGAAATCACTGAAAACACACTGACATTTCGAATGGAATGAATGATGCTTTAATCCAGTGGTTTTCAACCCTTTCAGGCCCGACCCCTCAAAATAATCATATTTGAACTGGGAGTGGGGACCCCTAGCTCGCACTGACAAGCACTTGGAATGTAGGAGTTGAGCCGGGAATTACATTTAGTTTGACTCAGTTCCACAGATAAGTGAAAATATCAGATCTACAAGCTCACAATGCTTGCGTTGCGAGCTTGTAGATCAGCTATTTTCACTATTTCTGCCTCTTTCTTATATTATTTGATAATTTGGCCAATGTTTGACCAGTTTTTATAGTATAGTTTGTTGATTACTCTTGATGCAGTAAATGGTCTTTCATTTTTTTCCCTCCCTTTTCTTTTTTTTAATTAAAATGTGGGGACCCCCCTCGGGGTCCTGACCCACAGGTTGAGAACCACTGCTTTAATCGAAGCTGCTGCTGGATTATGCTACATGGCAGGCACACACACACGCACGCACGCACTCACACTCACACTCACACTCACACTCACTCACTCACTTGTAAACTCTGAGAGTTATGGTGGTCCTTGAAAATAACTCCTAATGTGTCATAGTAAATCAGTGTCATACATATTCTGAAGAAAACCTGGAGACTAGGACAAGGACAAGTCTTGCCACGGACACATTTTGTCCGTGTATGGACATATTGATGATCGATGGTTTGCAGATAATGCAGAGTGCGTGCACACTTTGTCAAATGTGTGCGGGATGTACTCAGTAAATCCCAAATGAATTTAAGCTAAACAGACTCAAATGGAGAGGTCCAGTATGAATGCTGTATAATCTGTGTGTCTGTGTTCCCTTCAGAGCTGCTGATATGGGGCCAAACAGGTTGTACGCACTGCACTTGTGCTTGATGGCTGTCACGCTCCTGCTGCTGCTGTGTGAAGTCATGATCGGCCAACACTGCCACTCCATTATCAACCTGGTGGACGGTTTCAACACCCTCTTCATCCTCATGCACATGGCTCTGTCTCTTCCTCTACCCACACGCAGCGGGTGCCCGGGAGATGCTTCAGCTGCATCTTTGCACTCGTCGTCTCCTGCCTCCCTCCCATCTGTGCCAAATGGATCCTCTTTCTCATCCGCGTCTTCCACCCAACCGTCCCCTTCTCCCCCCTCGCCCTCCACGGAACCGGAGCTGACCAAATCTCCAGCCCACATCCTGATCCAGCCCAGTGCATGCAGCTTTTCAATCCATTCCGCCAGGCCACCTCTCCACCCTAGCGGTCCTAATTTCAATCAACTCGCCCTCTCAAATATCCACGCCGTAACCCTGTGTTCTAACCCTCTGAATTCACATTCCTCCACTGTCCTGTCTAATTCAGCCACCCTCCCTCGCCCGTTTTCATTGAGCCTACTTTCCTCACCCCCCTCCCCATCACCACACACCCTGCACGCACCCTTGTGTGGTCTTTTTTATAGCCAAGTGAGGATTCAAGCGGTGGGGGCTTTTCTCGCAGCTCTCGTCCTGGCCTCTCTTTGTGTCTCGGTCAGTATGGAGGTCTTCAGCCACATCTTGCAGCCCCGCCCTGTGCGGCAGCCATATTTGGTTGTCGTCGTAGGGGCTCTCAGTCTGGTCCATAACCTGGCAGTGCTGGGACTGAGGTGGGGTCGGGTGCTGGGCGTCAACACTGGACTGGTTTGGGAGACCCCACACCCCCGTGATGGTAAAGATGCCTAAATCTGTGGTTCCCAACCTGTAATTGGCAAAACACTAAGATTTGATTGATGATATAACATTAACATTTAAAAACAATATTACGTAAAATAAATGTAATTTTTTGTTTAAAACCTTGAACAATGAGTTTTCATTGTGATACCGATTAATGGGAACTTAAAGTAATAGTAGCCTATATTACGTTAGTTCCATTGATCCAAACCGGAACACAGTTGATTGATTGATCTTTAAAATAAACATGTTCCGAAAATGCACACGGCATACACACACATCTGACAGGTTTGTAGTAGCATGCTGTTTAGAACATTAGCATCATATGCAGGTGTGTACATAACATGCCGCCCTTAATAGGAGAGTTACAGTGTTCTTAAGGTGCAGTTCAATAGACCAGTTCATGCAGCAAGGGAAGGCACTAACCACATGTATACAAAATAAATAAAAAGGAAAAATTGAAAGATATGCTTACTTTAACCATTATAGTTTAGTGGCAGATTTTTGCTCTTAGATGGTACTGTAGGTAGGTAGGTGCTTTATTTATCCCCGAGGGGAAATTAAGGTGTTTCAGCAACTCTCATAGAGACATCAATAAAAACACATTATAATAATAAAAACATCTGAAAAAAGCATCTAAGCATAGTCAACCTACAATATTAAGAATGAGCAAAAAAGGAAAGAATGTGCCAAAAAGGCACAAAAATCCAGGTCCAGGCACTCAGGTGGATTTGAAAATAAAAAGCCTTTATTGGGCAACGGGCTTACAAGAACATTAAAAAACACCAACGCGTTTCGGCAAACGCCTTCTTCAGGGTGTTGAACACCCTGAAGAAGGCCTTTTTGGCACATTCTTTCCTTTTTTGCTCATTCTGTATTCCCTTTCATGAGCACCGGTGGTTTGAGGGATACCAGTAGCGCTCCTGCCATCTCTCTCTCTCTCTACAATATTAAGAATTGACAGACCAAACACTACTAAAGAGTCCAATGGCTTGCATCCCACATCCAACCAGATGTGGAGTTGTACAGTCTTATTGCTGCAGGCAATTGCGTATTGCTATAGCGCTCCTTCTTGCAACTTGGGTGTAACAGTCTGTTGCTAAAGATGTTTCACTTTGAAGTAGCTCTTTGTGTATATTCAGCTGCAACTCACATCAGACAATGTTAATGTTTGTTATTCACTCCTCCCTTCCACTCCCTACAGTCAAGGCAATGGAACAAACCAAACATGACGCCAAGCAGGGCTGTGTTGTGGGTGAGGCCAGTGATCTCCCTTCTGCTGTGGATGGTACATACCAGGGAGGAACCCTCATCCTTTGTAACGCAGGAGCCTCCAGTGTCCTTGAACCAGACAGTGACTCAAAGGCCCAAGACCAAAAAACATTGCCCTCACTCCAGACTCAGAAACCACCACCAACACATGAGCTTCACTTCAACACAGCTGTTCAACAGGGCTTGTCCTCTTTTCCCTGTAACAGAGCAAACCAAAATGTTGATTCAAACACACTCACTGCACAGAGCCAAGACCATGGGGTGTCAAATGGCGTAACAGTTGCAGACACTTGCATGTGTGATTCTCATTCAAATGGACGTGTCAATGAAATATCAAGGGCCTGTGCTACTAGCGGAAATTCAGGTAAGGAGGCATGCCTTTACATGCTGTGATGCTTCCCTTTCACATTGTGTCGTGATAATTTGGTAATGGAATTTTGTATTACACAGTCTCAAGAGATGACACAAATTCAAAATACTTTTCAGCACACCTGCAAAACAAAAAATGGTGTATTACACAGTCTGCATTTTGTCAGTACAGTTATGATTTGCTATTTCCCCTCAGAAAATCAAAACATGTCTAAAACATCCCCCATCTTCAAACCGGATCAACCAACTGAGAATCCCGTCCCGAGGGTTCATTTGCGAGGTTGCTGTTCATTCCTCATTGCTGCCATGCAGGGTCTCTTCAGCTCCATTCTCGCTCTCACCAACGCCCTGGTGCTGCGTCTGGTTGTGCCGCAGTGCCTGCAAAGATCTTGGTCATGTGGTCTTCTTGTGTACCTGGATCCTGTTTTCTCCTTGCTGGCTATAATAGTGCTGTTGGCTACAGCTCTGCCGCAGGTGAGATATTTTATAGTACTTTCAAGGTGCTTTTAATTACAAAATCACCATAAAAATAAAAACTAATACCACAAAACTTTAACTGAGCAAAACAATTATTTATAATGATGGCAAGTGAGAGGGAAATAGGGGCTAAAATAAATCAATCATGTTAAAAACAAAATAAAACACAAAGAAGAGTAAAAAAAGATAAAACACAAAGAAGAGTAAAAAAAAGAGCATAATCAGTAGATAAAACACTAAAACATAAATGTAACCTGCATTACATGCAGAGACCAGATAAGATGAATAAACAGGCGAACATTCAGCACAAATAGGTGAACATTTGGCACAAATAACTGATCTATAGCTGAGCTTGTAGATCAACTACTTTCAGTGAAGATATTTGGTGTAGAGCAGGGGTCTTCAACAGGGGGTCCGGGACCCCTAGGGGGTCCTCAGAGTTACTACAGGGGTCCGCCAAATCTTTGTGTGATATGATTTCTTTTTTTTTATCTTAACCACTTGAACCCTAGCATCCCTTTTCTGAGGAGAACTTTGGCCAAAAATAGCAGATCTACAAGCTCACAACGCCTCGCGCTGCGATTTTTGGCCAAGAGGTGTTTGGTGTAGATGGAAAAAAGAGCAGACCAAGTAAACAAAAAAAGACTATGAATCTGAAACAATTTTATACAATATAGAGGGGGTCCCTGCTTCATCTCTCTCTCAGCTAGGGGGTCCCTGGCCTGAAAACGTTGAAGACCCCTGGAGTAGGGGGAGAAAATGAGGGGGCCAAGCATAGACCTCGGGGACTCCAGTCAACAAAATATATAAAATGTGTAATGATCATACGCAGGTCTCTTTTTTACCAGAAGGTGTCATCCCCAGGTGTACAGGTATGGTCTACTATTGCTTCAGGCCAGCCCTCCAAAGGTGTGTGTGTCTGACCTTCAACGGAGAATCGCCAGTGTCGCCGGCGTGCAGGGTGTCCACGACCTCCACGTCTGGCAGTTGACAGACACGTGCACGGTGGCCTCTGTGCACGTACACTGCCATTGTGACTTTCAGACTCACAGGTGAAGTACTACACTTTTTTTTTGTTAATGCTTTGTTTGTATGTCGTTATTACCTTAGAACAGGGGTCTTCAACAGGGGGTCCGGGACCCCTAGGGGGTCCTCAGAGTTACTACAGGGGGTCCGCCAAATCTTTGTGATATGATTTTTTTTTTTTTTACCTTAACCACTTGAACCCTAGCATCCCTTTTCTGGGGGGAACTTTAGCCAAAAATAGCAGATCTACAAGCTCACAACGCCTCGCAGCTTGTAGATCGGCTATTTTTGGCAAAGAGGTATAGGTGCAGAGGGAAAAAGAACAGAGAACGTCAACAAAAAAAGTTGAATCTGAAACACAATTTTATACAATATAGAGGGGGTCCCTGCTTCATCTCTCTCTCAGCTAGGGGGTCCTTGGGCTGAAAACGTTGAAGACCCCTGCCTTAGAAGTTATTTTTAAGCATAGTTTGATCCGCTCTGCTGAAATCTGTGGGATGTCACCAAAAAGCTTTTTTTTGTTTTGGTCAAGTTCATTATGCAAATATCATACACGCAATTTGGGAACATTACTCATCTAAATTTAGGCTGAGAATGGTTTAGAACGTAACTAAATAATGTCTTATAGTAAATACTGTAGCATTCATGGATGCCTTTTTCCTTCTTCTGGGAAGCCTTGTATGGTTAGACATTTTTATAGATATAATTCAATAATTGTGTTGTGCCTAAACATCTAAAAGTGATGAATTGTATTATGTCCAGATGTGGTGATCTGATTTCTGGAGTCACGAATGTGTTAAAGAGCGTGGGAGTAACCTGCTGCACAGTTCAACCGGAGTTTCTACCTTCATCTATGACCTCTAACAGCAGTCCAGATAACAACATCAGCAGCCCCCCTGTCATCCACACAGAGCAACCCTCTTTGTCTGGCGTCTTGGCTTGTAGCCTTGCCTGTGGGAAGGTCTGTGCTGGGAGGATGTGCTGCTCTTTGCCCAAAAAGGATTCTTGCAAATCACAGGCACCATCTGCTGGGGAAAGTGAGATAGAGCCCCAGATGTTGGTCATTGAGAACACTTTCCTCTGACTCGAAGTTTGAACCAAAATAGTTATATGATTTGTACTAAAAGACACCAAAACCATGCCATTGTTACCCAAGATGAGCCTTTGTTGGCGATTTTGGTGTTTTTATTATGTTCACCTATATTCTGTTTATATTCTTAATTTGTTGATACACAGTGGTGGAAAAAGTACTCAAATTCTTTACTTAAGTAAAAGTACCAATACTGCAATATAAAAATACTCTGTTACAAGTAAAAGTCCAGAATTCAAAATTTACTTGAGTAAAAGTACAAAAGTATTGGCATCAAAATGTACTTAAAGTACCAAAGTAAAAGTACTAAATATTTGAAAATAGCCGATCTACAAGCTCACAACTGAGAGCTTGTAGATTTGCTATTTTCAAATAGCCTAGGTTTAAAGTGGTTAATGTATGTTTCATAATAATTTATATCCGAAAAGTAACTAGTAACTAAAGTTTTCAAGTAAATGTAGTGGAGTAAAAGTACAATATTTGCCTCTGAGATGTAGTGGAGTAGAAGTAAAAGTATTGGAAATTGGAAATACTCGATACCTCAAAATTGTACTTAAGTACAGTACTTAAGTATATGTACTTAGTTACTTTTCACCACTGTATGATACATATCTGGCCAAGTGAAAACACCAGGCAGCTGATGTTTTACCCCCCTAGAAAAATTAAGTACATTTTCCAATTGTGTGATGAAGTATGAAATCACACACTCCTTTTAGCATTGTGTATGTATGTTTTGTTGCATTAAAATCTCACCACTTACATAACGTGCATTATGTACGTGGGGTAGCATTGATAACCAGGGTGGTGCTTACTTTTATTTTTGCCTGGGAATAGAAATAAACAAATGTCTAACCAAGGTGTGTAATGCTTCTTTATAAACATATTTTGCCTTTTAAATCAACAGCACAATGCCATGAAATACTCGAATAATGACCCCACCCGGGCTCTAGGGCCTGTTCCGAGTCCTAGATTGAGGAATTATACAGGCAGTGGACACAAGCCAACGGCTCCTTGCTCGCTCAGACTTGGAATCTGTTGTGGTTTGGGACATGTTTGCCTTCCACCATAAAGCCCTTTTCTCATCCCAATAGAAGAGTTTTTCTCTATGTAGCGGTGGAAGGTCTATGACTGAAACCCATCAGGGAACATCTCTTCAAGGCAATGAATTGGCTTGTGGTGGCATAGGTGTGGAGTCTTTGTCAAGGCTGGATCCAGCACACCCGAGGGCTTTTCCTCCATTTTCGGGCAATTTGCTTGTGATGTGGATGAAGTCCTCTGGCCGGAAAGATGTGATGTTGAGGGAGAATGACGGAATGAAGTGTAGCCTACTGTGAATGTGCTGTTCGTTTAGGGTTTTCTTTGTTCTTTTATAAAAGTACTGAATATATACAGATAGTAATTAACTTTAAGTTGTGATACTATACTTTTGCAAAATGACATGCCCTGAATGCTCAGCCTGGAAACCAGACGAATCCGTCAGTAAAAAAAAAAGCCCATATTATACAGTAAATGTTTTATCCAGCGTCTAATGAATGCTCCGTAATGTGTATAATTTAACTGGCTTTGTGTTGAGCACAGTGTTTTTGGGGTGATGGATATTGACAAGAGTCGAGGGTACAGTGTATGTTTATAAAGTTTAGAGAAAATGTGTGAAGGTTTGAAGAAATGTGTCACAGCAATTTTGAAAAACTGTTTGCAATTCCTCCCATCACTACTGTACAGTATATGCCACACATTATACATTACATAGACCAACTTCATTTAATGTGAGGTATATGCACATACAGAACACACATTCACTGCCGTCCATGATAAGAACAACTTTATTATCTTCCATGATACATAAGAACTGCATTCAATCATAGGCTGAAGAATAAGTTGTGACGACGTTTCTCTTCAAATACTCCATCTGTAAAGAGAAATAAATAAAATCTAAACATTGTGAGCAATTCTAAAAATATTCATGTGCTTGTATTTATTCAAAAAGGGTTAAGCAAAGATTTAACAACTGTCTGAACATGGAAAAGTTAATAGATAATGATTGCTCAGTATTTAACGATTCGGTATTTAAATTAGATCTCCACAAATATTACTTCTTTATAGGCATGGGACATCTAGTGATAGTTTTAGATACACCTGTACTAAATCTCAATTACCTCAAATCCTCATTCTGCGCATACTGTAAAGAACACAAACAATGAGAAATCAATTTAAAATATACACTTTACAAGGTGATGATGTAAATACCTGCTGGCTATGAGACATCATCACACAGCCATGTCATTATCACAAGGATAGCTGTATTCCGTCTCCATGTTGTCACCTGAGTGAAAACAAGACAACCATTAGCACGTTTGGAGCAACAGGAAATAAAAGGGTCCTCTATTATAAACACTCCTTTCGGATTGGCAGTATCCGTTAATCAGATATTGGGCTGTAACTCAAACATGGAGAACGACCAACAGCTTAATCACCATTTTAGATCAATGCTCATGATATAACAGACTGCATGCAACTATGCAACTACTGCATGCAACTTTAATCAAACCATCGATTTTCTACAGCATGGTTAGGAGGCTAGCAGTCAATAAGAGGGTCTGTTTGCCCAGAGCTGATCTTGCAATCTGCTGCCAATCAGTGCCAAATTTATTGTGATGCCAGTAAGTCAACATAGTACCTGCAAACTTTTCACATGTTTTATTAGTTATTCATAATGGAAGTAAAGGGAGTCAAATCGGGCTGACAGAGACTGACAGACAATTCATGCACTTGGCTTTTATGTTTAGTCTGCACTGCATTTATCAATTTGCCTACGACACTAGGTCAGAATAATTGTATGACTAGAAAAAGGTCAGAATAATTGTAGAACTAGAAAAAGTACTCCTCGGAGCACAGGTCTCCGCCAGGTCAGGTAGGTTATTGTGGCCTCCTGGTGGCGCTATAATAGGCCAATGTGAAAAGGGTGGCATTTCTTCTTAGACCTTTCATGGCAATCAGACATGCATTCATGATCTGAGGCAATTTGTACTTACTCAATCGCCATGCCTTTCGGCCTGGCGTAGACAATAATCTAAAATGATACCAAGCCTTGTTAGAAAATGGATGCAGAAATTAAACAAAAGGCTTGCGTGACAAACTCCATATTTTAGCAAACAAAAGGCTTGCATGACAAACTCCATTGAGTAAGCCTGACATAGGTTTAACACTGTACATGTACTCACCTGGCTGGTAGTAATCATAGATCTTGACCAGTGCTGGCTTAAGGTTCTGAACTTGGACTTCCTGTATGAGCTCTAAGACGTGGTTGACGGGTATGTCTTTTGTTAACTGTTGGCAGAAATGTTCACTGTTCCTTTATGCTTAATTTATTCACCATACTGTATGCATTACTGTGCCCTATATTGTCATACTACTTGTTATGCCAGTGGTTCCAATTAGTCCTTGGTCTTTCCATCCTACCAGGACTGTTGGTTTTCCATTTTATAATAGTCCTACCCCCTAGCAATGTTGGTTTTCCATCTTACCAGGACAACAACTGGTCTCTCACCTCTTTTAAGTACATAACGACGTGATCGTCCTTTTGCTCTAGACGAGCCATCTGCAGCTTCAGCTGTGAATACACCATATTAAACTGGTTATCATCTTTTAACTCTGTATTGGAATTAAAGTTCCCTCTAATGCACCTTTTTCCCCTTTCACAATAACTCACCCTTTTCAAAGACTCTGGGTCTGGGATGAATCCAGAAAGCATCGTTACATCAACTAACACCATGTTTGTAGTCGTTTCAGTTCCAGTATATCTGACAGGGTATAAAATGTTAAAACATTATTTCTAATTCATATATTTTGGCGGAATCTTGTAGATAGGCAAAATTGCTATATTCTTTATATTCTCAAAGTGGGGATTTCTTTTTTCTGTGCAGCACATTGAGTGTTGTATGAAAATGTTGTACACAACACTCAAATGTGCTGCACAGCCATGTCAATAATAGGTACATTTAATGTAAATGTATTATTGACATAGCTGTGGTTCTGTCTCTACAGGTGATTCTTACAGGCTTTGTAGTGTCAGAGTCATTTTCCTCAGAGAGTTGCTGCTGCAGTCGGCCTCAGGTGTGACCGTGATGTTCAAACTGCTTTCCTCAACTGGTGTTGGGATGTTGTAGTTAAGAGACATCTGAGGAAACAGAAGTGGAATTCGATTTCTAAAGAGTCAATAGCCAAGGCATGTAGAAGCCATTTTTAGTTACGGAAAGGACAGATAGGAGCTGACCTGCACTGAAACGCATGCAGTGCCCTTAACCTCCAGGCTGTACTTTGCCATCACATCCTCCAGCGCCCTCTCCTGGTAAAGCAGTCTGTTGCTCTGACCCACATGGAAGATCTCTTCTTCGCCGCAGGAGGATTTGACCGTCACAGTGCTGGAGCCCTCTTGTGTGAAGACCAGAGTAGAGTAGCGAGCCAGGGCCTGAAGAGCCACTACTGTGTCCTACAAAACACACAAACCACCTCTGACACCAGTCTGCATGTACAGAGCTTGTTGACCAGCTATAAACGGTGCTGTCTGGTGATGATCTGATGTGAATTACCAGACAGACTTGTAGAGCTTGGGACTACTAAAGACTATGAAAAGCTTCAAAGACAGTTGACCACAGTAAGATCAATCCCACGGTTCACACAGCCTACTTCTATGTTTGAAACTTGTTCGAATGCAACAGTTTAATCCACCGTATATTGTCTCCATCTGAATGCAGCATCTGTGTTTACTAACAAACGGTAACGGAACAGAGGGAAAGGGGGAGGCACAGGAGGAAGTCTACATAAAGGCAAGGGCATATGTGTGGTTCCAAGAAGCTGAGCAGTATACCTGTGTGGAGGAGAAGCCACCGTAGGAGTTCTGCTGGCGGGTCAACCACCTCACGATGTGAGCAGAATAACCCAGGTCTGCAGCGCTAAGTTCAGGGCTGGTAAGACTGGCCAGCAGCACGTAGGAGCTGATCTCTATGGACAGAGAGGCCGATGTGTCGTCCGAGGTCTGAGTCCAGTGGAAGAAACCTCCTGGGGAACCACCCAGACACACAAAACAACCATTCATTAAATCAACTTTTACTCGTAAATGCACAGTAGCAATACAGCACAGCAGTAATGCTTTATGCTAATAAAGTGAAGTACGGTAAATAGTTTGATCATATCTTTACCATCTTATCTGCTTTTATGTTATCTAAATATATCCATCTGTCTTTCCATCTCACCGTCTTTCACAGCAATCTGGTCCAGGTGTTTTAGGAGTAGCGCACTTGTCTCCTGGTCTCCCGCCAGAGAGAAGACGTAGGCCAGCAGAGCTGTAGTGTACGTGTTGGTCTTCATGGACTCATCGACGGCCTTCCTCAGACAAGACAGACTACTTTTCACCACAGGATCCTACAGAGAGACACAAACAGGCATTACATCCAGAAGTGACACAATCTAGCCTTCACCAGGTAAATGTGCTCCATAGCAGCACTGCAGCAAGCTCTGAAGCTTATATTATTGCATCAGACATACGCTTCACAGTTTTCAGGACAATTTCCTTCACATTGATGGTCAATTTCTCCTTTATAATGTTAGTCAAATGTACAATGAATACAAAAACAGTTGGATCATTTACAGTTATCTCATGCTGCTTAAAATGTCTATTCTTCAGTGTCAGAACTACAGTATTTGGGGCATCATGGGTTCAAATCCATATTAGAATGTGCCTTGCATGTCACCTGATCTCACTTCCTTAGCGTTTCCCCATCTCTCTACTGTACAGTCTCTGAATTATCTTCTAAAACAGCTGTAAAAACAACAACAAAAGGACTTACTGATGAAGGCAACAAATTCATCTCCAGGAATGAAACAGTGATGTAAGCACTGAGAGTCACTTCATCTGACACTCCACCCTACAGAGAGAACAATAATAATTATACAAACTAGACCATACCCGGTCGACGCATCCGTGGGGGGATATGCGCACATGATCTGGCAACCCGGGAGGCGACATTGTTTGACACATAAACGCTAATAAGAAGCTGAGATTTGATGAAATTGAAAAACGGGCTCCACAGTTAAGTTCAGATGGTAATGGTCAATGGCTGTGTGCAAAATCAGAGCAATTGGTCCAGCCACTGAGGAGAACCGGGTAGCTTCACCTACTCCCACTACAGACAGAGGTTACTAGAATTATAGTAGGATACATGTGATATTCTCCCATACATCTTCTCAATATATCAATATCAATATATTTTAGAAACATTAACATGATACACTTCTTTACAGAGTGTGTACCAGATTCCAATTGATCCTCTATACCTTCATTCTGTTGTTTAAGAGTTTTCCAGATTGTTCAAAACAGCCATCACGTCTCTGTTTACTCTCCAGCCAGGTCTTTGCTTGTTCTATGTTCCACTGGTCGATGTAGTCGTAGAAAGACTTTGCTTGGACAAAACATCTCAGGACAAATGCAGTCAACCTGATGGACAACAATATTTACAGAGTCCCATTTGCCATCAAGCCATTAGTTGAGGGTTGCATGGATATCCCATACCTCAAACTAAACTATACTGTAGGTCTCACATTTATATAACAAAAATACTATATATTTAGCATGTTTACTGAATCAATCTTAATCATTTAGTGATATTCTCACCAAGTGTTCTCTTGTCCAGTTCCAAACGTGCTGTAGGCACCATTCCTGTGCTTGAAGTTTAGTTGCCTCTGGTAGCCTGCATTTAATTTATTCATTATTATAAAGTCATGAAAAACAGAGGAACACAGCATTGTGGGTGAGGTACAGGTGTGTTGGAGGGTGATGCACTCGATTGCTGGCACTTGAATTAAGACAATCCAGACACTTGGACTCACCGCTGCTCAGGAAGGCAATGGCCTTCTCCTTGATGGCCGGTGTCAGCTGGTTTGTGTTCTTCAGGTATTCCAGGATGTAGATGTTGGGAGCTAAGAGCGCCATATTCTGTTCCCCACATCCATACGGCATCCTAAGCAGTCCATCCAGGTTCTTCATGGCACGGCCCAGGATGTCTCCTGTCAAAGAGACATGATATTAGACTGAAACTGTTAGCAGAGGGGCTCCAAGGATGGCGACGTTGGCCTATCAATCTGTCCCAAAATCTCAAACTACTGGCTGTATTGCCACAAAATCTCTCATAAACTACTGGCTGTATTGCCAGATATTCTGTGCAGCTTCATGCTTTCCGGAGGATAAACCCTGCCAACCAAACACAAAATTTACATTCCCATTTTTTATTTTTTTTTAAATAGTAGATCTACAAGCTCAACAGGTTGCATGACGATGTGTTGTGAAACATTTTCTTAAAGTACATATAGTATTAGTTGTTATTAAAAAATGTTTACCTATAATTACACGCCTATGTTTACCTATAATTACACGCCTAAAGTAGGGACTGCAGGTTGATGTACAGTATGTGACTGTACTACCTGTACTGTTAATAATCTTGTTTAAGTATTCCATCAAAACATACACCCGTGTAAATACATGCACCCGTGTAAATGGTGAACAAAAAAAACAAAAAACGATTCCATTATAACCACCGTTCAGGGGCGGCTCTAGCTGGTTCTAATGGAAACAAGATAACAGAATTTCATACGTTCCGGAAAATAAGGTAATGAAGGGAATGTCAGGTTATGAAGGGAAGGGTCTGGTTTACACTTTGCAGTTGCAAAGAGCCATAAATGGGCTTGTTTAAGAATCAATGGTCGATGAGTAATACAAATGTTTAGATGATTACTATGTTGGTATTAAACAAAAAACCTTGAAATAAAAGAGCAAACTACAGGTATCTTTACCCAGGACAGATACAGAAGAACGGGCAGATCCATTAATCACATTATCAGGGAGTTGTAACTGGATGTCCTCTGTCAAAGTCTCTCCTAGACAGAGAAAAACAATCACCTCAGTCACAAACTCTGGGAACATGGTTAGGTTAGGAGACGGGAATAACAATATTAGGTCCTTGTGTCAACCACTGAACCACACACAAAAGAACCAAACAGCTCACAGCACAACGTGTTGCGAGATGCAACTGCAAGAATTTAATTTGGCCTCTAATGACATGCCCAAAAATGGAATTCTGGGATACCAGGGTTTAAGTGGTTAACTGAAGATCCAATTACAATTAGTGGAGTCACAAATGGAGGTTCCGTGACCATCCTTTGGCAAGGATGGTTTGACGATTGATTTGACCTCTATGGACCCTTTAAAAAAGATTTAGCCCCCAGGTCCCTCCCAAAAATCCCGGCATTTTTTGCTAGACAGCCAAATTCAAAATGGCGCCCGGCGCCATCTCTAAAAATTAACTTTTGATCTGGATGACCTAGAATCATGTATGAAGGCACTTTTCCATACAAGTCAACCATGAGGATTCCAAATCTGACACAATTTTAATTGTAAGACCTCGTTTTGACTCCGAAATTCAAGATGGCCGACATCCAGTAGAGTAAAAACTTATACCCAGGGGGCAAAGGGGGGTATGCTGCATTTGCCCTGCCATAAAAGGTTGGCCACCAGAAATAATATCTATGACCCAGTAGGACCACAACCTATATGGACAACAAGGTCACCTTGCTGCTGGAAATCCAATATGGCCGCCTCAATATTATCAGAAAATAGCTTTGGCAATAACTTTTGAACCAGATGGGCTAGAAATAAAAACGTGGTGTCTATTTCATGGTTTCAGAGCATGAGAAACTCAATGGAATACTTATCTTTATGATTGGGTGTGTCTGGACCTTTCATTTGCATATTTCCAAGATGGACGCCACGCGAAAATGAGTTTTACTATGACTTTTACAGTGACAGCTGGCTGTTATGGCAAAAAGTCTGCTTTTTAAGCAATATGAACAGATTTGGTCAGTTTGAGCTTTAATTTATATGTTGTCAATATGGCTGCAGTCATAAATAATGTATGGTATTACATTTTCCCTCAGATTTATTGATTTATAGATCTATAGTTGTGGGGATGATTGCAGAGAAAAATCGGAGAAAAAGCCCACAATGCATCTTATGTATCATTTTAATAAACTAAATACAATATAAACAGACACAAACACTCCAAGACTTGCCAAAAACTTCAACTTTAGGGCTATACAAATTAACATAGTGGTATGCATTCAAGTAACATAACAAAAGATAGAGTACTTAGTGACAAATAGAGTAAAGGCGGAGTTGAGGTTGCCTACAAAAGTTTCATTTTGACCTCTATGGTGCTGTCTTGCCTGCTTCTAAAGCCAATGATACTATGGTACAATGCTATTCACTGTCACTGTTGTCATGTGTTGCACTGATCTTGCTGCATCATGTCTCTAGTCCCTGGCAACGGCATCCTAAGTAGCATGGAATTGCCTTCTTTGCACGGGAACAGTTTTTCTGGCAGCCTTTGATACAGCTGCATGATATTGCCTTGTTCATTGACACAGGTCAGGCTGGCTCGGTAGTTGCAAGGGGGACTGCATTGCTAGCACTGAGAGACCATCCATACTCTGTGAAAGAAGGAATATCCGGCTTGGCGATATGTGCACATTTATCTATTATGGTTGCTAGAACAGCTCTTCTCAGGTGCAGGTCAAAGGCATTCTCTGTCGGGGGCAGCAGCTTTAAGAGGGTTGATCTATTATTGAGGAACTTGTACACTCTAAGCTTACTCAGGTCAAAATCCTCCTGGTGGTCCGCTTTGGATGTATATACATCAATTGTGAGGTCTCGTGCCTTATTGATGGACGTCATCTGAGAGGGAATCATAAGAGTTTTCACCAAACTCCTCAAGTGCAGAGATCCAGACGCATGATGGCCTTGAACCATGCCTTCTTCCCAGTGAAGAAGGGATAGCTGGTGGTACAGTATCTCTGCCACTTAAACTATGGATAAAGGGCAGGGCACGACACTGTGCGAGCCCCAGTGCTGATACCATTTGATGGATAGGAAGGTATGAATTTTGCTCTGTTCTCACCCACAGCTCTGGAAGGCATCTGAGATGGGTTGCTGCATAGTAAAGGCACATGATGATGATGTCTGTGTCATTGGCATGGATGACAACTCTGTCAACTTTGTCATTCTGGACACTGTACAGGGTGTGGAGTATTATTCTTGTATCAGCCTCCTGTTGTGTGGATTCTAGTGCAGGGACATCTTCAATAGACCCCTCCTTGATCACCACACTCCTTGTCTCTTCTTTAAACCCCCCACCCAGGTAAAGATGTGTTGGACCAAGGGCTGACTTAAGTTTCTCATTTTCACACCATTCGTCACAGAGGAAACTCAATAGGTTTGCCTTGTTAGCTGACACAGCAAAAAACTCCTGAGGATCTGGAGCTGTGTAATGCATACTAACTTCATATTCTTTGGTAGGTTTTGGTCAAGCATATCTGTGTTCTTGCTCAGCTGTCTTAAGACTAGGTCCACTGTACCGGTCAAAACAGAAGTGAATGATCTCTGTGCCAGCAGGCACATCATTCAACAGCAGACGTTGGTATCGTTCAGCGATTGTTCCAAATGCTTCACCTTTCAGGAACGACCAATGGCGCATGGCATACATGGCATCAATAACTACTGCTGTTTTTATGTCTTCTGTAGGCAGGTCAGGGATGCATGCAACTTTGGTCTCCTCTTTCAGGACCTTAACAAGGCTTGCCTTGGTACCTGTTCTCATCCTGCCATCTTCCTGGAAGAGGGAAAGTCACTGCACTCGTGGTTGCCTATAAAGTCAACAAGGTTGAGTTCTCCACCACTGGCTATGATTTGGGTCATGCGCAGGAGGGCAGTGATTTCATTGCTCTTGCCAGGTGCTGAGGTTTTCCCCTTAGATTTTTTAGATTTTGTGTTTTGAGTGTAGAAAGTGTTAAGCTTCATTATGCTTGTCTTCTTCTGTTCACTGGACAGTAGACTGAGAGAACGAGAGCAATCCATGGTCTCGAAGGGCGGATCCAAACCCAGGCGCCCGGAGCAGGCGCGTCCTCCGATTGCTTCACCAATCTATGTCCCCACTGCTGCCTTGACTACCATCTCTGCATCCCGGATTACATGACTCTGACCAGACTCATGGTGTGGGTCTGCCATATTGACAACATATAAATTAAAGCTCAAACTTACCAAATGTGTTCATATTACTTAAAAAGCAGACTTTTTGCCATAACAGTCAGCTGTCACTGTAAAAGTCATAGTAAAACTCATTTTCGCGTGGCGTCCATCTTGGAAATATGCAAATGAAAGGTCCAGACACACCCAATCATAATGATAAGTATTCCATTGAGTTTCTCATGCTCTGAAACCATGAAATAGACACCAAGTTTTTATTTCTAGCCCATCTGGTTCAAAAGTTATTGCCAAAGCTATTTTCTGATAATATTGAGGCGGCCATATTGGATTTCCAGCAGCAAGGTGACCTTGTTGTCCATATAGGTTGTGATCCTACTGGGTCATAGATATTATTTCTGGTGGCCAACCTTTTATGGCAGGGCAAATGCAGCATACCCCCCTTTGCCCCCTGGGTATAAGTTTTTACTCTACTGGATGTCGGCCATCTTGAATTTCGGAGTCAAAACGAGGTCTTATAATTAAAATTGTGTCAGATTTGGAATCCTCATGGTTGACTTGTATGGAAAAGTGCCTTCATACATGATTCTAGGTCATCCAGATCAAAAGTTAATTTTTAGAGATGGCGCCGGTCTAGCAAAAAATGCCGGGATTTTTGGGAGGGACCTGGGGGCTAAATCTTTTTTAAAGGGTCCATAGAGGTCAAATCAATCGTCAAACCATCCTTGCCAAAGGATGGTCACGGAACCTCCATTTGTGACTCCACTAAATAGCATATATATGTTATGTCAACTAGGCCTATAAAAACTCCATGGTGTCACTATATTCAAGAGGAACAAAGTACATTAGAAAAACAAACTAAAGACCAACATCAAGAGTGATTTTACTTTTTTTTTAATTCTTTGCCTGAAACCATCCACCCCTGTGTTATTTCTGCCAGGCCTCCAGGTACACTTACCTTCAGGACACAGCAACCAGTTGTAGGTCTTACTCACTTCTGTTCCTTCTGGCTGAAAAGGGAGAAAGGCAGACAATTAATTCAATCCATGAATTGGCCAAATATTATGCTTAACATACATTGAATTGTTTGAGAATAATAATTGTTCTCAATTGTTTGAGTAAAATGTAAATCCAACATGGAAATACAGTATGCTTTTAGTGGCAGCTGTCCAAACAGGCAGAAACAAGTGAACCTGGACAGAATATAAGCATACTGTACCTGCACTGAAAATCACATGACATGACCTTTTACTTCATTACCAAATACATACACCCTAACCCAGATGACACTAGATTCACACCATCTGTATTACTCTTGTAATAGAAATAGTTGTATGGATTGCGGGTTTAAAATCATATAACTATTACAACTTCTCTCCGTTAGAGGGAGACAGACAAAACTCATCGTAGGTTTAAAATCTCATATCCTACCTTGATTATCAGAGAGCGTGTGACGACATCAATACGACCCCTCTCTGGTACACTGACTGTCTCATTGTCACACAATGCATAGGACGCCACTGCCTCAGCACTCAGTGTCACATTAACAACACCTGGAAACATAAATGAGTAAAGCCATTTCAACCATCTCTGATGACATGCAGATTAGAAAATGTACTTGAAAATAGACTGGAAGCTGCCATTCGTGTCTCATGTGGGGTTTGATTATGTGTTAAAGCTTGTCCCATATGGAAGCCAAAGGCATTTCCATGAGTCTAGGTACGATTTTATTGCATGGTTTGAAATGAGTCTAGGTATGATTTTATTGCATGGTTTGATATTCTAAACTGTGGTACTCAAGGTAGAGTTCAGGTCTCACCGAAGACAGAGGCATCCATAATCCAGTGGGAGGTCTTGCGTCCGTTGGCACAGACACAGGAGGAGTACTCTTCATCAGGGATGGGTATGAGAGTGTAATCTGAAGAAGAGCTGGGAGTCACATACACCTGATGGAAAAAGTTTCTATTGTAAAAACATCTGTGGCCACGCTTTGTATTCTCAAAAGTGTGTATACAGTACCATGATGCAGCTGGACTGGTAGTTGAAGACCGTAGCCTTCAGTACAAATCTCTCTCCCCTGACGATGGAGTAAGGCAGGCTGAGCTCCAGGAAGAAGGGCTGGAAGACTTTGAGCCTCTTGGGAGGAGCAAGACCGAAGCCGCTTGAGGACAAGCAGAAAGCCTCCGTCTCCCATGTGGTGATGGTGTCTGGGACAGTGAGGGACACGTCCTTTATTCCTGAATCCCTGAAAGGAAGGATGGACAGACAGGCAAATATTAAACTACTGAACATCATGTACATGCTGGCTAATGAGAATAAGTTCTGATTACATGATTACACAAGTAACCTTCAGTTTTGTGTGGCTTATGAGATGCCTTCAACCGAAAACATACCACAGCAGACACTATCATCCACCGTCTGCTGTGGTAATTCATACATACCAACCTGATAAATACAGCTTCGAAGTGTCTTGAACCACTCAAATTCAACAAATTGATGTACAGTAGATTGACCTTCTTTTAACTTAGAATAATGGGATGTGTAATGTTCATGTTGTAGCTCTGTGCACTCACCCAACCTCCACCAGGTCCCATATCCATGTCTCTGGGAAGAAGGAGCGGATCGTCTGTATGGGAGGTGGAATTGGACCAGCTAGCCCAGAAAACCTCGGCATTGGACCAGCCGACATAGCCGCGTGATACACTGGAACAAACAACACTATATTCATGAATTCAGACAACTAGAGGTTCGTAAAAGTGTGTTAGCGTTAGCCGCATGCTAACGGCTCATGTTAAGCACCCCTGGGCACTAATCATAGAAAATTAGAAATACAACGAACGCTATCACAGTAGTGGACATAAACATTCATTACATTAGTATGCTGCAGTGACCTATAAGTCTTGACAATATGAATGACAGGGCGATTTATCAGAGAAATGACGGTGATTGTGCTGTCCAGCTCAGCTCGCCCAACTATCACGGAGCCCTGACATTACTGCGTCTGACTGTTATGTCGGCAGCGAGCTGTGTGTCTGAGCAAGTATTGGATGCTGCTGTCTGGAAACTGCCCTCAGCATGACACGACCAATGAGAGTTAGCGATTTCGTTGTTGCTAAGATACGTATGTGTGTGGCAAATAGCGTCTCTGCCCCATACTGTAGCTTGTAGATCTCTCGAACATGATTGGCGCTGCCTGCGTTGCCAGGTCTGCCTTTTGTATAAGCGATTTTGGGCTTATTTGGGCACGCTTTTGGGGCTCGTTTGCATAGACCATGGCAGCGCTTGTTTCTTGCCCGTTTCAAGGATGTGGCAACGAAGGTGCTCAGTTTTTGTCGCAGAGGATGATGATGATGATTGGCTGTTAAAAGAACCATCCGGAAGTAAATTGCGAGCTGCCGAAGTGATTTGCATAAGTATTGGGGCATAATGCCTTTGATATTAATTGTACATCCTGCAAGTACAGTAACGGTATGGGAAGCAGGTATGGTCACAGGCAGAATATTGAGAAATATTTGTGGAAAGTTTGGAGTTAGTTGGGCCATGTGTCTGCTTGGAGACCCTCCACATGCAATCATGTAGACTCCATGAGTGGTGCTCCATGAAATCAGCTGAATTCATGCTTGTTACATTTACGTGGTTGGAATCTTTGGTTGTAGTACTCTCTTCCCCTGTACAGGACGCAGGAAGGTGCTTTGATAGCCAAATTTGTTGCCATCTTCAGTCCCAGGTCCTAGATAAAACATAATAAATACCTGAGTAAATTGGAATACATTCCATATTTGCAATTGAAAAAGATCTATCCTTGGCGTATGTCATATTTTGAAAACTTTACATGAAGTTATTGCATAGAGATACCTTAAACACTGTGTAAGCATCCTTTCTTTCATCACGTCCAAAGTAGGTCCGTCTTTTTTGTCTCACAGGCAAACATTGTACATGTACAGCATCTTCAAGTTCATAAGGACTACAGTGTGCCTTCTTGAGTGGCAACCGGTCAAATATCTGTTCAAAGAAAAGGAGGTTGTGTCAAACTCAAAATTATTACCTGCTGGTCAGCCAGATTTTGGTTGTTTATCAGAATATAGAGAAGCCTTTGTTATAATTGAGTATTATTTTACAAAAAAGGACTTGTTTTCTGCAATTGTTGATGTTGGCAAATATAACCTTCCAGTTGATAGTGACACATCTCTTCCATTTGTTTGTATTATCAATAAAAGAAAATGGAAGTAAATTAAGCGCAATGCATCGCAAAATAATCGCATCGTAGCGCTGAATTGTAGCCCTTTGAAGCTAGCGATTTCTGCCCCTACTGTAAACTACAGGGTAGCACGGGTGAACAAAAGAAAATCGTACCCGGTCCGAAAACGGACCCGTGGATAATGTGGTTCAGACCAAAAAAGCAGGACAGAGGAAAACTGGACCCTGACGGGTCTCTAGACTAGACCCGTACTGAAACCGATGCTCATTTACGGTATGCTCATTTCACTGTGGCATTGAGACTCAATGCCACAGGTGAAGGTGAGGTACCGTAAATTTGAGACTATAGACGTGAGTGCCCCAGCAGAGGCTCCAGAGTGGAGGTCTCAGTCACAGACAGCTAAGATGAGACAGGAGTGCAGCTCTGTGGATTTGAGTGCAACGCATATGTCTCATCTTAAAATGACGAAGGTTAAAGAGTTTAATATAATTAAATGCATTTAAAAAATTATAAAAGCTGGTCGTCAGGTCTATCATTTCAGACGGACTGACTGACACCCGTGGCAATTGAAACTGATCTGACCCGTGCCCAATGGACAAGTCAAGATTTGGACCCGACCCGGTTCCGGGCAGACCTGTGCTACCCTCTACTGTAAACACAGACAGTCTATGCACTGACTGATGGCTAAACTTGTAATTGGATGTGGATGTTTCTGGAAAGTATAAATGAAGAAGATCATACTAGATACAACCGCCATGGAAGTTTCAGTATATAAAATGAGGTACTGTATCATAAACAAATAAAAGCCATAAGTGATGAGGATGCCAGGCAAGAGGAAAGTCTTACCTTGTCTGCATCCAGCTGCTTTCCTGGCTCCTTGATGCGAACACTCTGGTCGATGGCACTGACACCACACAGCGAGCCTGGCATGGCTGACACATGCAGTATATTCTTCTCTCCGGGGATCGCCGTGTATGGACAGAACTCCAGAGACACCTGACATGTAAACAAAACATCACCTTGGCTTCCGGGCTATGACCATGATACCTGTAAAGACTTACTATAGCCTCACTCACATCTTACCCTTCTTCTGACCCCTCATCCTCCACAGTGACTAGACCATGTCAGACCATGTTCCTGTGATCCCTTGAGATCACATGAACATTGGCACTAAAGAGAACAAATATACTGGGATGGGATGTGTAATGCACATATACACACACACACCTATACAAAATACATCCATCTATATACTGTATATGTAAAAATACCTATATACGATATACATATATCTATATACAGCAGTACAAGCAGACAGCTTGCCAAAGTTATTGTGCAGACACATAATTCAGTGTGTTCAGGCTTTATTACCCAGGGCCAGCATTGGCCTCTTGAAGTCACATGCAACAGAAACCGTTGCCCAACATTGACGTTGCGTGAGGCCTAAAACATTTTTTTGTGTCTTTTGTTTTTAATAAAGGACAACTTCCCATTGTGTTGTACCTCAATTCCAGCCTGGTAAACCCTCCCTCCGGAAATCTCATTTCGATTTGATTTCAGGAGTGATTCTGGCCTGATCGCCCATGCTGCAATATTGGCTGGAGTTGGGCGGGAGTAATACCGTTGACTGACAACCCCTTCAGCCAATGATCGTTTTTCCCCTTCAGCCAATCAGCAGTTCATTTTTACCACCTCCAGACTATGTGACGCAACGGGACTTTTGAGACGGCCATGCCCAAAATAGGTTGCCTTATTCGGATATATGTGTGTCACTGCCCGCCCCGGCCGGTTCTCTGAATTTGTATTTTTAAATAGATTCTGTCATGATTAATTGACCACATATATGAAGTTTAACAACTAAATTCTATCCAAACGATATCTTATATGCCTCAAAATAGAAGTTTGAGAGCTTTTTGAAGTTAAAAAAACAGCAGAGAAAATAGGACATAAAAGATGGCTGCCGTTCGTGTTTTGTCGGCTGTATTCAGGCTGCACTCGGCGCCATTCGGGCTCACTCGAACTCGCCACCTGATTGGCCAACTGTTGTGTCAATCACAGAACGATGTGCGACGACGCTGACAGGCTCGTCCGTTTGGCGTACACAGCCAATATTGCAGAATGGGCGTTCATGCCAGACTCACTCCTGAAATCAAATGGAAATGAGATTTCCGGAGGGAGGGTTTACCAGGCTACCTCAATTCTGCCCTTTTGCAGTTTTTCTCAATTTGTGTTCTGAAATTGCTGCACTTTTCTGAACGTAATGCATTTGTTGCAATTTGCTGCGTTCGTTTCCAG
The DNA here is from genome assembly GCF_963454915.1 of Gymnoscopelus microlampas. Taxonomy (NCBI): domain Eukaryota; kingdom Metazoa; phylum Chordata; class Actinopteri; order Myctophiformes; family Myctophidae; genus Gymnoscopelus; species Gymnoscopelus microlampas. Next base: position 52,040,716 of record NC_139945.1, read on the forward strand.
AAATTGATTGCGTTTGTCAATTTGCTGCACATTTCTAAAATGGCTTGTATGTGTCAGACTTTAACTGACCTTATTACGGAAGCATTTCTCTGTGGTGAAGTCTGCGCTGTGAGCAATGACCGTCTCACTGGGGAGGATGGTGTACACAAGCACCTGAAGCAATGGCGCCATCTCTGGGGTGACCTCCAACTTGAAGGAGATCTCACCCTCTGTAACTGGAAACACACAGCAGGTAAGTAAATTGGTGGTAAACTGTAGCTACAATATAGACACTTAATCGATTAATGTAGATTACTGCAGCTTATGCATTTATGCTTATTTTGGGGATTTTAATAACCAGAATTCTTTTTTGAAGGTGTGCTTTGCGAAAATGTCAACAGCAATAAAAAGCATGTTAAACTTCAGGTTGTTTATAAAAACACCTACATTTTCTTATGTATTGTTTAATTTTAAATGAAACACAGGAAGCTTTACACTGGACATAATTGCCGTTGTCTTTCGATACCTTTCGTAGAATTCAGCACTTCAACCTTTACTAGTCCTTGGTCGCAAATAGCTGCTCTGGATAAAATCTAGAGACAAAATGGAGAAAATGATATATTGGTACTATGCTGATGTCATGAATGCGTCCAGTCTATTCCATATAACATTTTAAAGATGGACACATTTCATAGATAAAGAAAATATATAACATAACAAGTAAGACACGCGAACGAACGCAAAAAAAAAAAAAGTAACCAATACATTTTTTTTTAAATACAAAGAAATGCTGCTTTAAAAGGAGCATCTTAGAAAAATACAAATTCACAAAAGAAAATGTGAATGTTTTTGAACAATTCAACAAAGTGTTTGAAGTGCCTGTTTCACCCACTTCCGGGGGCGGAGCCAAAATCCGAGCCCGAAGTATTTGTTCGTAGACCCCCACTTAGGGGGGTAGAAAAAGTTTCGGAGCGATTCGGGCACTTTTCATTTATGGCGTTTCAAAGGGGAGTTTTTAGGAGCCTTCTCCGGGGCGTGGCTTCCGGGGGAAAGGGCGGGCTTAAACGCAACCTTGACAGGTGTGTGCAGTTTTCAAAGACCTTTCATTTAATGTATGGTACGTCTATATTGGACATTTACTTGGCTGCACACAAGCAGTGCACACAGTGCACACACACAGACGCACACACACAACCCGAGCACGATTTCATAGTAAGCTCCACTTGTGGAGGCGCGCCTCCTTCCGCTGCATTCGCAATTATCACAAATTAAAAACAGCTCCCAGTTAAACGAGTTAACTGAACATCATTTAGTAAGTTAATGGAAAAGTACTGAATTGGAATATCTCTACTATTGCGAGGGTGTGGCCAACCACTGATACACATGACCACCGTTTTACACCCAACCGTGAGGAGTTTCATTGAGGACGTTAACGCATGCAGAGGAACATGCTCCCTCTTAATTTCACTCTGCTGAACAGGCACCCTGACCAACCTGTATGTGGTGCAGCATTCTTTTTGGAGAACAACATGATATAAGAACTTCAGTAGTGCCTTGCCAAAGTTCTGTTCGCAGTTCTTGCACCTCGAAGATTTTCTACACTACCCGAACATCAAGTATGATTGGTCAGAATTTTAAGGGTCGCATGATTTGTTTTCGCATTCTGCCCAAAGCTTAATTATGCAAGAAGAGAACAATCTCTTGGACCATAAACACAACCTGTCGCAAGAAATGGCAAAACCTGAGAAATTTGCCAAAGCACATTGGAGGGTGATTAAGCAAACATATGGAGATCTAGTTGGTAAAACCACCATTCCAGCACTGTACACAATCCTTCCTGCTTGAGCGACCCACGGTGTTCCTAGCCAGACTACTGATTGGGAGGGGTCTACCCTTCAGAATTTAGAGCTGAGCCGTAATGGGTAGAACCGTTTTGTCCTTCAAGGACTTGGTTCGGCAAGCCTTGCCAAAGTCGAAAAAGGTCCGGCTTCATTTGGAGTATGCTGCAGACTTTATAGGCGTTAGTGCACCAGAGAATGCACCAGAGAATGCCCTCTGTTGCTGGTTTCTCACCCACAGACAACAGAGAATGCCCTCTGTTGCTGGTTTCTCACCCGCAGACAACAGAGAATGCCCTCTGTTGCTAGTTTCTCACCCGCAGACAACAGAGAATGCCCTCTGTTGCTAGTTTCTCACCCACAGACAACAGAGAATGCCCTCTGTTGCTGGTTTTCTCACCCGCAGACAACAGAGAATGCCCTCTGTTGCCGTTTTCTCACCCGCAGACAACAGAGAATGCCCTCTGCTGCTGTTTTCTCACCCGCAGACAACAGAGAATGCCCCCTGCTGCTGTTTTCTCACCCGCAGACAACAGAGAATGGCCTCTGCTGCTGGTTTCTCACCCGCAGACACTGTAGTCCCAGGTTTGCCTAAAGGTGGCATACCCTTTTCCGAGTCAGTTAACTGACTGATTGAAACCGTGCAGGTGCAAACACATGCAGGTGTCAAGTGTTTCCATTAAACTTCCTATTGAGTTCATTGGAGTGCCCATGAGCCAAGCAATGTGTGGTACCGTGTATACTACTCACCAGGTACATCAGGTCCACGGGGCCTGGAGTCTCTCCAACTACAGTGTAGTGGACGGTGATGTTTTCTCCATGGCAGTGCAATGGGTTCTCAGTCTTCTTCACCTCCAGTGAGCTCACTGTCTTGGTGTCAACTGTGGCTTCTTGAACCAGGGACAGTTGATGTTCCCCTTCCTCATAGTGTGGCGTTCTGTATATATGGTACTCCAACACTGGTGTAGCACTAGCCTTGATCAGAGGAAAAAAAGGGGGGGGGGGTTAAACTAAAAGCTTGGTTATTTTAGTTGGGGGTATTTAATATACTGCCTGGCCCTCACATCTAGTAGACTACAATATAGGCTATATACTATTATTACAATTACTGTGGTCATGCACATGGCTACATATTTAATGACGATGCAACAACAGAGGACACACTGTCAGACTGGCCGTGCATGTGAATATTTTATGCGCGATCACAAACACGCGCAATGAAGTAACCCACACACGAAAAGTAATTCGCCGAAAATACCACACGTGTGTTCCTGTGACTCGAAGCGAGACACAGTCGCTGAATCGCCGAAAATAACACCCGTGTCTCGAAGCAAGACACATACAGTCGCTGTATCGTGATCTGTACGATCTCTCTGAAAAGGCAGATGATGTCCATTTCCGATGGAGTGGTGCACTACTGAGCAAAATGTATTTACACGAGAAGATAATACAAACTGCGTTATACTCCCGACCTGTGGGAGGCAGCAAAGTGCCGTAATCCAGTGTGGTGGAAAGTAGATGAAGAATAGAGTAGTGAGAAATTGAGCCAAAATATGGGCCAAAGGGGGAATACAAGTATACTGAACGATTAAAAGTACACAATCCAAAGGCTACAGGCATGATTGATTTTTAGACTAATGTGTATGAAATTGGACACGTGGTCTGCTAGAACATAAATACAACGTAGCAGAAACAGAATCACACAAAGAATAAGACGGAAACGATAACACCCAAACTCCGCCCCTTTGAGATAACCCCGAAGTCCAACCACTAGGTGAATTTAATATAGGATAAAAAAACAAAAGCTTCAGTGTTTTAGTTGGTTATTCATTTGTGAATTGTCGGTTCATTGTCTATGTCAAATGAAATGTGAAAGTGTCCTGTAAGTCCATATGGGACTTATAAATCTATCAATCATGCTTGAGCCATTTTTAGCCACATGAACCCTCGTTCCCTATATTCTGGAGTTACCCATGTCTGACTTACTGTGAGTAAGATGTCCTTTCCAGAGTTTGCCGTGTTGAATGAGAAACGGGCCTCACCGTCGCTGTCAGTTGTGAGGTTCAATATGTTACGCGCTTCTGACCGTATTTTACCCTCAAACAAGTACACCAACATGTCAGGAATGGGTGTGTTATTCAAGTAAAGTGCTTTGACCTGTTGGAAATACAAAATAACATTATACAGACGGAGTGCATATGGCCAGTGTTAAATGTGTAGAACTGTACTGAAGCAATAGGTGTAAAACCATATATTTGGACTTACTTCTCCTTCAATCACTGATTGGTCCTCATACACCTTGGGCGTTTCAATAAAGGAAAGTGTTCCAATAACGTAAGAGAGAGAGATCACTTTCCTTTGTGGCTGTGTAATACCTGTGGAGAAAACCCCTCTGTGTCATTTCAGTGTTATAAACATTTCATGACATTGATGAGCTACTGAGCTCATTGCTTCATTTTTGCTTTAAACTGTTCCAACAGTGTGAAGACTTGCCTGTTCCATCTTCCTGTACTTTAGCATTGAGGTGCAATTCATCATCGAGAAACTTTTGGGCAGGTGTGATGAAAGTTGACATTTTGAAAGTGAAAGTGGCACAGCCTCTCTCGTTAGTCTGTACAACAAAGAAAAAATACAGAACATTAGTTTTCTGTGCACAGAGAATTTTATAAATTTGTGTGTGCGGAGATTCTTCCCTTCCTCTTGCACACCAGATACCTCAGAAGCTAATGGGAAGATTGCCATGAAACTTTATGAGGGTATTTAGGCATACTTGATGTGCATCTCAATATACCCTCATGGATTAAAGAAACATAAAATCAAACTGAAACTTTTTGTTGGCCATGACCTAATCTGCGATTTGTGAAACAGTGTTCATAGACAATTAGCACAATATGTAAAATGATGATGTTGTGGTAGCCATACAGCCAAACGGTTGAATTGCAGATAGTTTAACCGTTGCTTTTATGAAATATCCAAGATCATTATTGATTTTACTTTACACTATTCGTACAAAAAAGATGGGAAAATTACATTTACCTCCCCTTAGTCTCCTGATAAATGTTTTTTTCAGGCCAATTTAGAAAGAAACCAGTGTTACACATACTTTAATGGATGGTGTCAGGGCATTCCACATTTTGGTGGCAGAGTAGTAGAATGATAATTTTCCCATGTATACATTTGGGTGGTACCAGATCATGGTTACTCACTCTAGTGTTGTGGCTTTCAATAACTTTGGAGAAGTAGTTAGACAGGTATGGGTATTGAGGGCACTGTCTCTTTGGCCATATTAAATACCAATCTCATTGATATTTGCTTAGCCCCGTCTTCTACCCTGAGCCATCCCCAACCAGCAAAGTGTGTTGGAATTATGTGGGTCTTGGGCTTAAGGCCGAGAAGTAGTCGTGTCAGTTTGTTTTGGGAGGTCTGAAGCTTAGTTTTTAGTGACATTGAGGAGAATCAAGAGGTACAAGCATTGAATGAGGGCTCCAGATAGAGTTGTGAGAGCACACATGAGGAAATACAGCAAAAAAAAAACTCTTGTTCTTTGATTGACTTTCTTGATCACTTTTGATGCCATTTTTCCACCAGTCAGGGTTTACTATTGCTAGTTTGACTACTTGAAATACTAATAAGTGAAAATATGCCATCTACACAATTAAAATCTTTGGGGCGTAACATGCTTCCATAGAAGACATGCCGACTTCCATGTAATCCAAATGACTTAAATTAGTCGTGGCAACTGAGAACTTGAAACAATGTGACCCCATGGCCTTTACTCTAGTACTTCCGTTGCAAAACGTTCCACTTATTTTCACTGCACTAAAGGAGATGGAATAGTTGATCATGTCACCTGTTTACTCTCTTTATGACAGGGTGTGATGTCAGGGACACCCTCTGGAGATCCAGGCCTAATTGGGTACATATATCGTCTAAGTGGTCGGCAGAGCTCCACTTCTACCTTACCAGGCACAGGCTGTCCATAGGTGTACCTGATGAAGCGAGAGTAAAAACGTACGTTATCTCTTAAGGTAGTAGTCACCCATACCAGTCTAGCAGACAAGAATATATAACCTGACTCCACCAGATGGGGGCGGTATTTACTTCACAGGTTCACAAGCTTCTTCCATCTGGTGGAGTCAGGTTAAAGAATATATGCATTTCAACTGCAAAATATATGTTCCCCCAAATATTCTTATTTCTTTTTTGTCCATTTTGTATATTTCAAAGCATATGAGGTGTTTTTTCCATGCGGGAAAGTATAATGTTTGATGTAAATTATAATGTTTAAAGCATAAGACATGTTTCTTTTCTGTGGGAAAGCACAATGTTTAAATGTCTCGACAAATAGTCCACAGGAACATAAGCCAAGAGAAGTTGATGCATCAAACTTACGTTGCACAAACTTCAGCAGTAAATTCTTCTTGTTCAATGCACATCTTGTCATGTGCTTCTAGTTTGACATCAAATCTTGGCAAAACTGGGGACAAATTACAATTGTTGTTAATCGTCATGACCCACAAGACAAAATAAAGAAATGTTCACATAAACTGCTCAAAAGAAGTTCAGAAACTTAACTTCAGTCAACTATGTCTCCCCTTTAATAATAGGTATCATTTTCATCGTTGATTAACGTGGCATCTTTCCATGGGGGCAGTGTTGCTGCTTGGAGCATACACAAACTCAACAAAGTTGCAGAACCCATGTTCAGGTGCCAGTCACTCACCTGTGAGGCAGTCACACACCTGGGACTACTGGCACACACACACACACACACACACACACACACACACACACACACACACCTCTCAGCAGGTGTGTGCTGGCAGGTTGCTCAAAACAAGAGCGATTACCAACAGAAGCATATTGGGTGATTTTGGCTTTTTTTGGTGCTACCCACACGTTAAGCTGTGTTGCTCATTCCACGAATGCCCGATCCTTACAAGCTGTACCTCGTTGTAAAGGCGACCAATCAACGATAAAAATTATATAAAACACAACACCAATTGGTATTATTAAAGGGGAGATATAATTGACCGAAGTTTAGTTTCCGAACTTCTTTTGAGCAGTTTATATGCTTAAGAATGTTTAGATGTTGGGTGAGATGTCTTTCATCATATAGAAAAGTGGATTCTTGAAATACATAGTCTTCCTGCGCATTGTTCAAAACATAATAATCGTAGGCTTACATTTTGCTCAACATTATGGAAAAATACTTCTTCCAAATGAGCATGCAACCTCCCTTACCGTATTTCTCCACCTTGAAATGATGAGGATCTATTTCCCTGTCATCAACATGAACAATAACTTTGTAGGTTCCTTCGTGGGCCTCATGGTTCAATATGTAAGAAAGCTCCAGTATTGTCCCATTAAATGTATGGTTCACATACTGTCCAATTCGGTTACCATAAGCATCCTGATCAAACATGAATTGTGGAGAGAAGAGGCAATGGACAACCAAATCACCTCACAACATACAACTACAGATAAGCTTTACCAGTACACAACACATTTTTATGAAAAAAATGAAATACAGTGAGTCTTACCTCAATCTCCACAATGTTGTACTGCAAGATAGAAAAAAAGAAAATGACCCGTTAAACAGGAAACTATCATCTGTATCAGCCTCATTATCAAACAAAGCACTCTGAACATAATATGAATATATAAATGTAGATGTGTGGCGACTACAGTATATTCATATTAGCTATTAATAGCAGACTGACTATTCGAGGTCGATTATATTTTTTCCCCTGTAAGTCAGTCCATCTATCATCCTATCTGCCGTCTGTGAGCAGCCATCTCACTGATCGGACAGAATACCTGTGCTCTGAGGAGCACCCTTTCCTAGTTTTCCTATACATTTTCTTTCGAATATATTTGTCTACTTAAAAAATGTATACATAGCCTATAATAGCCTACATCTTCTGTGACGCTCATACTGTGGATGTGATTTAAATAGCTACCACTCACCAACTCAATGATAGGTGTGAACTTGGTGTCCATGGTAAAGATTCTGTATTTCACTGCAATAAATGACATTAGATAAATCATCTAAGACAAAGGAATCGATAGGAATGAATAACATGGATAAATGCTAAATGGAATTGACTGCTGTCATTCCTTTCCAATTTACAAGTTGTTTATGAAACACTTCTTTAACAAAATGTTTTAATTGTGCCAAATTTCAGATTATTGAGAGTGTTACCCGTTTGTCCAGGGAGGTAGATTGGTTTATCAGTTTGGATGAATGTCATGGGTTTGTAGGATTTGAACATGATTTTCCTGACTTCTCTAGATAGGAATGTTTGACCTTGCACCACCACCTCAAGACTTAGCACCAGTTGATTCTCCACTGCTGGAGCCTGTATGGGATATAGGAAGTTACCATTAAAGATAAGATTGACACCGCAAATGTCTTTTAGAAGCCATCAGAGCTTTATGGTGCAAAATCCAATATTGAACCACACCAATTACCCAATCAAACTAGCCTTGGATCAAGACTACCATAAATGTATTTGATCGATTTTTACATTTAAAGTCAGAATCGATAAAATACAGTACATCTATGATAGTCATGATCCAAGGCTACAATCAAACTTAACCAATAAGCAGTACCAGTTTGAAGATTTGTGCTGTTTAAATGGGAATTTAACAAAATTAAGTGATATCAACTTTTGACCTTGAATAGTCCACATTGGTGGAATGGTTCGTCTGAAGTCTTCTGGAGGATAGTTCTGTTCATGTAAGGGGAAACTAGATCGATGGTCATGGTCAGATTTTCATTGGGCTCAGGCTGCCGCAAATCCACGCAGAACTTAGTCTCAGAGCCCGCCTCGATTACTGCAGGAATGGCCACCATGTATTGCCTATAAAATCATGAAAATGTTTATACATATACACACAGAGTATAGTGCTTTAACATTAACAAAAAACTTTTTTTTAAACCAAAACATATCACTTACCCTACCTTTTACCCTACCAGTTACAAGTACTGTACTTAAAAAGGGGAAGACCACTCATTTTCAACATTGAACTGTCTTTAATACATGTTGAAAATGAGTGGTCCTCCCCTTCAAGTACAATTTTAAGGTATTTTTTACTTTACTGAAGTATTTCCAATTTTCAGTACTTTTACTTCTACTCCACTACATCTCAGATGCAAATATTATACTTTTACTCCACTACAATTAGACAGCTTTAGTTACTTTGCGGAGTTAGATTACTACTACAAAACAGGCCTACATTAACCTCTTCAGCCCTATATTTCGGCCGATCTAAGCTCACAATGCCTTGCATCGCTACATTGTGAGCTTGTAGATCTGCCATTTTCAAAAGACTTTAAAACATTTCATGCATTTGAAAACTGCATACATTTCGATACAAATACATTTTTACTTTTACTCATAATGTTGAATTCCGGACTTTGTAACTTAATTAATTGTACTTAATTAAGAAATGTGAGTGCTTTTTCCACCACTGGCTAAAAGCCTAAAATATAAAAATATACTGTTCCATGAACAAAATAGCCAACATAGCAGGCCAGCAGGCATCAAATCCAGTTATTGTTTTAAATCTGTGAGCTTCTATGGAGCTAGACTTACGGTCTTGCTACTGCTGCTTCACTGATACAAATCCAGGTTAAACAGGCAGACAGAATCCATGTCCATGTCTGAACCCTACAGAGAGACATGACTGAAGGGGACAGACAGACTGAGATACTGCTAGACCCACACACAGTGTAGCAACAAGATGTATGTGGTGGAGGTGATGGCTGATATAAACTGTCACACCTGACCTGAGTCAATCAATTAGACTCAGCTGGGTGTGACCACTGAGTGATTGGAGACTACTGATTTGTGTGCACAGGATAAATCTATGGAGTCAGATCAGTCTAAAAATGAATGAATTCTTGCACACAGAAGTATTCGCAAATATTTGTATGGTATTTATACAGTATATAGGTCTAAATGACTCTCCACCAACAAATAAGAAGTAAAGTAAAACTAGAGAAAGTGCTCCTCGGAGCACAGGTCTCCGCCAGGTCAGGTACGTTATTGTGGCCTCCTGGTGGAGCTATAATAGGCCAATGTGAAAAGGGTGCCATTTATTCTTAGGTCGTTCACGGCAATCGGACACTGCAGTCATGATTTGAGGCATTTTGTTCCAAAAATGTGTTTTGCTAAATTAGACCTGCTGGTGGCGCTATAACAGGGCAATGTGAAAAAGGGGGGCATTTCTTCCTCGGCCTAGTGGGAATGTGTTTGTGAAATTTCACGGAAATCTCAAGCTGCGTTCATGATTTGAGGCATTTTGTTCAAAACGGACCAATCCTGCAAATTTTGGAATCGAACCTTAGCCAATGAGGATGGAATATGGGAAATCGGACAGATCCGTGTTGATCACATGACTATAGAGATACTGTGTACCGATTTGCGTGACGTTTGGATAAAATCTGTAGGAGTAATGTAAAACTAGAAAAAGTGCTCCTCGGAGCACAAGTCTCCGCCAGGTCAGGTAGGTTATTATGGCCTCCTGGTGGCGCTATAATAGGCCAATGTGAAAAGGATGCCATTTATTCCTAGGCCGTGCACGGCAATCGGACACTGCATGCATGATTTGAGGCATTTTGTTCTAAAAATGTGTTTTGCTAAATTTGACCTGCTGGTGGCGCTATAACAAGCCAATGTTAAAAGGGTGGCATTTGTTCCTCAACATAGTGTGAATGTGCGTTCAAAGTTTCACCGTAATCGGACGCTGCATTCATGACTTGCGGCATTTTGTTCAAAGCGGGCCACTCCTGCAAACATTACATGTCAATGTTAGCCAATCAGGATGGCATATGAAAAATCAAACAGATCCGTCTTGATCATATGACTATAGAGATCATGTGTACCGATTTGCGTGAAATTTGGATCAAATATGAAGGCTTAATATCAAAAAATGTCTTTTACATAAGTCTGCCTCCTGGTGGCGCTATAAAAGGCAAATGTGAAAAATGCAGGGCAAAGGTTTGTCCTTGGCCTCTAGAGAGTGTGCATACAAAGTTTTACACTGATCGGCGCAGTTATAGGTAAAAACACGAATCGGCCTGTTACAGCGCCACCATGAGGCTGATTTGAACATTTTCAAATGGCATTTCTTCCTCGGCCTAATGGGAATGTGTGTGCAAAATTTCACGGAAATTGCATGCTGTGTTCATGATTTGAGGCATTTTGTTTGAAACAGAGTTCTCCTGCAAACTTTGAAAGACAATTTTTGCCAATCAGGATGGAATATGAAAAATCTGAAATGAGCCGTTTCTTTTAATGACTATAGAGATACTGTGTACCGATTTGGGGGATTTTTGGCCAAAATTTGTAGGAGTACTGTTCAAAAATGTGTTTTGCACAAATCGGCCTCCTGGTGGCGCTATAAAAGGCCCATGTGAAAAATTTGGAGCAGAGGTTTGGCTTTGGCATCCAGGGACTGTGTGTGCACAGTTTCGTTGCGATCAAGCCAACGGTGCCAGAGATTAGCTGTACACAGACAAGACAGAATGACACACACACACACACACACACGGACGGACGGACGGACGGACAGGGGGTAAAACATACTCTCTCGCCATGCCTTTCGGCCTGGCGGAGACAAAAATGGGTTTTGCACAAATCGGCCTCCAGGTGGCGCTATAACAGGCCCATGTGAAAAATTTGAGGCAGAGGTTCTGAATTGGCATCCAGGGAGTGTGTGTGCACAGTTTCGCAGCGACCGGGCCAACGGTGCCAGAGATTAGCTGCTAACACACAGACAGGACACACACACGGACACACACACACACACACGGACACACGGACGGACGGAGGGTAAAACATACTCTCTCGCCATGCCTTCGGCCTGGCGGAGACAATAAACAAATACATTTTTATATATTTATCATTGGGTACTATAATGTAAAGAAAATCTACATAATAAAGAAACAAACACAAAAGTATTCCTATTATTGTCTCCACTTATCATACTGTCTCTCGCCGGTTCATCCTTAAATGGCTTCCAAAGTTAGCGGGAGGGGCCCGTTTTACAAACAAGGCCAAAAATCACAAACGAAACCTCCAGTCAATCCCAAATTTGAATCACATGTCAAGGGTGGTTTACTCAACGGATCCCCAAAAGCATTTCCACTTTGATCCATAGGGGGCGCCACACATGCGCAAAATGTAACCGTTTGATGCAAAAACATTATTTCGGGGTGGATCGATCCTCTCAAAATGAAACGCAAGTGATCTCATGAGAGACGTGACAATGTAATTGGCGCAGCCTCCGACAGTATTCCTCCCAGCGTATTCCTCAAGTCCCGGCGGCCGCAGCCCGCGACCGGCATCGGCGCAACCACACTTTGCAATTGCCCTGAATTGCGACGCGTCTAGTTAGCATTGTATTTGTATTTAACTGTACTTTCTGTGCTTTTTTTGCAAACTGCTAAACAAAGTATTCAATAAATCAATCAAACCAAGGCATCCGCCCAAAGATCTTTTAGGAGCATGCGCACGGCCATGCATCGATTAAGAACAACCCTTAAAGGGCAAGACCACTGTGGTAGAGGTTTGGGTTGTGTAGTTGTTACCTTGCCATGATGGAACTCCAAAGGTGGACAAGAAATGTAAAATAATTGTTCCAGTGATTAGAAATTGATAATTGAAAATATGCTCCCCATTGACTTACATAGTACTGTAAACAGCTCTCAAAGTCACTCTTTTAGCACGTAAACAAGCACAGCTTAGCACATAAGCGGATCCAGATCTTCAAATAGTACCCCCCACTTTATTTTTCTTCTCTTGTACATATTTTTCACTCGTCATACCAGTAACCTGTAAGCTGATTGTATGACATTCTGTATAGTAGTGTGTATATCTGTCTGTCTCTTATATGTCATCATGATTTATGTGCATGGGGATCTCATCTTAAACAAGCTCAGAGCTTAATGAGTCTTCCAGTTTAGTAGACCTTGTATTGTGAATTTGTACTTCCATGTACTGTTGTTCTCATGTCCTACTACATGAAGTACATCAATCAATCAATCAATCAAAATCAGCAGGAAGTTGACTTTACATTTTTTTTTAACAGTACTGGGTTTTGTGATGTTTATATTAGTATATATTTATTTTTAAAGCCATCTCAGGAATGCTCCCCCCTTTTTGTTCTATGTTGGATCAGAACCCTACTATACCAGACCTGCTCGAGTGATCTAGTGACACTCAAGGTTCCTTTTGCGCAGAGTTAGGCAAGACAGCATTTTCTGTCAGTGCTCCATCTGCCTGGAATGAGCTCCAGAGGTCCTTGAAAATCAAATCACTTCAATCCTTATAGGTTATTTCAGGGAAATGGTTTCCAATATTTTTGTTCAGAATTGTAACTGCTTTATTTCATTATTTAATTTTGGTATATCTGTTCTAGTTCTCTCTTTTAGTTTTTTGAGTGCTTCTGTATTCTGATTCATTATTCATATTTTTTATGTTGCGATGTGAAATGAATGTCCATTCCTGTTGATTACTGTGTTCTGTATCTCGGCTACATTGAAAATGATGGCCTGCCCCTCAACTGTACTCCAAGCTGAAATAAAGGCTATGATGATGATGATATAGGTGTCTATATTGTAAAAGAAATTCCAACGATATAAAATGCAATTCCAATTGGTATTAATGAAGGGGGGAAATCATTGACCTAAATAACGTTTAAGTTTTACTATCCAAGTTTCCTAGGGCGTTGTGGGCATCACTTCCTGTCGATTTGATCCAATCAAATCCATGAGAAGGATTTGTGTTTAAAACTTTAAAATAATGATCTGTTATCTATGGAGTTTGAACACAGGACCTTTGGACATGTAGAGACTAGAGAGCATCTAAACACAGTGAGCTATTATTGTGCTTGCTGTGTGTCTAAAGTCAAATAGATTAATCACACACACAAAAAAGCCTATAGGCTAGAAGCTTGTTTCCATAGTGCTGTCTCCATATTCAAGCATCTAAACAAGGAACAAAAACAAAAATAAAAAAATTAACTGCATATCTTGATATATTTAGTTTGTTGTTAGTTAAGCCATTAAGACCGGGAATGCATGTGTGTGTCATTTTTAGATGTCTTTGGCTATTCAAAAATAGAAGATCTACAAGCTCATAGCATGGCTATGAGCTTGTAGATCTGCTATTTTGAAAAATCATGACCATCTTTGAATATACATTTTTTAAAGCAAACATTTGTAAAATATGTTGTTCCAGGGGCCAAATAAATCTAAAAATGACACAGATGTGTTCCCGGTCTTGATGGGTCAGGGTGGCTCACGGTGATAGGACACTGTCTACATAATCCAAAGCTTGTGGGTTCAAATCCTCCTCCTGCATCTTTACTCTGAAGCATGTGTTGAACACTGACATCCAGGAACCACACTTAAATGTGTCGAGGTGCCGTAAGGCAGTGGATAGTTGGTGGACACCTCTGTGGGCTTTGGCACAGATAGCCACACGGCGACCAGGGCCACAGGTTCAATTCCCATCTCTGCAAGCAAGGCCACAAGTTCAAGTCCAGCCTAGCACCGGCACCGAAGCCAATACTCATGGATGTACTCAGTACAGTGGGGGTGTTGTTTCCACACAGTAAAAGTGGGTGTTATGGCAAAATAAATAACACCCGCTTGAACTTTTATAAACAAGAAAGAATGACATAGATGTCATGATGGACAGCGCAGGACCCCCCCCCCCCCCAAAAAAAAAGAAAATAGTTTTGGGGGTACAAAAGCATGGGATGAAAAAAAAAAAAAAAAAAAAAAAAGGAGGTCCGCGGTCGTCCCCCCCCCTTAGGGGTCCCTGGAGACCCTTGGGGGTCCCTGGGGGTGACCTACAGACACGGCGAAGGAAAACTGTAAAGCCACAGCCATGCGATGTTGCACATGAACTCTGCAGCCGCACTGAGCAGAGATGCTCATAGGCCTGCGTCCTGCGTCGCTGACGCACAATATTGTGAAAGGACGCATTCATGACACCGTCGTGCCGTCGTGGCGTCGCACTAGAGTTGTCACCAACAACAGAGAAAAATATAAAAACCAGAAAAAGTGCTCCTCGGAGCACAGGTCTCCGCCAGGTCAGGTAGGTTATTGTGGGCCAGCAATTTTCGGAATTCGCCAATCAGGATGGAATATAAAAAATTTGACAGATCCATCTTGATCACTTGACTATAGAGATCATGTGTACTGATTTGCATGTTTGGACAAAATTAAAAGTAATATAAAAAAGAAACATCTGCCTCCTGGTGGCGCTATAATAGGGCAATGTTAAAAGGGTGGCGTTTGTTCTTCAACGTAGTGCAAATGTGCGTGCAAAGTTCCACCACAATTGGACGCTGTGTTCATGATTTGCGGCATTTTGTTCAAAGCGGGCCACTCCTGCAAACTTTAGATGTCAATGTTAGCCAATCACGATGGAATATGAAATATCAAACAGATGCATCTTGATCACATGACTATAGAGATCATGTGTACCGATTTGCGTGAAATTTGGAAAAAATGTGAAGGCTTAATCTAAAAAAAAAAAAGTTTTACATAAGTCGGCCTCCTGGTGGCGCTATAAAAGGCTAATGTGAAAAATGCAGGGCAGATATTTTTCCTTGGCCTCTAGGGAGTATGTGTGCAAAGTTTCACGCAGATCGGTGCAGATAGTTAAAAACACAAATCTGCCTTTTATAGCGCCACCATGAGGCTGATTTGAACATTTTCAAATGGCATTTCTTCCTCGGCCTAGTGGGAACATGCGTGTTAAATTTCACATAAATCACAAGCTGCGTTCATGATTTGAGGCATTTAGTTCAAAATGGACCAATCCTGCAAACTTTGGAAGCCAACCTTAGCCAATCAGGATGGAATATGGAAAATCAGGCAGATCTGTGTTGATCACATGACTATAGAGATACTGTGCACCGATTTGCGTGATGTTTGGATAAAATCTGTAGGAGTACTGTCCAAAAATGTCTTTTGCACAAATCAGCCTCCTGGTGGCGCTATAAAAGGCCCATGTGAAAAATTTGGGGCAGAGGTTCTGCTCTGGCATCCAGGGAGTGTGTGTGCACAGTTTCACTGCGATCAAGCCAACGGTGCCAGAGATTAGCTGTTCACAGACACACGGACACACACACACACAGACACACGGACGGACAGGGGGTAAAACATACTCTCTCGCCATGCCTTCGGCCTGGCGGAGACAATAATTTGCGATAAAATTATTAGTGCACGATAAGTATCGGCCCGATAATTATCGGTTCGATATCAGGAATTATGACGTCATCACGATAAAACCGATAACATTAATAATAGCTCCGATAATATATAATATTTGTCAACTGTGATCTGCATGGACTCTCAGTTAGACACCGTTGTACTGGAGAAGTATAACTCTCGGTTAGACACCGTTGTACTGGAGAAGTATAACTCTCGGTTAGACACCGTTGTACTGGAGAAGTATAACTCTCGGTTAGACACCGTTGTACTGGAGAAGTATAACTCTCGGTTAGACACCGTTGTACTGGAGAAGTATAACTCTCGGTTAGACACCGTTGTAGTGTTGTGCTAGTGGTGTGCTAGTTACTGAAAACCAGTGACTAGTTACCATTACTAGTTACTTGTCATGTAAAAGTAACTCAGTTACTTTACTAGTTACTTACACCAAAAAGTAATGCGTTACTGTGAAAAGTAACTTTGAAGTTACTTTAAAAAAGAAAGGGCTCCCATTATTGCCCTTATAGCCTTCATTTCAGTACTGTTATTGCATTGGAGAATAATACAATCTGTTGATCAACTTGACATGCATTTGCATCACTGAACTCTGCTAAGCAATGTGGTCAATACCAGGGGTTACGATATAGGATTGTAACCTGCTGGTCCCAATGTCCGGAATGAATCAAATGTATCAGACATCTGATAAAAAATACCGGTCATAACTATATTTAAGCATTAATTACAATTAAGCAGGTGCGTAAATACAGCCTAACACTTAGGCCTACAGCATTATATTTTGGATTGAGCTATTTGAACATGAACCATGATGAACGAGTAATATACACATTTTATATACAGTAGCAGGGTCATCTTGCACAAATACATTAATTACCTACACTTGTGCCTGGCAATGTCCTTCTCACCCATTGACTTGCATGTTAAATGATGGCGTTTCCCCTTAAAAAATAATCGATCATTTCAGGAGCAAGAGCTTAAAAATCTATTCTAAATCTAGTCAACAAGGCCTGCAGTAGGCTATGCACTGGACAAATATGCATGACATTATTTCAATACACTAAAAACCAGTGGTGGAAAGTAACTAAGTACATTTACTCAAGTACTGTACTTATAAGTACAATTTTGAGGTATCTGTACTTTACTTGAGTATTTCCAATTTCCAATACTTTTACTACTACTCCACTACATCTCAGAGGCAACTATTGTACTTTTACTCCACTACATGTATTTGAAAACTTTAGTTACTAGTTACTTTTCAGATATAAATTATGATATAATGAAACATACATTAACCACTTTAACCCTATTTTATACCTAGCCGGTCTACAAGCTCACAACGCGTCGCATCGCGACCCGTTGTGAGCTTGAAGATCTGCTATTTTCAAATATTTAGTACTTTTACTTTTGGTACTTTAAGTGCATTTTGATGCCAATACTTTTGTACTTTTACTCAAGTAAATTTTGAATTCTGGACTTTTACTTGTAACAAGAGTATTTCTATATTGCAGTATTGGTACTTTTACTTAAGTAAAGAATTTGAGTACTTTTTCCACCACTGCTAAAAACATGGAAAATGTTAGAGGGAGTAATAGCCACGGATACACGACGGTCGACTGTCACGACCGTCATGGATGAACTTCAACCTAGTGTTTGCACTTTCTCCATTTATGACCCGTACATCTACATAAACGTTCATATTTCAAAGATAAAGTGCTTATCCCATGGCGACGGAGGTTACATGTATATATGGGCTCTCAAAAGTACCTGTATCATCCGTATTGTTCAATAAAAAGCATTTTAATCTGATCGGTGGCCATATGCTTTTAACAGAGTGACCCTATCGGTTGGTAGGTGTATTGCACTCGAATACATTATGAAAAAATGGCCACTAATCGGATTACAATGCTTTTCATTGAACAATAGTATAGTTCAGCTTGGGAAAAGCAGCCTTTAACGGGTTTGGGTACGTGGTTCATAATCACCATTGCGTTATCGTGGTTATCTCTCTCTCTCTCTCTCTCTCTCTCTCTCTCTCTCTCTCTCTCTCTCTCTCTCTCTCTCTCTCTCTCTCTCTCTCTCTCTCTCTCTCTCTCTCTCTCTGGACCTCACTGTCCATGAAAAGAATGTCGGGGACTCGGGGCTCCCGAAAATTATCTCGCAGAATCGCTGCTGCGCTGAAAATAGCAGATCTACAAGCTCACAACGCGTAGTGATGGGACCTGTTGTGAGCTTGTAGATCTGCTATTTTCAAATAGCCAACGCAGCCATGCAGATCTGCAAGCCTAACCGAATGACTGTTAAAGCAGTTTGTTTAAATTACTTTATAAAATGTTATATTTTCACAGGGATTATTTATTAGTGTAGATATACATTTTGGAGTGGATATATGTGTCCAGATGCCTGTCAGACCGTCTGCTCCGCAGGTCTAGAATGGAATAAACGGGCGCAGCCAACGTCAACAATTGGTCTCGACCAGACGTGAGATCTCAGCGTAAAGTAGGATGAAGCCCACGTCAGGATATATTGATAAATGCCGAAAGGTGCGGTGATATCGCCGTACGTTCATTATTCGGGCTACACCGCGTTGATAAATGAGGGCCACTGTGCCTTAACTCCGCCAGACAGCTTTTTGTGTATTTACTATGAATATCGCCCCTATACTTAAGGCTGACAAATAACGTAATACACATCCATTCTCTCTCTACGTCCTGCGTGTCTGGAGGATGTTGGGTCTTTTGAGCAATTGAGCCAATGTGTATTCTCAGAATCCCATTTCACACTCGAGTGTGAAATGTGTCTGTCTGTGTCCCTCATTCACAGAACCGGTTTATTGACATAAGCGCACAATATAAACACCACACACATGTCCTGGCCTGAGTGGCCTCGTTCTCTTCATGTTTGATTCTTGAGACAGCAGAGAGGCAGCAATGGCACCAGCGTAAAAAAAAAAGTTTGTCCAGAGCAAACTCAGCGACGCGAGGACGCCTAAACGAACGGTCGCCTAAACCACTTTCAGGGCAAGCTGCTTCAGGCTGCAGCATCAGTCCTGCTTGGTAAAATAAAGGCTGAACTCAGTGGACATTGGACAATATTTTGCAATAGGCCTACTCGCGTATAAAGATTTCCCGCTTTCCAAACGGGAACTAGTTGCAGTTTGTATTCGATTCATGGAGGATGGAGGACTCATCAAAGAGCGGGCAGTGGAATTTATTGACACCGCGGATTTGACTGCACGGTGCATCACAAAGCGCTCCTAAAATAAACCTTTCCGAGCGCACTTTATGTACACTGCAATTATCACTGGCTAAATGTAGTGCTTTGCACTCTGTAGCCTAACAAAGCATCCCTGGATATTAGCAATACATTGCCAGCTTTGTTTTTGTGTATCAAGTGGTCCCCCCCCCCCTTTTTCTCTCTCATGTAGCCTACTGGTGCAGCGATATGCTTGTGGTTCAAGAAAGTACAAAATAAAAGTCTTTGAGTCGTTGTCATGGTTAATAATTTACCAATCATCTACCAACTATTGTAGGCTACCCGTGTCTAAGCTAAAACATAAACATGTAGGTCGCCTACATAGGCTACTTTGGTAAATAAATCTGGTTATTTGAAGAGGAGGTTATTCAACTCTCCAGCTGTCTATCTGCGACTCTCTCCCCCCCGCCGCCCCTTGCGCTTCAACTACATGCAAAAAGGCCGTTCGCAGCTCGCGATGCTTAAATGAAGAAATGTGCACAGAAAATCATCTAAAACTATGCTAAATAAACCCCAAATAAAAATCAAAAATAAAAGCGGGGCTTTATTGTGGCTTAAATAGATTCAAGTCAACACTTATTAATGTTTTGGTGCATTCTATAATTTAATACAAAATTCTGATGCCTCCATGTCTACTCAGTGGTGGAAAGTAACTAAGTACATTTACTAAAGTACTGTACTTGAGTACAGTTTTGAGGTATTTGTACTTTACTTGAGTATTTCCAATTTACAATACTTTTACTTCTACTCCACTACATCTCAGAGGCAAATATTGCACTTTTACTCTACATTTAGTTGAAAACTTTAGTTACTAGTTACTTTTCAGATATAAACTATGATATAATGAAATATACATTAACCACTTTAGCCCTATTTCATACCTATAGGCTATTTGAAAATAGCAGATCTACAAGCTCACAACGCTGCGACGCCTTGTGAGCTTGTAGATCGGCTATTTTCAAATATTTGTAGATCGGCTATTTTCAAATATTTAGTACTTTTACTTTTGGTACTTTAAGTACATTTTGATGCCAATACTTTTGTACTTTTACTCAAGTACATTTTTAATTCTGGACTTTTACTTGTAACGGAGTATTTTTATATTGCAGTATTGGTACTTTTACTTAAGTAAAGAATTTGAGTACTTTTTCCACCACTGTGTCTACTTCTCTGCAGTGCCTGAGTGCCTGTGACAACAGGCAGCCGTTCCAAATTTTTCGGAGCAAAGAGGGGGCGTCTCCCTGCATGAATCCAAGTTGCAGCAACCAATCGGTGTTTGGAGCAAAGAGGGGGCGTCTCCCTGCATGAATCCAAGTTGCAGCAACCAATCGGTGGCAACCAGACCCTTTTTTAGCAAGCCGGCCCACTTTTTCCCACAAACAGAGAGTCCCTGACCAAATCACGCCCCGTTACGCCCCTTTTTCGCCTAAGCCACCTCCTCTCTTTATAAGCCTGCAGAGGTTACATCCCACATACCTCAGTTGCCTTTCATCTCTCTCCATAGAGGACAGCTCGCTTCGCTTGAGCTGTCCTAAAAACAGTGACTTGTCATCATGGACAGACTGGAAAACTGCTGTTTGGACGCCATCTAGTGTCCATCATCAGACACTACATGTGTATGGAGATTATTATGGATCTATAAATCAGTTCTCAAACTTCTTCATGTCAAGGACCCCCACATTAATGTATGCATTTGGCCACGGACCCCCATCTGAGAATATGTTGTGCCAGGGACCCCAGAAGAGAAGATTTATGTTAAGAAATTCAACATTATTCAAACTTTTCCAAACATTTTCGAGATTTTTCAAAACATTTCAAAAATTGCAGATCTACAAGCTCACAGCAAGCAACGAAGTGACGCTGTGAGCTTGTAGATCTGCTATTTTTGAAAAGCCAAAGTATAAAATGTGGAGCTTTCTGACTCCACACAGGTGTAGATGGTTTAGTGTTGATGATGACTGATAGCAGTCTGGGGATAAACATCCGGTCGGAAAACGGAAACGGAAATGGTGGCTCAATGTCTTGTTCAGCGCACCGGATCCAGTAGGCGGGGCTTTGGACCGGATGTGAATACCGGTTTAAATTGGACGCAGGCGCACAACATCTTCTTGATTCGAAAAGTTTGGTGTGAACCGTGCCACTGTGTGCTCTGAAGGTAATGTTTGATTTATATCAACATGACACGTTTTTATCCACTAATATTTAACACAATTATTATTTAACCATTCGAGGTGTTGTAGGCCTGTGAATTATTATGACACCAAACATGGACAAATATAAGAAATATTGTGTTTTATAACCGAGGGAGAAAATCCATCAAACTAGTCATTTTGATCCGGTCTTGACTTTTACTTCATAGATATAATATGCAAATGTCTAAATCGATTAATTAATCTATTATAGTCTTGATTCAAGGCTATAGCATCAAACATACATATTTGTTCCAAATTATCACAACTAAATTGTCACCTAAAGTTTAAACGTTAAACCACACTCACTGTGAGGTTTGTAGATCTAACCCCGCCATATATACATTAATGTGCGTTTATAATCTATTTTAGCCTTGGAACAAGACGGTCAGGGATTTTATTGATGGTGATCGAGTCTGATGTTTGTTAGTAGTTTTGAACGGCTCATAAATCCCCATAAATGAACCCAATCCAACACATAAAGTGTTTAAACAAAGACACGGATGTAACTCGTCCATACGGGTCTGTTGTGTTCCGTAATATTACGTAAAGTTGAATAAAGACGCGTTTTAATCCCGTGTGTGGCGGAACGCAGTTCTATTTCCACATTTACATGGAGTGTAATACCTGCTGCAACAGCCCCACTTTACCAAATATTTTGTGGTTCTGTGTTTAAGGCTCGTACGTCTACATTTATGTATGCATTGTAAATATAAAGTGAATATCTGAAAGCCACAGATGTTATCCTTACATACGGGGTGTTACTGTTCAGTTAATATTCAGTATAGTTTAATAAAGAAGTGTTTTAATCCCGTATGTTGGATGAACGTCATTGTATTTCCTGTATTACACGGGGTGTAATACCGGCGTTCACCTGCTGCAACAGCGCCACTTACACCCATTGAATGATACAGTGATGTTCAGACAGACCAGATTGAAACATTTATTCATTGAATAATACGAAATATTACTGAACATAAAGGGTCCGTATGGTGGGATAACATCTGTGCCTTTGAGATAAACACTTTACATTTAGAATTGATACATTTATGGAGATGTTTGAGACTTTAACATGGAACTAACTACAAACACCATTTTGGAGAGTTCAAGAATGTCATAGATAATAATAATAATAATGTTTTATTTGTGCAGCCCTTTTCACATTTCATACTTGTCATAAAATATCTAGAACAAAACAAATGTAAAAGCCTAAGGATAGGATAGATAACGGAGCTAAGGTGTAACATAACATAACACTCAGGCAGGAGAATAAGTAAACTAAATATCGATATCAAACTCGATAAGAAGAAATCTGAGTCTTGATCCAATGCTAAAATGAAACTATAATATAGTCTTTATCGGCAGGAAACCTCAGAATGTCCAAAACTGTTACTTTTCAGGATTCAAAAATGGCAAAAGTAGCAGATCTACAAGCGTTTCAAGCTTGTAGATCTGCTACTGTTGATGCTTTTATGCGATGCTATAGTATGATCAAGTAGGACGAGAGGTTGAACCACTTTAACCATTATCTTATGCTTTGGGCTATTCAAAAAATAGCAGATCTACAAGCTCATAGCGCGGCACCGAGTGCCACGCTACGAGCTTGTAGATCTGCTATTTAAAAAAAAAATCATGAACATTTTTGCACATTTTTCAAAATATGTTTTAAAGATTTACATTTTTAACTCTAATATTTGCTTCTGGGGGGATTCTACAAATGTCTTCTAAATCATAACAGTTTTTTGAAAAGAACTTATGTTGCTATAATCAAACTTTTTCATGTCAAGGACAAGGACCACCCAAAATGATATGTATTTGGCCGTGGACCCCCATCTCAAAATGTTGTTCCAGGGACCCCCCAGAAGCAAAGATTTGAATAAAATAAATATGCACATTTTCACGATTTTTCAAAAAATAGCAGATCTACAAGCTCATAGCGCGGCACTCGGTGCCTCGCTATGAGCTTGTAGATCTGCTATTTCTGAATAGCCAACGTGTAAGATAATGGTTAAAGTGGTTACACTGATGCGTTCCCGGTCTTAAACACTATAGCATACATGGGCAACTGGCGGCCCGGGGGCCACATGCGGCCCTCACCTTCACTTAGTGCGGCCGCAGGTTAATAGTGATATATTATTGATTTCAGCTGTTCAAATTCCAAACATGCAATCATGACCCGCTTTAATTACTTCAGTCTGATATTATTAGTTTAATGACTGTCCAATGAATTTGTATTTAAGTTCATAAAGTTAACTTAAGTATAACTAAATGTATTTGAAATTGAATAAAGAAATATACGTTTCAGGATTCCAATTAAAAAATACCAAAAAATAATTAAGGATTCCGAAATAGCAAAAATAGCAGATCTACAAGCTCTGAGCTTGTAGATCAGCTGTTTTTTTTTCTGTCCAACAGTAACAATATGCAATGTGTCCCTCTTGAGTGAGTGTGGAAATATAGTGGCCCTCTAGTCTACATCATCAAAGTTGCATCACCCCTGCACTATAGCCTACTTAAAAACTCGATTTTGTATTATTATAAAATATATTAAATGTAATGTTGGTGTATATCTGTGTCTTGCAGGTTAATCATGTGGTGACCTTCTGCAGAGTGGACTAAATCTACTTCATACAGTGAGTTGAAAACGCTGAGTCATGGCTTCTAGCTATGACTCAGCGTTTGACTCGCTGTATGAATGCTTCAGGGAAGGTTCAAAGGATGGATGGAGTCATCAGGAGATAGCTGGTAATAGAGTGTCTGTAACTCAGGACAAGGGGCAGGAAGATGGAACCTCGACAACGCAGCAACGAGCCCTGAGAGCTGAAACGTATAACGGTGCCAACGAACGCTCTCCGTTGGAGATACAAGGCGTACGGTGCTCGGGACGTGGTGCCATACAACCTACGCGGCTCTATTAATACCAGCTATCTTCAACCACGCGGCGGGAGACCCCACACGGTACGTACCTGGATCACACCTAGCCAGCAGTGGTGGAAAGTAACTAGGTGCATTTACTTGAGTACTGTATTAAGTACAATTTCAAGGGATGTGTACTTTACTTGACTATTTCCAAATTTCAATACTTTTACTTTTACTCCACTACATCTCGGATCCAAATATTGTACTTTTTACTTGCTACATTTATTTGAAAACTTTAGTTACCAGTTACTTTGTAGATTTTAATTATAGTTACAAAAAATGTATTAACCACTTCAGCCCTATATACATTTCGGCCATTTGAAAATAGCAGATCTACAAGCTCACAATGCGTTGCGATGCGACACATTGTGAGCTTGTAGATCTGCTATTTTCAAAAGATTTTAATATATTTTGAAATTTGTGAAACAGGATATTCTAATCTACATAATGAGTACTTTTATTTTGATACTTTAAGTACATTTTGATACCAGTGCCTTTGTACTTTCACTCAAGTGAATTTTAAATTCCGAACTTTTACTTGTAACAGAGTATTTCTACATTGCAGTATTGATACTTTTAATTAAGTAAAAAAGAAATCAGTATTTGTTCCACCACTGCTGACCATTATAAACTAGGGCTGTGTCACCATTATGTTATTATTATATATTATTAAATATAAGTTGACGATTCATTGTCACATAAATGATTGCGATCAAAGATTTACTTGTGTTTGACGTTGAGCATTGGAACATTATGAATACAAATGTAATTTATTTTAGGCTTTTAGGGCTTCGGAAATAAAAGTTGCACAAGGCAGATATGACAAATAATATACATTATTTAATTACAAAAAAATACATTCATAGTGGGATTAGCAGAGTGGAAATAGCCAATTTACAAGCTCCAAACGTGTCGCATCGCAACACGTTTTGAGCTGGTAGTTCTGCTATTTCCACAAAATGTTTGAAAATATTTGAACATTTTTAACATGGTAATGATTATGACGATTATGCAAAACATAATTGCAATTAGGCTATTATGTAATAATTGTGACAGGTCTAGTATAAACCCTGGGGTTTATACTCATGGTAACTGATGACTGGTATCAGACCACACTTTGAGAGCCACTGGTCTAGCGGCTCAGAGCTGAACCAAGACGCCTTTGGTTTTATTTTCAAGCCGAATCCCAACCCTCAACATTCTGCCTCCACCAGTGTTATGGAGAAATTGGTGACCTGACAAAAGATGTGTCCATCTTGTGGACTTCACATGTCAAACATCCAAAGTCAATCGCTGTCAGTTTATGAACGGAGTTGCTCTGTTCATAAACAAACAGTTGTTATTTACATTTGGACATGGTGATGTTTTTGTGAAGTCCACGAGATAGTCGCATGTTTTCTGAAGGTCACCAATTTCACCGTAACACAACACCTTGCTGGAGGTAGGAGGCACAAACTGGAGTTTTGGAATCAGCGGCCATATTGGAAATAAATTGGGCCTCTTCCTCACTTCCCTTCACAGGTGTTACCAATGGTGCTAATGAAGGCTCTATTCCAAACGGACCCTTACGGGTGTGTAACTCTTGAATGTACAGATGTAAACAAATCACAGGTCCATTTGGTTCCATTTGTACACTCAGAGTTATGGGTGTCCTTTGAGAACCACTGTGCTGCACTAAATAGAACAGAGCCTTCATTAGTATCAATGGTAACACATGTGAAGGAAGTAAGGAAGAGGCCCAATCCTTGGCCAAATGCATATTCATTTGGGGGTCCTTGATATGAAACTTTTGAGAGCCACCGTCTTTAGTTGTTTCTGGAACTTGATGAAATGATAAGCATTGTAGACTTTACTTGGTGTTTGATACAGGAATAGACGGCACCTCTTTGCTAAATTGGCAATGTTTCTCCCAAAATGTAAAACAAATGACGAATTTGCAAAATGTTCTTAAAGCAGGGGTCTTCAACAGGGGATCCGGGACCCAGAGTTACTACAGGGGGTCCGCCAAATCTTTTTTACATTAACCACTTGAACCCTAGCATCCCTTTGCTGAGGAGAACTTAAGCCAAAAATAGCAGATCTACAAGCTCACAACGCCTCGGGCTGCAAGGCGTAGTGAGCTTGTAGATTGGCTATTTTTAGCAAAGAGTTATAGGTGTAGAGGGGAAAAAGAGCAGCAAAAGTTTATCTCAAACACAATTTTATACAATATAGAGGGGGTCCCTGCTTCATCTCTCTCTCAGCTAGGGGGTCCTTGGCCTGAAAACGTTGAAGACCCCTGTCTTAAAGGGATAGTTTAAAACACTTTTTCCTATGGATTAGTCACCCCATGGAGACTTGAATTCATGGATATGTTTTTGTTTTTGTCTGATTCCTTAACCAATAATTTGATGACCGGCAGCCGTTCCGGTAGGAGACACAAAGAGTCTCCTTTGTGCCTACCGGTCCATAATTCAAGGCTCCATGGGGTGACTAATCGATAGAAAAAAAGCACGTTTTTGGGTGAACTATCCCTTTTAAGTAATGTAAAGTATACATGATGTGAACATGTACGGGTGGGTACATCATTATCAGACCTAAAACGTATTGTTTTATGCCCACAGTGGCTGTAGGCCAGTCAAGTATCTTCAAATCATGTACTTAAAGGAGTAGTTCACCCAAAAAATCACTTATTTTCTATGAATTGCACACCCCATGAAGCCTTGAATTCATGATTTAGTTTTTGTCTCATTACTAAGCCAATAATTTGATGACCGGGTGTATTTCCGGTAGGAGACACAAATAATTTACTTTGTGTCTCCTACCGGATACATTAGCCGGTAGGAGACGGGAACCTAATTATTGGCATAGGAATGCGACAAAAACAAATCCATGAATTCAAGGCTTCATGGCGTGTACAATTGATAGAAAATAAGTCATTTTGTGGGTGAACTACTCCTTTAACTAATTACTTAGTTACTTTGAGGAATAGAAATGGCCAATTACACATTGAAGTGCCCACTTTTCCCGGGTGCCCACTCTTCTAGTTACAAAAGTGTTGATTTATTTTCAGACATGTTCAATGTTCATGTACAATACAATTTAAATCCTTAATCGCAATTATTTGTGACAATTACTCAAGTAAAATGCCATAATGGTGACACAGCCCTGTCACTGACCAGCTTATGGCTCTACAGACCATCTTGGCTTCCAAAATGTCACCCTGTAAGGCCTGCCCAACTCAACGTTTTTGTTTTCTTTTTTGTGTCTTTACAGAACACGAAGATGACAAGAAGAAGACGTCCGTAAGTGAAGATGGCAGGAAGGTAGGAACCTTTTGATTGCAGCTGCTGCTTGTTAAGGGGGCTACATGCTACATGCTACCATACCATGTATGTGGTCATTTGCGTCGTCTATCGTTTCACGTCATTTGCATCGCGTCATTTGTGGGTAAAGCTTCATCATGTCGGTCCACATCACATAGGACCATGTGCCTTTCTGTGATGTGGATTTATGTGATTTTATTTATTGTTTCACGTCATTTGCGCCCAAAGCTTTGATCACATCGGTCCACATCACATACGACCATATGGGGTTGTAACTTCTCCTCTTTTTCTCTATTCTTTGCTTTAATAAAGCAATAACAAAATTATTTGTTTTTATTTACTTTTGTGTCTGAGTTATTTGATCGATTTTTTTGTTTTTGTCTATCTTTCTTTTCACAAACGCATTGCTTTCTTCTTGCCTGTCTATTGCACTAGTTCTTCACTAGTAGTTTGTGTGTACAAATGTATGTGATGTGGAGCTATGTGATTTATGTCTGGTATCATTATGGTCTATCTATCTATCTATCTATCTATCTATCTATCTATCTATAATTTATTTTTTGGTCCTAAATACATTTCTTTACTTGGTCATACCGTGTGCACACTAAAGCAGTACAAACAGCCGATCTACAAGCTCACAACGCAAAGATCATGATAATTACATTGGATCCATTGGCACACAGGTTATTTTGTGTCTATTTAAAAAAGTAACAATTTTGGACATACAAGGTTTCTGCCTGACCTCCATACTTTAACTGCCCCTCTTTTCTCTTCATTATTTGCTTGAATAAAGTTATAACTTTTTTTCTTCTAGTGTGTCTTTGAGTTTTTTTGTATGTACAAATGGAACCAAATGGACCAGTCACTGGTCTATTTGTTTCTATTTGTAGTACTGACAGTATACGTATCCAGGCTGTTTATGTAATGACAGGGTACAGTATATGTAGGCCTACGCTAAGCTGTATAATATAGTGACAGGGTACAGTATATATATGTACTAGGTTGTATAATATAGTGACAGGGTATAGTATATGTGGCTCTTGGTCACATAGCAAACTCGCATAGTTAAACCTATTTGTGCTTTATCTATTTTTGATTAAGTTAAAAATATAGCTTTTTTTTGCCCTGTCATAGTATCAACTAAACATTTTTTTATTTTCATTTAACGTGTGGCGGGCCAGCGGTTTGCGTCGTTTGCGTTCAATGCCCGTCATTCGTGAAGAATATGTAAGGGACTGGACCAGTTTTTTTTTATTATTGGGTCACGGCCAGCGTTTGTGTGATTTATGTCTTGTAGCATTTCGCGTCATTTGCGTTAAGTAATTTGATTTGCGTCGCGTCTCAGGATTTCACGTCATATCCGTGCAGGTAAGTCTTCATCACGTCAGCCCACATCACATAAGTCCATGGTGTAGTGTAGTGTAGTGTAGTATGTGATGTGGATTGATGTGATGTATGTGTTGTCATTTCACAACACATGCGGGTAAAAATTACATTTGATTTCACGTCGCTTCCGTCATATGCAGGTAAGTCTTCATCATGTCAGCCCACATCACATATGACCGTACACGGGGGCCGTATGTGATGTGCATTGATGTGATGTATGTCTTGTGTTGTGTCATTTCACAACATATGCGGGTAAAACATCATCACGTTAGTCCACGTCACATATGAACATATGTGGAGGTATGTGATGCATGTCGTCCTTTACGTCGTGTCGTTTCGCGTAATTTTATTGCCGTTGTACCGTTTCAGGCTATTTGCGAGTAAAGCTTCATCAGTCAATCCACATCACATAATAATAATAATAATAATAATCACATTACTGGTCGTATGTGATGTGGATTTATGTGATTTTGTGATTATTTCACGACATTTGCGGATAGCTCGTCATTCACATCGGTCGGCAATTTTTTCTTTTAGGCGAGGTACACGCCGTTGTTTACAGTAGGTCAGAACAGGGAGAGATGTAGGGCCATCATTCATATCATATGCATTTAACCCATTAAGACCTGGAACTGTCATTTTTAGATTTGAGCTAAAAAGCTTTATTTTACACTTTGGCTATTCAAAATTAGCAGATATGCAAGCTCATAGCGCAGCACTGAGTGCCGCGCTATGAGCTTGTAGATCTGTTATTTTTGAAAATTCGTAAAAATGTGTGCAAATCTTTGAATATATATATATATATTTAAAGCGAATATTTTTTAACTCAAATCTTTGCTTCTGGGGGGGGGGGGGGGTCCCTGGGGGGGGTCCCTGGAACAAAATATTTTGATGGGTGTCCGCGGCCAAATACATATCATTTTGGGGGTCCTTGACATGAAAAAGTTTGAGAACCACTGATATAGAAACGTATGTTTTTCAGAAAACTGTTGGGATTTAGGAGACATGTAGAATTGGCTTCAGGTCTTAAAGGGTTAATGACTTTGGTTATTCCTGTTGCTTGTTGTGTATTAATGTCATTCATAGTGTTGCATGTTGTGTACTAATGTCATTCATGCTGTTGCTGTATTGGTGACAAATATTGGCACAATTGATTTTGCGTTGCGTCATTTGCGGTAAAGCTTAATCACGCCAATCCACATCACATATGACCAGTATGTGATGTGAAGGTGTTTGACGGATGTCGGCATGTGCATCACGTATAGTTAATCGTTATTTGTGCTGTCATTTGCGAGTAAAGCTTCATCACGTCAATCCACATCACATAATAATAATAATATAATATAAATGATACATACAACCATATGACCAGTATGTGATGTGGACTTCGTTTCACGTTGTTTGCGTACAATGCTCGTCATTTGGCAGGAGAATAATGAAGAAAATGGACTGATGCTGGACTGAGACTGATGCAGAGAACATGAAGCAAAGAATGCTGCTGCCATTGCGTCATATGTGCCTCGTATAATTTATGTCAATCGTCCAAAAATGATGTAAATTATACGAGTCTCTCTATCCCTCTCATCTCTCTTATCTCTCCCCCTGGTGAGTAGGTTGGCGAATGTAATGCACATTACAAAGTGCTTTGGTTAAAGGTACTATAGATAAATGCACCATTTAAATTGTAAACTTTGAATTGAACTCATAGGCATCAGCTAGCAGCCACTGTGACACTGTAAGAGGCAGTTCAGTCACTGTATTACTTCTGGAAAACAAAATAAACATTAGTCATAACTGTGTGATTGCATTATAAATATTACAGTCATAACTGTGTGATTGCATTCTAAACATGTGTCATAACTGTGTGATTGCATTCTAAACATTACAGTCATAACTGTGTGATTGCAATATAAATATTACAGTGAAAATAATAGATTTGCAAGCTCACAACCAACTTGTAAATCTATTTTCACAAACTTTTTTTTGTTTATAATTTATTGCTTAGATTTCTTTTGTTTTCATGAAATAGCACATGTTCTATTTTTTCTTTCTTTTAATTCATTTTAATTGTACTATAGACACAAAAGAGACATGATGTCTCTCTGGGACCTAGTGAAAATAGTAGATCTACAAGTTTGGCTTGTAGATCTGCTATTTTCACTACCCTTTTAATATTTTAAACAGAATTAATTTGATTTGTTTTTAAATGTATGGGGTTCTTTTGAAACACTTTGTTTACTCAAAATTGTTTTATAACAATTTTATAACCCTAACCTTTTATTTAAAATAAATTGTAGCAAACTAAAATGGAAAAGAGGAATATTTACTGACTGTAGCTGGTCTCAAAAACAAAGCAAAACTGGCAGAAATAAAGACTCACTTCACAAAAAACTTAAGGAAAACTCCTTAGATGGAGACCAAGAAAATCATTTTTTATTTTATTTCATGTTCATAAAGTGCTCTAAGTGAAAAGTGCAGCAACACACATTTAGGTCATAGGACCATCGTCAGTGCTATATCATCAGATCTAATCATTTGCGGTTAAAGCTTTATTACATCAGTCCACATCACATATGACCATAGTGTGTAGTGTAGTGTAGTATGTGATGTGGACTTATGTCTCGTATCATTTCGTATAATTTGATTTGCGTCTCGTCTTATCATTTCACGTCACTTAAGTCATGTGCAGGTAAGTCTTCATCACGTCAGTCCGCATCACATATGACCATAGGCGCTGTATGTGATGTGGATTTATGTGTTGTCATTTGTGGGTAAAGCTTGATTATTAACGGCGGTCAGTAGGCGAGGCACTGACGATGGTCCTTTGACCCAAATGTTTGCTGCTGCACTTTTCACTTTTAGCACTTGGAGCTCTTTATGAGCATGACAAAATAAAACACTAATATATTTTCTTAGTCTCGGTCTAAGGAGTTTTCCTTAAGGTTTTCGTGGAGTGAGTCTTTTCTTCTACCGGTTTTCCTTTTGTATAAAGATGTTAACGTGGCTACCCATTTATGGTCTGTAAATTATTACAATTTTTTTTTTAAATATTCGGAGGAGTCAAGATTTTATTTCACACTTGTAAGTTTTGTGGACATTTTTGATTAAAAAATATGATCTATATATTGTTTACCCAATTAAAAGCATTATCAGGTTTTTATTAAAACAAAGTAACAATGTCCACTGAGCTTTAAAAAGTGTTGAATAAAATATAGTTCCTCTAAAAATGATCTTAATTGTGAAAGTTAAAGGGGCTACACCATGAATTCAAAAAATATATATTATATATAAATATTGCCCCCTAATACGTTTTAAACAGGTTTTAAGCCTAAAAAACATCCAGATATTTTTTCTCACAATCTGACTGTCTGCCATTCCAAGCTTTTTCAGCTGCAATACCAAAACGTCCTATTGGGCAGGGGGGAGCTACTGAGCAATTCTGTCTGGCCATCGTCAATGCAAAATCTGTGCAAGTGACATCACTTGCACAGACATTCTGAAATGGCCTGTTCAGACACGCCCATTCAGGAAATCCATGAAATGAGCATGAATGACTGAATGTAAAAAAATAAATAAAATTGGGGTACAAGAGACACTGGGGAGCCCAAAAAATACTAAAAACCTAAAAAAAAATGAAATTCATGGTGTAGCCCCTTTAATTAAATGTTGCTCATGTACAGAGCGTTAACCGATAGGGTGATGTTTTCATCTGCCGTAGTTGTAGATCTTTGAAATGTGTAAATCAGTGGTTCTCAGCCTTATTCTGGATCTGACCACTTAACATGGCAGCTGTTTTAAGTGGTCAGATGGGTGGGCCTTTTCAGAGCATGCTTTAAAGACTGAGACCAATCAATCCATTGGAACTAACTTAGTATACTAAGTTATTTGGTATAACTTTTTTTTATATTAAATCTTAATGTTTTTGCCAATTATTTAGGTGGAGAACCACTGGTTTAAATTTCAACTAAATGCAAGTTGTATGTTAAACAAATGTTTACCCTACTTTATGGAATTGCTTTTCTTTCTTTTTTATTTACTTTATGAAATTCGTTTGAGCTTGTGAACTTGTAGATCTTCACTCTTGTAGATTTTTGTTATTTTCTTTTCTTTATGGAATTTTTTATTTAGCATTTTCTTAAATTACATTATTTTGAATGTTTTTGATTATTTTTGTTACATTGATCTTGTAGATTGTCTATTTTCACTTTTTATAATGTTTTTTGGACATCAACAATATTCCAATATGTCTTATCTGCTCCATGCAGAACAAACCGATGTAATTTTCAAATGTATTTAATACATTACAATGTTCAATGAACTGTAATCCACAGGCCAATCACCTGCTGGAAGCTTTGATTGAATACTTAATTAACAAGTTTGGGGGGGGGGGGGGTGTCCACGACCCATAGCTTGGGAAACAGTGGACCAGGGTCCATTTGGTTCCATTTGTTGCCTTAAATGTACGAGGTTCCTTAGAAAAATAAACTTTTTTTCTGTAAATATGTTTTTTTTTAATTGTAGGAAACTAAAAGGAAAAAGAGGAATATTTACTGACTGTAGCTGGTCTCAAAAACAAAGCAAAACTGGCAGAAAAAAAGACTCTCTCCACAAACTCCTTAGACGGAGACCAAGAAAATCTATTTTTTGTTTTATTTGTTTCATGTTCATAAAGTGCTCCAAGTGTTCAAAGTGAAAAGTGCAGCAGCAAACATTTAGGTCATAGGACCATCGTCAGTGCCATATCAGATCTAATCATTTGCGGTTTAAGCTTCATCACGTCAGTCCACATCACATATGACCATAGTGTGTGGGGTGTAGTATAGTGTAGTGTAGTATGTGATGTGGACTTATGTCTCGTATCATTTCGTATAATTTGATTTGCGTCTCGTCTTATCATTTCACGTCACTTAAGTCATGTGCAGGTAAGTCTTCATCACGTCAGTCCACATCACATATGATCATAGGCGCTGTATGTGATGTGGATTTATGTGTTGTCATTTGTGGGTAAAGCTTGATTATTCACGGCGGTCAGTAGGCGAGGCACTGACGATGGTCCTTTGACCCAAACGTTTGCTGCTGCACTTTTCACTTTTAGCACTTGGAGCTCTTTATGAGCATGACAAAATAAAACACTAATATATTTTCTTAGTCTCTGTCTAAGGAGTTTTCCTTAAGGTTTTTGTGGAGTGAAAACATGGCTACCTATTTATGGTCTGTTCATGAATTTTCCATGGCCAGTTATTTGGGATCAATATAAGTAGGAAAAATGGCTGTTATTCTAGTCCGGACTTGTCCTTTAACATGGCAGCCTTAAGTGGATAAACTAAATTGGTAAATGGATGAACTGTGACGGGATAGATGGAGGTCAGCAAGAGTTTTTTTTTGTGCAAATATTAATTTGAATATCTGTTAGTTTATTGTATCTATTATCTGTATTTTGTTTTAGTTTTTCTCCTTTTATTGTTGTACTGTTAATTATTGACATGTATTTTGTGCTATTGTTTTCCTGTTTTCTTCTTGGTCATCATGACTTCATATGCCTGTCAAAATGACATAATAGCATTAGTCTTTGATGGATAATATCATTGGAAATGATGTAATATCCACACACAAAAAATCTGTTGTAATGTATGTTTTGTTTTAACTTCCATTTACTGGATTTTAATGTGATGTTTTTTATTGTATTTATTGTATTCATTGTATTCCTTTTTCTTTTTTTTTTACATAAAAGGCGCTATATCGCTAAACATTACCGTATCTAATCTCAGTAGGCTCATTATCTGTAACAGTACAGCTGTGCTGCTTCAGGAATTCTATGTGACCAACAGCGTAAATCATCATTGTTGTAATGTGAAGACTCTCCTCTTCAGACTCCACCTCAGCCTGTAGCACTTAGATGCATTTTGAGCTTGTAGATCTAAGTTTAAATAGGGTTAATGTTTGTGTGTGTATGTTTTGTAGTAATCAAAATCTACAAAGTAACTAAAGGTTTCAAATAATCGTAGTGGAGTAAAAGTACAATATTTGCCTCTGAGATGTGGTGAAGTAGAAGTAACAGTACTGCAAATTGGAAATACTCCAGTAAAGTAAAAATACCTTAGATGCTGGGTTAATTTGTTGACCTGGTTAGTTGACCTATAGTTTCTATGTACAGATTATTAATTTATTATACTGTTTATTAATTTATTATACTGTTTAGACTGATGCTATCTTCTTGGTTTACCTGTGATCCTAGTTTACTGAGACACTGCACCATCTCTGCATTCTATGTATGTGTTTACTTTGTTTATTGTAAGTTACTCTGAATAAAGAGATTAGATGAATATCTACATTGTAAATTGTGAAATGACTTTACTGTTGAAATGTAAATATGTGAATGGTACCATGTGATTGTAAATGACAACAAAACAAAAACAAAGGCTCTGGTGTGGTTCTCCTGGTTTACCGGGATGGGGTTCAATTCCCTGCAGTGCCCTACTCGTAGTGTTGTATTTACCCTTTATATGGTCTGTTTTATTTATGTTCATAGTGTTGTATTTAACCTTTATATGGTTTATGTTTTATTCTTTACGCTCATTGTGTTGTATTTACCCTTTCGTGGTTTGTTTTATTCTTTATGTTCATAGTGTTGTATTTACCCTTACATGGTTTGTTGTATTCTGTATGTTCATTGGGCCGGATGCATAAAGGGATTTGCGACCATATTTTGTACATACCGGCATTTAGGACAAGTCGTACATATCCACCTGATGCATACAAATGTTTTGGTCTGTGTTTTGTGCGTCAGGTGCGCACGTTCTCAGGTCAGCCCCGAGGCTGGCGTACCAGGGCTGAAATGTGCGTATGTCTTTAGAATGCTTTATTCTTCATGCCAAAATCTATTACAACAGTGGCAAACCTCAAATAAAATATATATGTGCCCAACATTTGTCAACACATATATATAAAAAAATAAAAAATATATGTCAAACGATGTATTGCTTAGACATGTAGATAGATTCCACCGCTTTTTATTTATTTTCTAGGCTAAGAGTCGCATTTAGAGCTGAAAAGGTCCCTCAGTGTGTTTGCCAGCGGGCCATCTCAGCCAAAGTGTCACGTAATAATGAAAATAGGCTATCATGCCTTAATGAGACTGCGGAGAGACTGACGCACCTCAGTGTCCGTGCCGCGGTATTAATTTGTAGGCTAATAGTCTACTGTAGGCTACTCTACTGTATATTGATCACATGAAAGCCACACACAACAGCCTAATAAATATTACCATCTGATGAGGAAACTAATAGTGGATGAAAGCTGTGTCCAGAAGATCTATTCCCCATTCCGACGTAGGACAGTGATATATTAATCAAAAAATAACTAATTTAATCAATAAGTAATCAATAAGCTCTGGTCCATAATCGGATAGCAGCGTTCCACTTGGATGCTGGATTTCATAATCTTTTTACCTTGGTAAAGGTGCGCAATGTTCATTAGAAAAGGCTTATAGGCTATAATATCCTTTCCATGTTTTATTAGCCTTTTATTTGGTAATGGGGTTAAACCTTGTAAACGTCTTTATTCTCATTACACATGAGAGCATTTATTACGTGATCCGCTTCCAGACAGAACAGTAAGTTGTCAAGGCGATGCGACACCGCATCTGTTATCTTTATTCTTTAGGCGGCGGAGTTTAACTTGCATCAGCGTTGCCAGATGTTGAGAGAAATAAGCAACCAGGTCTATGAAAATAAGCCCAAAAGAAGCAACTGACAGCCCATTATAAGAACTTTAATTAAACCGTAGTGAGCTTGTAGATCTGCTATATATATATTTTTAAATCTTGTAATAAAATGTGGAATATTTGGAAGATTTTTTAAACATTTTAACAACACAAATCTGCCTCCAGCGGGCACAAAACATTTTCAGATGGGGCTTATAGGGATAAATTAGCCTACATATTAACTTGAGGGTCCATGACATAAAAATATTTGACAACCACCGGTTAAAATAATTGAACAATTGTGAAGCAAGCCCAAATAATGAACTACACTTTAGAAACAAGCCCAAAAAAACGCACCCCACAGCTCCCAATATTTACAAGCAACTTTACAGAATAATAAGTCCAAATTCGCTTATAATAAGCGGACATGGCAACACTGTTTAACACGGTTCAGCACGGTGACGTTGAAGTTGGATGCTGTTGGATGCAGCCATCCAGAGAGTAATCATCACACCTGGTCTGGTCATACGCACGTCTCTGTCATATACGACACCCCTTTTGAATCGCACGTCCGTTAGTGAGTACCAGAAACCTCCTTTACGAACTTCATTTACACCATATTTACGACCCTCGTTTTGAATCGGGGCCATTGTGTTGTATTTAGCCTTACATGGTTTGTTTTATTTTTATATTCATTGTTGTATTTACCTGGTTTATCCTTTATGTTCATTGTGTTGTATTTACCCTTACATGGTTTATGTTTTAGGTTTATGTTTTATTTTTATATTCATTGTGTTGTATTTACCCGGTTTATTCTTTATGTTCATTGTGTAGGGTTGGGATCCTTCATTATCATTATAATTGTTGATGACCAAATGGACCATTACAGATCTAACTCTTTAGTGTACAAATGGACCCGTTATGGTGGTCTTTGAAATGTAAAAGTTTGAGGACCACTGGTATTGTAATGTTTTATATGAAGTGAAATCCACACACCAGCTCTGACAGTGTGATGGATACGGTTCCCAATGCTAACACAGCTACAAACACCCTGCAGCTCTTAGCCTGTCTCAAAGTGGGGTCCGGGGTCCTTGGGGGGATTTCAGGGGGTCCCCAGCTAAAGTAGTTAATATAGCATCATAAACATTTTAACCACTTTATCCATTTATATGTTTGCTATTCAAAAATAGCAGATCTACAAGCTCACAGCGCGTCACTTCGTGCCGCGCTGCGAGCTTGGACATCTGCTATTTTTGAACATTTTCGAAGGCCCGCTCTTGTCCTCCGACGGCCAGGACGCGCTCGCCTCTTTCGCAGTCTCCATGCTATGATCCCTGCCGAGACAAAGGGAAGATCTCCCACCACCCAGCCGGTGGAGGGTTATCCGCGAAAAAGTCCGGAATTCTGTGTGCGATCGCTATGCTGATGTCCAGAAGTGCTTGTCTGTCATAACTCCTTAGACACCTGACGGTGTAGGAAAAAAATAAAAGGCTTAAAAATACTAAAAAAGGAAAAACGTTGCGACGCTGAGGAGCGTGTACGGAAGCAGCCTTCCCCCTCCATTGGCGCTCCCATA
This sequence comes from Gymnoscopelus microlampas, assembly GCF_963454915.1. NCBI lineage: Eukaryota > Metazoa > Chordata > Actinopteri > Myctophiformes > Myctophidae > Gymnoscopelus > Gymnoscopelus microlampas. The sequence continues at coordinate 52,079,116 of NC_139945.1, forward strand.
TAATGGGAATTCAATACCCATATAACAATGAATTCAATACCCATAATTCTAGCTTCACATGTGTACTTTTTATAGAATGTCATATCAGAAGACCGAGCTTCGCAGTGTAAAGAATAGTCATACCCTTCCAGTCAGAGCTCTTATGTCTTGAAGGACCCTATGTCCGTCCCGAATAGAGCGAGCTCTGAAAGCAGAGATGCCTCCTCTGACAAAAGGAGCCTTGCCTTTAGGGAAGTGTGTTGTTAGGATTCTGTTCTAACATTAATAGAGAGTTGATTCCAAGTCCTTGGAATCTATAAGCGAATAATAGTTGCCTCTTCCTACCGGCGTCTATAAGGTATATGTTGCATTCTGACTTTGACTCTTGCCTTGAAGACGACTGTGTCCGCCAGGATATGACTCTTGTCTGGAAGGGTATAACTATTCGGTAGCACTTTACAATAATGACCCGTTATAAAGCATTTATAAACGTTTATAAGTAGTTTGTAGACTATTAACAAATCATTAACAACCTGTGTATTGACATTCGTAAATGAATACTAAAACCTTTATAACTACGGTTACAAATCATCTATAAAGGTATTAGTAAAAGTAAAACTATTCATGAATAAGCCATGTATAATACATCTGTAAATGATTATTAAATCATTTGTAACTGATGTTACATAATATATACAAGCTATTGGTAGCTTGTTCATGTTTAACATATGCTTTGTTAAACATTCCTAAAGTATCTATAAATCCTTAGTACATGTTATTATGTGCCCTATAGTAAAGTGAAGACAGTTCATCATTTACAACTGTCTGTTAATGTGTTTGTTCATGTTTAACATATGCTTTGTAAAACATTCCTAAAGTATCTATAAATCCTTAGTACATGTTATTATGTGCCCTATAGTAAAGTGAAGACAGTTCATCATTTACAACTGTCTGTTAGTGTGTTTGTTCATGTTTAACATATGATTTGTAAAACATTCCTAAAATATCTATAAATCCTTTGTACATGTTATTATGTGCCCTACAGTAAAGTGAAGACAGTTCATCATTTATGACTGTCTGTTAATGTGGACTTTCTCCTTACCTGTTGCAAACTACCTGGCTTTCATGAATGCAGACACCAAACAATTACTAGAATTATCATTCATGTTAAGCAAATGATGCGTAAGACATTCGTAAAGAGTATGTAAACCATTTGCAGACGTTATCATGAGCCTGAGCCTAGTTGCTTCTTTTGGGCTTGTTTTCATAGACCTGTCCGCTTGTTTCTTTTGCAAAATCTGGCAACACACTGATTACCTGCATTACACCTGCAGTAGCCTACTAGGGAGGAATTGAACAGTGATGCAGTTGCAGACTGGACAGAAATATGTCTAATTCATGTTTTATGTGTTTTAACTGTCTTGTTGCAGGTGATCGAGGTAACATAAAATGGCTAATCTTACACACATGAAGTAGCATTATGACTAGGGGGTATTTTGATGGTGGCTGTTTGTATCCACAATGTTTGTTTTGATGTGTAGGCTAGTAATGTCCTCCATGCTTAGCAGTTTAGCTTAGCAGCTAAAGCTAACTTGCACTGGGAGGTGGTGACTGCAGAGGCTCCAAGCTGCTACTCTGTGATTCTGTTGTGATTAATTTCTTTGTTTAAATGTCAGTGTGTGTGCTGTGGCCAAGAGTTGCTACATTTTATATCTTAATAAATTGTTGTATACTTGTATACTATATAACGTTACTTTTGCCACTTCTTGATGTCACATGTTTTACTAATCACTGTTAAACATGAAATAATAATGCATAGTCTTCACTTTACAACAAGGCCCATGATAACGTTAGCAAATGGTCAACACACTCTTTACGAATGTCTTACGAATCATATATTAAACATGAAAGATAATTCTAGTAATTGTTTGGCATCTGCATTCATGAAAGCCAGGTAGTTTGCAACAGGTAAGGAGAAAGTCACATTAACAGACAGTTGTAAATGATGAACTGTCTTCACTTTACTATAGGGCACATAATAACATGTACTAAGGATTTATAGATATTTTACTCTACTCAGAGTCATAAGTTTACAAAATGTACTAAAGTACAGTGAACGTCTGTGCGGTTTGTCTTCATCACTGAAAATAACGTACATGTAAACTGATATAAAACTGCTGTCATGTGCAGTTGGGGTGAAGAAACACAACCATTTCACTCCTAATAATACCTATTTGATTTGACATCCTGACTTGCTGCTGTAGCTGAGGCTTGAACCTGTTACCTGCGGCTCACTAGTCAGTGACTCTATCCATTCACCTACAGCTGTTTCCTTGGGAGCTGTGGTTCTGAAACGTTTTGTTGTCAACCCCCCAAATTGACATGTATTTGGGCAGTGGACCCCAATGTGAAAAGATGTAGTGTCAGAAAAAGATTTATATTTATGCTGTAACACATTTTTTTAAAGTTATTTGTCTTGTTTGTTGTTCAAGTCAAAGCACCAGGAAGGCTGTACTTGTCAGCCATCTGTTAGCTCAATGGGTTGAGACGCAGTATTCATGATCCAGAGGCCATGAGTTCAAATCCCATTGATGTCTTTCGTATGATTCTTTCCTTTGCAGACTGGCTTCCAGAAGATCAACTGAAAACTACCAGGAAGGCTATATTTGTCATCCAACTGTTAGCTCAATGGGTTGAGACGCAGTATACATGATCCAGAGGCCATGAGTTCAAATCCCATTGATGTCTTTCCTTTGCAGACTGGCTTCCAGAAGATCAACTGAAAACTACCAGGAAGGCTGTACTTGTCAGCCATCTGTTAGCTCAATGGGTTGAGACGCAGTATTCATGATCCAGAGGCCATGAGTTCAAATCCCATTGATGTCTTTCCTATGATTCTTTCCTTGAGTGGGTTTGATTCCCACTCCGAGTCATGTGTCCCCGGTAACTTGGGGCAACGGATAAATTGACTGATATCCTTCGTGATGCTTCCCTTTGCAGAATAACTTCTAGAAAAACAAGTTAAAACCACCAGGAAACCTGTAACTCTCAGCCAACAGCATAGCTCAACTGGTAGAGCGTCTGTCCAATAACATGACTTGACTTGACTTGAGTGGGTTCGATTCCCACTCGAGTCAAGTGTCCCCGGTAACTTGGGGCAACGGATAAATTGACTGATATCCGTAGAATAACTTGTAGGAGTGTGCTGGTTCAAATCCAGTTCAACCCAGTGGGAATTTAACCCAGGACCGCTCGGTCCTGGGTTCGATTCCCACTAACGTCAAGTCCCCGGTAAATTGGAGCAGCGGATAAATTGACTGATATCCGTAGAATAACTTGTAGGAGTGTCCTGGTTCAAATCCAGTCACCACCTTAGTAACTGAAACCGAATCTGGCCAATTCGGTCTCAGTTACTGAGATAGATAGAGGGTGTGTAGAGTAGGCGGAGTAGAGTAGTGAGTAGAGTAAAGAGGGAATATAGTCGGGGAGTAGGAGTAGGTCCCAGAAGGGCCCAGAGTAGGGGGAGGAGTAGGAATAGGGGGGGGAGGAGTAGGGGTAGGAGTAGGGCCCTTCTGGGACCTACTCCTACTCCCCGACTATATTCCCTCTTTACTCTACCCCTACTCTACTCACTACTCTACTCCGCCTACTCTACACACCCTCTATCTATCTCAGTAACTGAGACCGAATTGGCCAGATTCGGTTTCAGTTACTAAGGTGGTGACTGGATTTGAACCAGGACACTCCTACAAGTTATTCTACGGATATCAGTCAATTTATCCGCTGCCCCAATTTACCGGGGACTTGACGTTAGTGGGAATCGAACCCAGGACCGCTCGGTCCTGGGTTGTACTGGATTTGAACCAGCACACTCCTACAAGTTATTCTACGGATATCAGTCAATTTATCCGTTGCCCCAAGTTACCTGGGACACTTGACTCGAGTGGGAATCGAACCCACTCAAGTCAAGTCAAGTCATGTTATTGGACAGACGCTCTACCAGTCGAGCTATGCTGTTGGCTGAGAGTTACAGGTTTCCTGGTGGTTTTAACTTGTTTTCTAGAAGTTAGTCTGCAAAGGGAAGCATCACTAAGGATATCAGTCAATTTATCCGTTGCCCCAAGATACCGGGGACACTTGACTCGAGTGGGAATCTAACCCACTCAAGTCAAGTCAAGTCATGTTATTGGACAGACGCTCTACCAGTTGAGCTATGCTGTAGGCTGAGAGTTACAGGTTTCCTGGTGGTTTTAACTTGTTTTTCTAGAAGTTAGTCTGCAAAGGGAAGCATCACTAAGGATATCAGTCAATTTATCCGTTGCCCCAAGTTACCGGGGACACTTGACTCGAGTGGGAATCGAACCCACTCAAGTCAAGTCAAGTCATTGGACAGACGCTCTACCAGTTGAGCTATGCTGTTGGCTGAGAGTTACAGGTTTCCTGGTGGTTTTAACTTGTTTTTCTAGAAGTTATTCTGCAAAGGGAAGCATCACGAAGGATATCAGTCAATTTATCCGTTGCCCCAAGTTACCGGGGACACATGACTCGGAATCGAACCCACTCAAGGAAAGAATCATAGGAAAGACATCAATGGGATTTGAACTCATGGCCTCTGGATCATGAATACTGCGTCTCAACCCATTGAGCTAACAGATGGCTGACAAGTACAGCCTTCCTGGTAGTTTTCAGTTGATCTTCTGGAAGCCAGTCTGCAAAGGAAAGAATCATACGAAAGACATCAATGGGATTTGAACTCATGGCCTCTGGATCATGAATACTGCGTCTCAACCCATTGAGCTAACAGATGGCTGACAAGTACAGCCTTCCTGGTGCTTTGACTTGAACAACAAACAAGACAAATAACTTTAAAAAAATGTGTTGCAGCATAAATATAAATCTTTTTCATGGGGGGCCCTGACACTACATCTTTTCACATTGGGGTCCACTGCCCAAATACATGTCAATTTGGGGGGTTGACAACAAAACGTTTCAGAACAACAGATCCCAAGGAAACAGCTGTAGGTGAATGGATAGAGTCACTGACTAGTGAGCCGCAGGTAACAGGTTCAAGCCTCAGCTACAGCAGCAAGTCAGGATGTCAAATCAAATAGGTATTATTAGGAGTGAAATGGTTGTGTTTCTTCACCCCAACTGCACATGACAGCAGTTTTATATCAGTTTACATGTACGTTATTTTCAGTGATGAAGACAAACCGCACAGACGTTCACTGTACTTTAGTACATTTTGTAAACTTATGACTCTGAGTAGAGTAAAATATCTATAAATCCTTAGTACATGTTATTATGTGCCCTATAGTAAAGTGAAGACAGTTCATCATTTACAACTGTCTGTTAATGTGACTTTCTCCTTACCTGTTGCAAACTACCTGGCTTTCATGAATGCAGATGCCAAACAATTACTAGAATTATCTTTCATGTTTAATATATGATTCGTAAGACATTCGTAAAGAGTGTGTTGACCATTTGCTAACGTTATCATGGGCCTTGTTGTAAAGTGAAGACTAGGGATGTCCGATTTTATCGGCCTCCCGATATTATCGGCCGATATTAGCATAAAAATTGATATCGGGAAAATATCGGTATCGGTTTTTGAAAAAAAAAAAAATTTTTTTTTTTTTTTTTTTTTTTTTTTTGCTTTATAAGTAAGTTACAGGAGTTTTTACTGTATATGGTGTGTGTGATATGAAATTTGAGCTTACCCTAATCACAATAATCCCCGCATATATCGGTATCGGTTGATATCGGTATCGGTAATTAAGAGTTGGACAATATCGGTATATCGGTTATCGGTAAAAAAGCCAATATCGGACAACCCTAGTGAAGACTATGCATTATTATTTCATGTTTAACAGTGATTAGTAAAACATGTGACATCAAGAAGTGGCAAAAGTAACGTTATATAGTATACAAGTATACAACAATTTATTAAGATATAAAATGTAGCAACTCTTGGCCACAGCACACACACTGACATTTAAACAAAGAAATTAATCACAACAGAATCACAGAGTAGCAGCTTGGAGCCTCTGCAGTCACCACCTCCCAGTGCAAGTTAGCTTTAGCTGCTAAGCTAAACTGCTAAGCATGGAGGACATTACTAGCCTACACATCAAAACAAACATTGTGGATACAAACAGCCACCATCAAAATACCCCCTAGTCATAATGCTACTTCATGTGTGTAAGATTAGCCATTTTATGTTACCTCGATCACCTGCAACAAGACAGTTAAAACACATAAAACATGAATTAGACATATTTCTGTCCAGTCTGCAACTGCATCACTGTTCACTTCCTCCCTAGTAGGCTACTGCAGGTGTAATGCAGGTAATCAGTGTGTTGCCAGATTTTGCAAAAGAAACAAGCGGACAGGTCTATGAAAACAAGCCCAAAAGAAGCAACTAGGCTCAGGCTCATGATAACGTCTGCAAATGGTTTACATACTCTTTACGAATGTCTTACGCATCATTTGCTTAACATGAATGATAATTCTAGTAATTGTTTGGTGTCTGCATTCATGAAAGCCAGGTAGTTTGCAACAGGTAAGGAGAAAGTCCACATTAACAGACAGTCATAAATGATGAACTGTCTTCACTTTACTGTAGGGCACATAATAACATGTACAAAGGATTTATAGATATTTTAGGAATGTTTTACAAATCATATGTTAAACATGAACAAACACACTAACAGACAGTTGTAAATGATGAACTGTCTTCACTTTACTATAGGGCACATAATAACATGTACTAAGGATTTATAGATACTTTAGGAATGTTTAACAAAGCATATGTTAAACATGAACAAGCTACCAATAGCTTGTATATATTATGTAACATCAGTTACAAATGATTTAATAATCATTTACAGATGTATTATACATGGCTTATTCATGAATAGTTACTAATACCTTTATAGATGATTTGTAACCGTAGTTATAAAGGTTTTAGTAATCATTTACGAATGTCAATAAACAGGTTGTTAATGATTTGTTAATAGCCTACAAACTGCTTATAAACGTTTATAAATGCTTTAGAATGGGTCGTTACAAATGATTTAATAATCTTTTACAGATGTATATGAATGGCTTATTCATGAATATTTCACTACTTACTAATACTTTATAAATGATTTTTAACTGTAGTTATAAAGGTTTTAGTAATCATTTACGAATGTCAACAAACAGGTTGTTAATGATTTGTTAATAGTCTACAAACTACTTATAAACGTTTATAAATGCTTTATAACGGGTCATTATTGTAAAGTGCTACCCACAACCTCTTGAACACTGAACAGTTTCACCATACTCAGTCCTGATCATTAAAGAAAAAGTAATTATCATTAAATGCTATCTAAAGTACTATACTATGTCATATAAACGGTTTAATAAGCACAGCATCTGTAACAGGCAATGTGTCCAGTGTGGTACAAGATAAAGCAAGTACTCCCGACTTCAATCTGAGGCAATGTTTGGTTGGTTTCCACTTACTGGAAGGACAGAGTTGGACCTCAGCCCTGCTCATGCACCTTCTCACAAGCAGGGCTTTAATTATTTAAAATGAATTAAGATTAGTACCTATATGGTTGTTTGGTAGTTTGGTTAGTGTTATGTCTGAATAACTGCTGCTCTGTTCGATTGTGCTGCGCTCATTTACCCTTGCCTGTTGCCATGAGTGTGGGGATTGTCGGGGATCGATTACTTGAGTCTCACGTGTTTGATGTTGATGTTGTTGTTACGTTGTTCTCTGAAGCTAAGAAAGTAAAGTGAAGTTCTCTGGCAAACTGTGTCATGGCCTGATCATTCACAAACATAACATTGGCGACGAAGATGGCTGGTCTTTCTCTCCCACCACCCAACCCCTTCCTGGAATTGCCTGGCGAGCCTCCAGTCCCCTGGACTCGCTGGAAACAGTCGTTTGAGACATGGCTAACGGCTACGGGGCTAACCGGTGTGAACGCGGTTCGTAAAAAAGCGCTTCTACAACACTGTCTGGGAACGGAGGGTCAACGGGTGCTCGGGACGTTGGAAACCGGACCCGGCGAGATCAGTTATGCCGCAGCCGTGGAGCTTCTAAAGGGTCATTTCGCGGCCCCACAAAGTGCCCTTCTCTGCCGTATCTTGTTCAGGCAACGACGCCAGCTTCCCGGTGAGTCTGTACACCAATATGTGGCTAACCTGCGGGGGCTGGTTGGCTCATGCAAATTCGGCGCGCTGCAGGATGAAATGATACGTGACCAACTCATTGAACACACAAGTAACGTGAAAGTACGTGAGAGACTATTAATGGAAAAAGATGAACTGTTGCTGTCTGAGGCAGTTGCAATTGCATTTAAAGTTGAGAGTGCAGCTGAGTGTGCTGCTACGTTTGCTACTACACGGCAAGTGCCCACATCCAGCCGGGCTGATCTCTCTCTGAATCCACTGTTGCCACGCAACGACTCACCGGACCCTGACTCCGCAGCTGTGATGCAACTGGAGCGACGTCAGCGCCCTCGGCCCCATCCACAATCACAACAGCCCTGCGGTAACTGCGGGTCTCGGTCGCATGCTTCAAGAGCCCAGAACTGCCCTGCCCGTGGCCAGTCATGCCGTAACTGTGGTAAGCTACACCATTTCGCTGCTGTCTGTCGCTCTGCCCCGGCTGGCCCAGGGGACCAGGACTCCCAGTCTGGTCCCACCATTATACACAATGTGACCTCAGGTGCAGTGCCCTTCAAATCATGTTCAGTCTACCTCAATGATGTGTGCAGCCGCCTGCTGGTGGATACCGGTGCGGGCTGGTCTCTCCTGAACATTGATACCTACAATAACTTTTTCGGTTCACTGCCCCTGTCTGCCCCCTCTACTGCATTGTATGGTTACGGAGGGTCTGGAATCGACTTAGTGGGGTCTCTCCAGGTGACTGTCCGCTACGGGACCAAGACTGTGCCCAGTTTTGTCTTTCAAGTGGCCCGCCGTGGCGCTAACCTGATGGGTTTGGACCTGTTCACCGCTCTGGGGTTCTCCCTCCTGGACACGGGGGGGTCGGCTATTATGACTGTCACCACGCCATGGCAGCAGAAGTGGCCGTCACTGTTTCATGGTCTGGGCTGCCTCTCTGCTTTCGCCCATCAGCCCCTCCTCAACCCCTCAGTTAAACCTGTCATCCAGCCGCTGCGCCGCATCCCGCTGGCTCTACGTGACGGAGTCACAGCTGAGCTACAACAGCTGCTGGAAGCTGGTATCATCGAACCAGTGGACGCTTCACCCTGGGTTTCGAACCTGGTGGTGGCCAGGAAGAAGTCGGGGGCCCTGCGTGTCTGTGTGGACCTGCGTGCAGTCAATAAGGCAGTGGTCCCAGACCAGTACCCCCTCCCCACATCAGAGGAGCTCACAGCTCAGTTCTACGGCTCCACAGTATTTACCAAGCTCGACCTCAGACAGGGGTACCTGCAGGTGCCTCTTCACCCCAGCAGCAGAAACCTCACAGCCTTTGTAACACATGCCGGGGTGTTTCGCTACACTCGGATGCCGTTCGGCCTTTGCTCTGCCCCTAGCTGCTTCCAGAAAGTCATGGTCTCTGTGCTAGCTGGCATACCAGGTGTGGCCATATACCTGGACGATATTGTAGTGCACGGGCCCACGGCTGATGTTCATGATGAACGACTCAACAGGGTGTTTGCAGCCCTGGCCAAACACACCCTGACTCTCAATACTGAAAAGTGTGTCCTCTCTGTTTCGGAGATTGAGTTTGTGGGGTTCCGACTGTCTGCAGATGGCATTACTCCACTTCAGTCCAACGTGGACGCAATCCAGGCCATCCCAGAACCAACCTCAGCTGCCCAGGTGGCCTCTCTCTTGGGCATGGCTGGGTACTATTTAAAGTTTCTCCCACAGTACTCTGACACCACAGCCCCCCTGCGCCAGCTGCTGCGTAAGGATGAGCCTTGGGTGTGGTCTCGGGCATGCAGTGACGCTGTAGGTGCCCTGAAAGCGCAACTTACTTCTCCCCCAGTGTTGGCCCACTTTGACATCGCCAGCCCCACCCTCGTGACCTGTGACGCCTCATCTATAGCGATAGGAGCCGTGCTGTCACAGATCCAGAACGGGGTCGAGAAACCCATTGCCTTCGCTTCCCGAGCCCTCAACCAGACTGAGCAGCGGTACTCTGTGGGCGAGCGTGAGGCATTAGCCTGCATTTGGGCCTGTGAGCGGTGGCACCTCTATCTCTATGGCCGCTTTTTCACGCTCAGAACAGATCACCAGGCTCTTACGGTGCTGCTGTCCACGTCCGGGACGGGCCACAGACCACTCAGGCTACACCGCTGGTATGACCGCCTCCGCCAGTACAATTTTGAGCTGAAGTTCACCCCAGGCAGAGATAATGTTGTGGCTGACCTGCTGTCCCGTGCTGTCCCTGCCCCAGCCCCAGCCCTACACGTCAGCACTGACTATATTGAACAGGACATTATTAACATGTTGCACACGCCCCTCCAGGCCACTGTCTCTCTGCTGGAGCTCAAGGACGCCTCTGAACAGGACCCCATCCTTTCCACACTCTGCACCTACATCCACAATGGCTGGCCTGCTGTGGTCCCGGGGGAGCTGGCCTCGTTCTCCCGTGTACGACAGGAGCTTTCCTGCTGGAACGACACCTGTGTGGCACGGGGGCTGTGCACAGTGATCCCTGGTGCCCTGCGTGCGCGCGTATTATCCATGGCGCACGAGGGCCACCTGGGCATTGTGAAGCTGAAACAGCGCTGCAGAGACCTGGTGTGGTGGCCGGGGATAGATAAAGACATCCAGGCCTTGGTCAAGGACTGCGCCGCCTGCCTCGTTAGTGGCAAGACTGGCCACCAGCCGCCCCCACCGATGCAGCCTCTCGCCTGGCCCTCTGAGCCCTGGGATCACCTACAGCTGGACGTCTGTGGTGAGATCCATGGGGTCCCACACCATCAGCGCTTCCTGGTGGTTGCCTACGACCTGCACTCAAAATGGCCGGAGGTCACCCCTACCGGTTCTGTGACCTCTCAGGTGATCATTGATTTTCTGGACTCTCTATTCACTCGCTGGGGCCTTCCCCGGACCCTTACGACGGATAATGGCCCTCAGATGGTCTCTGCAGAGTTCACTGATTATCTCCACAGCAAGGGTATCCGCCATGTGCGTACAGCGTACTATCACCCCCAGGCCAACGGTGGCGTTGAACGCTTCAACCAGTCCTTGAAAAACGGCATCAGGGCACACACAGCCCAGGGGTGCTCCTTCTCTCAGGCCCTCCGTCACACTCTACTGCACTACAGGGCCACCAAGCACTCTACCACGGGTGTCTCCCCAGCCTACCTCATGCTGGGCCGGGAGCTCACCCTGCCCCTTGACAGGCTCCGTTCCCCTACGGCCTTTTCCCCGCCCCTTTCACCTTCCCCTGTGGTCAAGGCCTCAGTCACCCGTCAGCAGGCTCAGATGAAGCACCGATTTGACCAGTCGAAACGGGCCAAGGCTCCAGTCATCGCCGCCTCCGACTGGGTCAGGGTCCGTCGGCCTCACCGGGACAATAAAATGGCCTCATTCTGGTCCTCTCCCCTTCAAGTTGCCCGCCAGCTGGGCCCCGCCACCTACCTCCTCAACGGTGGCTCTCGTTGGCACTCCAGCCGTCTACGCAAGGTCCCTGCTCCGCCACACACGGCTGTTGATATGCCCCTCACCGCGGATTCCCCGGTGCCCTTAGTTGCCCCTGCACGGGTCATGGACATTCCTCGGCCTGCTCGGCCTCAGCCCTGTGCCTCCCCACGTCCTCCTCGCGTGCGTTCACGCCCCGCCCACTTACAGGACTTTGTGTCAGCTTTATATGCTTGAAATTTTGCCGGGGGGGGGAAATGTTATGTCTGAATAACTGCTGCTCTGTTCGATTGTGCTGCGCTCATTTACCCTTGCCTGTTACCATGAGTGTGGGGATTGTCGGGAATCGATTACTTGAGTCTCACGTGTTTGATGTTGATGTTGTTGTTACGTTGTTCTCTGAAGCTAAGAAAGTAAAGTGAAGTTCTCTGGCAAACTGTGTCATGGCCTGATCATTCACAAACATAACAGTTAGTATGGTTATAGTTATTATGGTTTAGTCATGGGTTTGGTGTTATTAAGGTTAGGGTAAGTATGGAGGGCATTCTCTTGTTCTACTCCACCTTTCAGCAGGCCGCAGGCAGAGACTTTTCAGTTAAAGCCATATTTTCCCTAGGGGCAGATGACCAATAAGAATAATGAAAGTTCGACCATGTGCTGAACTGGCACTGGAAGCAATATTCAACCACCAAACACAGTTGCTGCGGAATGTTGGCAGAGTTCATGGCTGAGGAGAAAGGTGCGAAGAAACCAAAAACAGAGCTGAAAACAGAAACCCTTGATTTTCACAGAATGATTGCATACCAACAAAAGTGGACTGTATGGTGGTTTCCAGTAGCCTGACACTCAGCTGAATTTTCATTTCGTTTCACTCCATTATTCAGTCTGAAAGCCCTCTCAATGCAGCCGATTGCTGAGATGGGGGCGTGGCCAAAGTTTTTTTTTTCAAAGACTCTTTGGCGATTGGTTCATACTGGATTATCCCGATCCCGATTCGTCGATCAGATTTTCAACCGAGGCTGAGACCTCCTATGAGAGCGTCACCAGACCAGAATCGCCTGAACATATTTTTTTAATGGCCGTGGCTAGCGATTCACGGGCTGGAGCCAGGCTAGGTTTCCAGTGCATCCCAAATGTTTTCACTGGTATAAATTAGGATAATAGCGCTCATTTGAGTTTAACAGCTGAATGAGGCAATCATCTCCCAGGATTTGGCCACTGGGGAACATTCTCAGAACATAATGTAAAAAGCACCAATAATCCCTTCATATAATACAGAGTTGTGTTCATTGTCATATTACTTCTCTCCAGTAATGTTAGCAGATGGATTTAAACAATATTTGCAATACTGCAATATGCTATATTTGAGGGGAAAAACTTCATAGATGATTGCATGGTATTTAAAAGTACAGCTCATTAGCTCTCCACAAATATGATAGTACTTATGGCATGAGACTTCTGTACTGTAGAACAGTTAGTGGGTTTGTGCAGAGGGCTCCAACCTGGTGACAGTCCAGATACCTTGTGGACCTGAAATACTGCAATAAACTGCTGTACCATTAGAGGCACTGCAGATATGTACGCGCATACATGGGTAGTGCACATGCATGTGGATAGAATAAAGCAATGATTCTCAATGTTTTTAATGTGGACTCTCCGTTTGATATGCATTCGGCCACAGACCCCATTTGAAGCCTATTTATCTCTGGGACACAAATTTACACTGTAAAATCCTTGGTAATAATTTAACTCTAATATATCTAGTATATTATTAAGCTAATATACTCTAGTATAAATGGAACCAAATAGACCCTTACAGGTCCATTTGAGAGAGGATTGTTTTGAGAGAGCGAGTGCATAAATGGAACCCGTTTACGGGTCCATCTGGTTCCATTTATGCATTTTGAGTTGTAGACCCATAAGGGTCCCTTTGGTTCATAACTATCAATCATTTGGCTGGGGGCCCTGTTCAACCCTGTCACGAACCCCTGGGGGTCCCCAACCCCCTTTTATATAAATTATCTGAATGTACAGTTTTGTTTACTTTTTAGTTTAGTTTTATTTGAGTAAAATAGAGTATTTTAAATGTTGTGAAAGAAAACCCAGTTATATACCCCGTTCAAATGTTTTATGTTGGCATCATCATTTGAATAATTACAGTCCTTACACAGTGGTACCGTATTGAAACGTACATTTATTAGACACACAGGTTATCTGCACCTATAATATAATCTCACACATGCACACTTATTATAAACTTACAACCATAAAACCCAATGAGGCAAGGAAAGGTCAGCAAGGAACAATGGTACACAAATATTACTTCTGAATAGGAAATCGACGGACATCTAGTGATAGTTTTAGATTAGTTTAGATACACTTGTACAAATCTCTCAATAATCACCTCCAATCCTCACTGCACATAAAGAGCAGGAATACAACATGTGACAATGAGAAATGTATTTGTAAATGGATAGATCTTTCACATGGTGACGATGAGAAGCGTTATACTGCTGAACTGCTGGTTATGTGACATCATGCAAGCCCAATTGGCCATTACTGTGTATCACAAGCATAGCTGTATTCTGTCTCCTTGTTGTCACCTGCGTGAAACAAAGACACCTGTTAGTGTGTTTGGAACAACAGGAAATAAAAGAAAACATTTCAGTCCAATTCTTTAATTGGATGCAATAACCTGACCAATGCTGGGTACAGACATCTGAAAACACTGAGCAATAACCCCAGCAATGCCAGGCATAAAAAAGAGCAGCAGCAGTGTTTTCTTTATAATTATTATCAATTAAAGCTGTTACCAAGAAAACAAAACTTTTGTTTGCTACTTCCCTCAATTTTGAATGTAAAACATATAAACACAGACCCCCTTCTTTCTTTTCCCTGTTTTCTTTGGTCAGTGCTCATGGTAAGTGCATTAATGCATGCCGAAGTGTCCCAACATAGGAAAATAAACACATTGCTCTATGTTATCTAATATTTCTACCTTACTGCAATTCATAAGGACACTGCTTTCTTTCTGTATCATTTCATTAAACACTTAAAGGTAGGGTAAGTGATATATTTTGGTTAAAACAAAAACTTTTTTGTTAAAAGCTTAAAGTTCTATATTCTGATAGCAATCGTTGTTATAGAATGTTTGTTCAGTCACAGGAGTCTCCCTGTCTCTCCAGCTCTTTAATAAACAGAAAATACATTTTCAGGTAGGTGACAAAATGTCAGCCAATCAGGAAAGAGTACCCATTTATCAGCTTAAATTTTAGTGTGTTCCAGTTCAAATGTTTCTACTATTAATGTCTTTGTGTCATCACTTCCAATTTTACTTGTTTAATCTGTATCCTGTCTGAGTTCTCTGTCCTGATTAATTGGATAAAATTGGTATCCTGACCTAAAAATGCATTTTCTGTTTATTAAAGAGCTGGAGAGACATGGAGTCTCCTGTTTCTATACAGAAAATGGAGCTGTTTAGCACTTATTTCAACCAAAGTTAAAGTTAAAAATCACTTACCCTACCTTTAAATAAACAAGAGCTTCCCTGTCCAATCTGAATCTACGGATAGCAATTAAGATACTAGATGTGCAGTTTGTGAATGAAGCACATCACCAGTGATGTACAAACGTGAGCTGTGCTAAAGTTGTGCTGCTATGGAGCTTAGCCTTGTTGTTCTCTGGGTAACCGCCTTCCATTCCGACATCCCACTACTCTGACTACGTGGCTTCCGTGTGCGGTTAGGGTTAGGTATAGGGTTAGTAACCGTCGGAAAGGCGACATGTCGGAAAGCCGACATGTAACCGGTTCTCTGCATGCATGTAGCAGCGTGAGGTGAGCTGTGGTTGGCGTTGCAGCATCAGCTGCAACAAAGGTAACAGCCATCTAGAACAAGGTTTGTGTGTATCTCTGTCTATCACTCTATAAATCTGTCCCCACAAAGTAGAACAATCACATCAAACCACACAGCTCAGCTGACACTGCTATGCCAATCTCAGTCCTCACCAAAGTACAGCAATCACAGCAAACCACCATGTATGCTATCTCATATTAAAAATATATTTTCCAAATTATACATTCTTTTCATTTCATTTAAATGATTCCCTAAAGGTGGCTTTTTTGTTGTACGTGAGATGCGATCACAAAGCAT
Source organism: Gymnoscopelus microlampas (assembly GCF_963454915.1). Taxonomy (NCBI): domain Eukaryota; kingdom Metazoa; phylum Chordata; class Actinopteri; order Myctophiformes; family Myctophidae; genus Gymnoscopelus; species Gymnoscopelus microlampas. Next base: position 52,094,865 of record NC_139945.1, read on the forward strand.
TCTGGGACTCACTGGTAGCCTACAACTGCTAATGGGAATGTATTGTGAAAAATGTTTTCATTGCTGCAGTCTTGCTCTCTACAATCAGGCCAGATATTATATTGATATTAAAGCCTATCTGGTCTAGAATTGACACCTTGTTAAACTTTTTTGTATTTTTCTCCATGAAATAACACATAGCCTTAGCCTAGGAATACCTCAGATGCGAGAGAAATATGTTATGTAATAGGCCAATGGGACTGAGATGTCACAGAGCGTGTAGATAGAATCCTGAGAAACAAACATTTAAGGATCACTGTTGTGGAGTGTAGTTTCTAAAGATACGAAAATGAGGAAGGACATGCACATCCAAATCCAAAAGTGGGCAGATGCTGAGCGAAAAACCGTACAGTACTGTTGGGCATCAGTTGAAAAATGTTTTTTTTAATTGCACCTGAGTGCTGCTGTGACGTCTCTAGCTTGTGAAGAGCATAAGCTCAAAATGTTGCTGCGACGTTTTGTGCTTGTGCTCTTCATCAGAGAGTGTCAGACAGTGCTGAAAAGTTACAGCAGCACTCAACTGGAGCCCAAAAGTGTGCGGGCATTTCTTCAGTTTTACATTTGAAGGTTTCTACAGATATCCATAGGATAGGTTGTGTAACACTGTACATGTACTCACCTGGCTGGTAGTAATCATAGATCTTGACCAGTGCTGGCTTCAGGTTCTGAACTGGGACTTCCTGTATGAGCTCTAAGACGTGGTTGATGGGTATGCCTTTTGTTAACTGTTGGCAGAAATGTAGATTATCAAGAGTATGTTCCTATATGCTTAATTTACTTACCATTATATTCATGTATATTCTGTCATTATATACCAGTGGTTCCCAACCATAGTCCTTGGTCCTTTTGATCCTACCAGGACTCCTAGGACTGCTGGCTGTCTATATTTTTCTAATTGGACCCAAATGCTAGTTTTCTATCTGACCAGACACCTAGTACTGCTGAGTTTCCTTTGAATCAGGACCATTACTGCTGTATTTCTGTCTGAGCTTTCACACGGTAGTCAGAACATATAATCTCATGTTCTAAACCTAATTTGTATACTCAAGTTGAAGTGAATGAACCACAGTTGAAGATTTAAACACTTTTTTATTGCTATTGAGAAACAGCCGTCTAACAGGCATGCCGAAAGATTCCTCCCAAGATTCCTTACCACAGAGGATATAAAGTGTGATGTGGATGAGAACACATGGCCAAATGCAGAAGACCATGCAGATTAAAAGAGGACTTTTTAATGTCTTCTGTACCCTTTTCTCTTTATCTATTTTGTATTTTCACACAATGGTGACCAACAGCTATATTACATATCATTCTCCTGCAGTAGTTTTGGCAATTGTGTTGTACTGTAGGTGTATTGGTGCGTTAAGATTTTAGGAAAAGTGTTGACATACTAGCGACTGTTATAAAAACATAAAAAACTGTAACTAGTGTTAATTCAACTCAGACTGTAAATTTCCTGTAAGGTAAATTTTTTACCCTTGGGGTTAAAGGTGGTCTGATTTGTATTGAACATAATCTGGTGTGAACTGGTCTCTCACCTCTTTGAAATACATGATGACGTGGTCGTCCTTTTGCTCTACACGATCCACCAGCAGTGCCCCTTTCAGCTGTGAAGAAACCATTATATTAAACTGGTTATCTGTGATCGAATGTTAACATCAACAAAATAAAGTTTAAAGGTTTTCTCACTCAGGCAAAAATGTTTACAATAACTCACCTTTTTCAAAGACTCTGGGTCTGGGATGAATCCAGAAAGCATCGTTACATCAACTAACACCATGTTTGTAGTTTCTTCATTTCCAGTATATCTGTAGGTAAATATTTGAAAAGATATTTTACAATAATCTACACAAATTCACAAAATCTCTTCCCAATATTTTTGGTATAATCTGTAACATATAAAGAAAAAAGAAAAATTAAGTGTGGATTTATTTTTTCTTTGCAGCACATTGATTTTGTTGTGTATGAAATGTATCATTGACATGGCTGTAGTTCTGTCTCTACAGGTGAGGTGATCCTCCTTACAAGCTTTGTAGTTTCAGAGTCAATTTTCGTCTCAGAGCGTTGCTGCTGCAGTCGGCCTCAGGTGTGACCTTGATGGACAAACTGCTTTCCTCAACGGGTGTTGGGATGTTGTAGTTAAGAGACATCTGAGGAAACAAGTAGAGTTTGATTTGTACAATCATGAATAGTAAAGAGCCCTTACATCAATACAACTACAAGGCATGTAGAATAAGTGCAGTTTAAACTGGGACAGCAGCCCAGTCCAACATTTATATGTCGGAATGTGGGCGTTTCGTCAAAATGTGGGCATTTTGCACGATCGTTTGATGATTAATGAAATAATCATGCTACAAATATTGCTACGTACTAAAACATGGGCATGGACTGCTATTCATGTATCATTGTCTCCGCCAGGCCGAAAGGCATGGCGAGAGAGTATGTTTTCCACCCCGTCCGTCCGTCCGTGTGTCCGTGTGTCCGTCCGTCACCAGCTTATCTCCGGCACCGTTGACTTGATCGCAGCGAAACTGTGCACACACACTCCCTGGATGCCAATTCAGAACCTTTGCCCCAATTTTTTCTCATGGGCCTTTTATAGCGCCACCAGGAGGCCGATTTGTGCAAAACATATTTTTTGACAGTACTCCTACACATTTTGTCCAAAAATCACGCAAATCGGTACACAGTATCTCTATAGTCATTAAACGAAACGAGTCTTTCAGATTTCTCATATTCCATCCTGATTGGCTAAAAATGTCTTCCAAAGTTTGCAGGAGTGCTCCGTTTTGAACAAAATGCAACACACACAGCATGCAATTTCCGTGAAATTTTGCATGCTCATTCCCATTAGGCCGAGGAAGAACTACCATTTGAACATTTTCAAATCAGCCTCATGGTGGCGCTATAACAGGCCGATTCGTGTTTTTACCTATAATTGCACCGATCTGTGTAAAACTTTGTATGCACACTCCCTAGAGGTCAAGGAAAAACCTTTGCCCTGCATTTTTCACATCTGCCTTTATAGCGCCACCAGGAGGCCGACTTATGTAAAACACATTATTTTATACTACTCCTTCCAATTTTATCCAAATTTCACGCAAATCGGTACACATGATCTCTATAGTCATGTGATCACGACAGATGTGTTTGATTTTTCATATTCCATACTGATTGGCTAAGATTGACATCTAAAGTTTGCATTATTGGCTTGTTTTGAACAAAATTCCGCAAATCATGAACGCACCGTCCAATTGCGCTCAAACTTTGCACGCACATTCACACTATTTTTAACAAAATGCCTCGAATCATGAATGCAGTCAGGGTCCAATTGTCGTGCAAGGCCTAAGAACAAATGGCACCCTTTACACATTGGCCTATTATAGTGCCACCAGGAGGCCACAATAGCCTACCTGACCTGGCGGAGACCTGTGCTCCGAGGAGCGTTTTTTCTAGTTATATATCATATCATGTGAGTGACGCATTATTTTAGCTGGGACGTATACCTTCTGATAGTTCTACTTGAATGTTGATATGAAATAATAATCCTGCTAGTGTTTCAGTAGCGCGAGCAAAAAAAAAAAAGACATTAGGATTAGTCAGTGACGTCACTGTTATATGACACTGTACATTCGACGGCACACGCTAGACTCTAGCGTCTAGTGGCTTCTTATAAGATAACAAGGATGCGTCACTGTCATGCGACAATTATTGTTACGTTATGTTGCCTGGCCAACAACGTATCAAAGATCGCCAGCGTGCACTGCTTTGATTATATAGTATTGTTCTGTTATTATTACAACTCAAGGTAACGCCAGGAACAAAGTCAAACCTTATTATTCGCTCTAAACTCTGACAAGTGACTCTTCTTCTGTCACATGACATTCTCTATCTCCCAAAGCCCCATAGTCCACAGCGTTCCCTTGAGGCACTATACCATTACAGTTGAATTGAAGTGTACAATGAAAAAAACATTACTAATGTGAATGCTGGCCAGTGGGGAAGGCATTCATACTCGGGAACGGTTCGAATCAATCAGACCTAGTGTGAATCCATTACAACCCGGTAGGCTATTCAAGTCACAATGATATTACTTATGTCATTTGTTCTTGTTATAGGACAGATAGGAGCTGACCTGTGCTGAGACACATGCAGTGCCCTTAACCTCCAGGCTGTACATTCCCATCACATTCTGCAGCGACCTCTCCTGGTAAAGCAGTCTGTTGCTCTGATCCACATGGAAGACTTCGTCACCCTTGGAGGATTTGACCGTCACAGTGCTGGAGCCCTCTTGGGTGAAGACCAGAGTAGAGTAGCGAGCCAGGGCCTGAAGAGCCACTACTGTGTCCTACAAAGCACATGTTCACATGATGGGGCATAACATAATCAAGACGGACCTGTAGAGCATGCAGACTATAACGACAGCTGCAAGGGAGCTGACCACAATAAACAGCATCTGTGTGTTCTGACATATTAACAGCAGCAGAACAGGGAGAGACAGGGACGCAAAGGAGGACATGTACATGAGAGAAAGACCAGCAAGGGCGAGTGAGTGGTTCAAAGGTGAGCATTTTAACCATCAGGCCATCTACAGGAACACCTAGAACTTCTAAGACAGGGGCAAACAGCCCAACAAGGTGGGGAAGGCAGTCTTTCTTCAGATACCGTAGGACAGATATTTGAGCTGAACCTGTGTGGAGGAGAAGCCACCGTAGGAGTTCTGTTGACGGGCCAACCACGTCACGATGCGAGCAGCATAACCCAGGTCTGCAGCGGTAGGTTCAGGGCTGGCAAGCTTGGCCAGCAGCACGTAGGAGCTGATCTCTACGGACAGAGAGGCCGATGTGTCGTCCGAGGTCTGAGACCAGTGGAGGAAACCTCCTGGGGAACCACCAAGACACACAAAAACAAAACAACCATTCATCAAATCAACTTTTACTAGTAAATGAAGCAGCAATACAGTAATACTTTATTTGTGCTAATTAAGTGAATTTTACACTTGAGTAAATAAGGTTTTGTCATATCTTTACTATCTCATTTGTATGTGATATAAATGTATTTTTCTATCCCACCATCTTGTGAAGCAATCTTGTCCAGGTGTTGTAGGAGTAGTGAGCGTGTCTCCGTGTCTCCCGCCAGAGAGAAGACGTAGGCCAGCAGAGCTGTAGTGTACGTGTTGGTCTTCATGGACGCATCGATGGCCTCCCTCAGACAAGACAGGCTTTTCACCACAGGATCCTACATAGAGACACATACAGGCATTACCTACAGAATAACCATAAACTATTGCTTTTAAGGGGCAAATGGACTTCATATGAGTAGCACTGCAGTAAAAACATACAAATACAGAAATGCAATACCACACAGTAAAATAACTAGGTGGCAGACAGTCACAATTGACTGAGAAATTTCATGATGTATTGGGTAGATGGATGAACAGAAGCCTAGAGCTAAGAACCTTTAACATCTGTCTGAGATGTCTGATGTCTGAAACCTGGACTGGTGAACATGAAAGGAACATGAAATTATCTTGCTTACCAGACAGACAGACAGACAGACAGACAGACAGACAAAGAGAGAGAGAGAGAGAGAGAGAGAGAGAGACAGACAGAAAGAGAGAGAGAGACAGTGTGTGAGAGAGTGAGAGAGAGAGAGACAGAGAGAGAGAGAGAGAGAGAGAGAGAGAGAGAGAGAGACACAGAGAGACAGAGAGACAGAGAGAGATACAGTAGACGTAACATTTTGTTTTGTTGCATAGCGTTTCATTATCTATCTATCTATCTATCTATCTATCTATCAAGTAATAAAAACTCCATAAAGTCAAACGCCGGTTTCCAGTCATCGTCAGTCTATTTAATCACTCCCCCCACAGTAAAATCAAAGGTAAAAAAACAGCAAAGGGCGCTGTTTTTCCTTTTTTTTGATGATGGGTTCCCAGATTGTCCAATGTCCACGATGCAACCCGTTATAAAATCAATAATAAATATCACCTTATGCCATCCGGACGCTGATATACTGTACCAAGGTTGCAAACCCGGATCAGTATAGTGTAACATGTCTAAAGCTTGTGGCTTCAAAGTCATAAACTCAGGGGCATCATTTGGGGGGGAAACCTTAAAGACGGGGTGCCATGATTTTCAGTGATCCCCCCCCCCCCCTCCTAAAACATAATCATCAGGTATTATGGTTATACTAGGAGGAAGATTTTTTCAAAAAAGTGTACAGAAATTGTTAAAATTATGTTTTTATGTGGACACGCCTCCAGTTCATTAAGTATACCTGGTTCTCACCATAGACATATAAAGGTAGACGCCTCTTTCGGCTCTGAGGCATTGGTATCACAGGGGCCATTTTAGCGTAGGAAAGCTTCCGTGTGTGTCACAGAAGGGGGCGTTCGGTAGGCCAATCAGAGGCAAGTGGGGGCAAATTCTGACAAATCTTAGAAAAGACGCACTGTGATTGGCCAGTAGTCAACGCGCTGTGAGCGCTGTGATTGGCCAGTAGTCACTTTGAGTATCCGTTTTCCTACGCGAAAATGGCGGCCGCGATACGAGTTGCTCCAACAAACTGCAGAGGCCAATGAGGTATCTAGGTTTCTATATCTATGGCTCTCACCTTAGCACCTCCTCCACCACCTTAGCACCTGTCCTAGTCCCTCCTCCTCCTCATGCCCACACCTGTTGTGTTATGATAATTAGGGGGAGGGTATGTTTTTACTATGTCACTAAAGCGCTGTTTCTCTATTGGCACGTTTGACCCTCAAGGTTTCAGCCTCCAGGTAGAAACTCAAAATAGTCAGAGAAGACATAAAACACCATAAAAACACCACCAGGGGGCTTAATGAAGTTCTATCAACCTCATAGACACATGAAAAACAGAAAAAGTGCAAAACCATGGCACCACCTCTTTAAAGTTGTAAATGTGAAGCACAGATGAGTATGAGGGACATCATGGGTTCAAATCAAGATTAGCATACAGTATGCGCCTGGCATGTCACCTCCTGGAAGCTGGAAGAGATGACTTACTGAATGTGATGAATTCATCTCCAGGAATGAAGCAGTGATGTAAGCACTGAGAGTCACTTCATCTGACACTCCACCCTGCATTAAAAACACAGTTAGATATATTCCTCGATACCTCTTCTCTTAAACATATTTCAGAAACATGTTATATTAGTAATATACTTCTTTACGCTGTGTGTAGGCCTACCATAGACCTAATCTCTCCTCTCTCATACCTTCATTCTGTTGTTGAACAGTTTTCCAGATTGTTGAAAACAGCCATTTTTCTTCTGTTTACTCTCCAGCCATGTCTTTGGTTGTTCTATGTTCGACTGGTCGATGAAGACGAAAGACTTCGCTTGGACAAAAGATCTCAGGACAAATGCAGTCAACCTGATGATGGACAAAAACATTGTTATTACATTATGTAATGTTCAAGTTGTATGAGCATAAATGTGCATTTGACGGGGTGCCCCCCAAGGAACACCCATCCATTAGGCGATTTTCATATACAGGATTCTCACCAAGTGTTCCCTTGTCCAGTTCCAAACGTGCTGTAGGCACCACCATAGTCCTTGTAGTTTAGTTGCCTCTGGCAGCCTGCATTTAGTTTACTTCATGGTCATTATAAAGTCCTGGGTTTAGTTTACTTTATGGTTATTGTAAAATCATGGGTTTTGTTTAATTCATGGTAAATATAAAGTCATGTTAAATACATAGGAAAACACAACATTGTGGGCAAAAAAAATACATAATTAATATACATTAATCCCTATATTTTTGTTGGTAGATTGCTGACATCACACTCTGGAAGTAAGTTGATAGTTGACATATTTTTCCATAAACAAATGAAAACAATCCAGATAAAGGAGAGTTGGACTCACCGCTGACCAGGAAGGGAATGGCCTTCTCTTTGATGGCCGGTGTCAGCTGGTTTGTGTTCTTCAGGTATTCCAGGATGTAGATGTTGGGAGCTAAGAGCGCCAAATTCTGTTCCCCACATCCATACGGCATCCTAAGCAGTCCATCCAGGTTCTTCATGGCACGGCCCAGGATGTCTCCTGTCGTCAAAGAGAGAGAGAGAGAGGCTGTTAGACTGAAACAGTTTTTTTTGTATGAAGGACAACTTGTTGAGACAGACAGCTGGAAACTATAAAGGAGACAGTGTAGGAGAGACAGACAGCAGGAAAGCTGAGAGGCGGACAGTGAAGGAGAGACAGATAGTAGGACAGATGAGAGGGAGACAGGGAAGAAGAAAGAGATACAGTAGGACAGCTGTGTGGGAGACAGTGTAGGAGAGAGACAGACGGTAAGAAGTTGACAGACAGCACGAAGATGTGAAAGAGTCACTGTAGGAGAGACAGACAATAGGAAAGATGAAAGGGAAACCGTGTGGGAGTAACAGACAGACAGTAGCTGGGACCTAGTTGCAATGAAATGGGGTTTGAATCTTGCTTAAAAGATGTAAACTACATCACAGGTAATCTCCTTTCTCTAACCTGTCTTTCCCCACTGTAGTTTGTGTAATAAAGACAAAATGCACTAAATACAAAATAATGGAAAATACATGTCTATTTACCGAGGACGGATACAGAAGAACGGGCAGATCCCAAAATCACATTGTCAGGGAGTTGTAGCTGGATGTCCTCTGTCAATGTCTCTCCTAGACAGAGAAAAACATGACAGAGACATGAAATGATCCCATTAGTCACATAAACGTTGGAATTTACAATTACAACATGGTTGTAAATAATAATAATGAAAATAATAATAAGGGTAATAATAATAATAATAATAATAATAATAATAATAAATGTAATAATAATAATAATAAATTAATACATTTAAAATAAAAATAAAACATTTGGAGCCTCACACTCTCACAAGTGGGATCCACCCAAAATCTCAAATGTTTCACACAAGATCGGGGCATCCGCTGGCCTAGCGGCCCAAGCAAATACCACATACAGTACAGGCTCTCATGCAGCGTGTTGCATGTTCGAATCCCGATGACCTTTGTTGTGTGTCACTCCCCGTTTCTCTCTCCCTGTTTCCTGTTAGTCTCCACTGATAATATCAATAAAGGCAAAAAAGCTCCAACAAATATCTCAAAGATATCTCATAATGTAACAGGCAGATTCCAGGATTAACCCTATACTGATTTTACATGGCTTTTCCTCTAGCGATTCAGTGAATTTCCAGTTGGGTATAAAGATCAGCATGGACTCTAGCAGCTGCTAGTGGGCCTTTCTGTGTTACGTCTTCTTTGCGTGAAGCCGTCCACCTCTGTGTAATCTTTGCTGTTACACCGTCATGTTGAAAAGAATTGAACACGCTTCAGCTACACTCCACACTCACCTTTTGGACACAGCAACCAGTTATAGGCCTTAGTCACTTCTGTTCCCTCTGCCTGAAACGAGAGAAAGGCAGAAAATGATTTCAGTTTATCCATTAGCAAAAAAATAAAAAATAAAAAATGTCAATTAAACTTAAAACAGAAATAAAAACGTATTAAAAGATCAGAACTGTCACAACTGCGTCCTACCTTGATTATCAGAGAGCGTGTGACAACATCGATGCGACCTCTCTCTGGCACGTTGACTATCTCGTTGTCACACGACGCATGGGATGCCACTGCCTCAGCACTCACAGTCACATTGACAACCTCTGGAAACATCCACAAACAACAGTCAAGTAATTTGTCAACATCTCTGAAAATATGCAGATAGGGGACAGAAAATAACCTGTCCTTGTGTCATGTGGGGGTTGATTATGTGTCATAGTATGTCCCACACGAACCCGAAGGCAAATTTCCATGAGTGTGGTAATAAACATATTATTTAATGATTTTGGTTTGAATATGACAAACTGTAGTATAAGATACAGGCAGAGTTCAGGTCTCACCTAGGACAGAGGCATCCATAGTCCAGTGGAAGGTCTTGCGTCCGTTGGCACAGACACAGGAGGAGTACTCTTCATCAGGGATGGGTGTGAGAGTGTAATCTGATGAGGGGCTGGGAGTCACACTCACCTGAGGAAGAGACAATGGTTGGATGGAATCGAGGATAATAATAATAAAAAATAATATAAAAAAACACTGTATTGTATCTATAAAGCACTTTACAGTGTATACAAAGTGCTTTACAAAACCAAGATAAAATACAACCATGAATATAAGCAACAATTAATTAGCATTCAGTGCTAAAATAAATAAGTAAATCATAACTAAATAAGACAAACAAAGCGTGCAAGGAAATAATGTGGATACAAAAAGACAAAAACATCTAATGTAAGAAAAGGCCTTCAGTTTTCAGATGTGATTTAAAAGATAACACTGACTTTGCTAGCCTCATATCCTACAGATATACAGACAGACAGACAGACAGACAGACAGACAGACAGACAGACAGACAGACAGACAGACAGACAGACAGACGGACGGACAGACAGACAGACGGACAGACAGAGGGACGGACAAGCAGAGGGACGGACAGACAGACGGACGGACGGACGGACAGACGGACAGACAGACAGAGTACCATGATGCAGCTGGACTGGTAGTTGAAGACAGTACCCTTCAGTACGAATCTCTCTCCCCTGACGATGGAGTAAGGCAGGCTGAGCTCCAGGAAGAAGGGCTGGAAGACTTTGAGCTCCTTGGGAGGAGCAAGACCAAAGCCGCTTGAGGACAAGCAGAAAGCCTCCGTCTCCCATGTGGTGATGGTGTCTGGGACAGTGAGGGACACGTCCTCTTTTCCTGAATCCCTGGATGGAAGGATGATGGACTAATATTAAACTATATACTGGACATCAGGTCTGCTGGCCAATCAGAGCAAGCGTAATGGAACGTTCCTCTGAGGAATCTGCTGGAGGTGTATCCCACAGTGAGACATCTTACTCATGATATTCAGAGGACCAGTATCACACATGTACTGTGTACTGTACACAAAAGCTACTGTTTTGTGTGGCTGGACTTTGCGTTTGATGTGACTAATATTCATGAGTAAGCAGTTTACATCAAGTATCGTTAACTTGAGAACTCTGAAGAAGACTCTGCTTTTGAAACATCCATTACTATCGTTTAAGATGATCCTTGTGTTCCAGGTTTTTCCTTTTTGATAAAGTGTCTTTACAATTAACATCAAATAAAACTAGAAAAAGTGCTCCTCGGAGCACAGGTCTCCGCCAGGTCAGGTACGTTATTGTGGCCTCCTGGTGGCGCTATAATAGGCCAATGTGAAAGGGGTGTCATTTCTTCTTAGGCTTTTCACGGCAATCGGACACTGCATTCATGATTTGATGCTTTTGTTCCAAAAATGTGTTTTGCTAAAATTAGACTTGCTGGTGGCGCTATAACAGGCCAATGTGAAAAGGGTGCAATTTCTTCCTCGGCCTAGTGGGAATGTGCGTGTGAAATTTCACGGAAATCGCAAGCTGCGTTTATGATGTCAGGCATTTTGTTCAAAACGGACCAATCCTGAAAACTTTGGAAGCCAATGAGGATGGAATATGGAAAATCGGACAGATCCGTGTTGATCACATAACTATAGAGATAATGTGTACCGATTTGCATGACGTTTGGATAAAATCTGTAGGAGTAAATGGGTTTTGCACAAATCGGCTTCCTGGTGGCGCTATAACAGGGCTATGTGAAACATTTGGGGCAGAGCTGTTCACAGACGGACACACGGACGGACACACACACACACGGACGGACGGACGGACGGACGGTAAAACCATAGACTGTAAAAAAGAATGGACAAAGCCACTCCCCTGCTTTCTACAGAACGAAAATGAAGCCGATAGTTCAGGAACATGCATTCCTCCATCGTTAATATATACAGTTGGCCACGCCGGAACTCAAACGCTATTGGTTGAGACCAGACACGTGACCAGCGAACCGGAAAACAACCCCCAAAAATGCTATTGGTTGTGTAGGTTGTCAATCAAATCATCCCGCCCCTCCTGGAGCATAGCCTACTTTATCGTCAATTTTAGAATAAATGGGACCATAATTTAGCAAAACGCATATCATGATGATTGAAAGGAGACTTTAAACTAGCGACTGGAAGCATACAGTATAGAATTTATGACAATTTTTATTACGGTAAGAAAATCTAGTCTAAAGTTTGTCAAAAATCCATTCACTTGCGTTAAAACAAATTCTTTCTGACACTGCAGGTCGGCGCAGGGTAAAACAGTGCCTCACTCTGGCCATTCATAAGCTTCCGTGTTGGCCTCATCGTAAATATCGAAGCCTTGCCCCTTGGGTAAAACATACTCTCTCGCCATGCCTTTGGCCTGGCGGAGACAATGACCAGAGCTAAAGCTAATAAAAACATAAGAATAGACATAACTCAAACTGAACTGAAATCCGTCGGACGGACGGACGTCTGTCCGTCCGTCCGTCCGTCCGTCCGTCCATCCGTCTGTGGACAGCTAATCTCCCGCACCGTTGGCTTGATCGTAGCGAAACTGATCACACACACTCCCTGGATGCCAATTCAGAACCTCTGCCCCAATTCTTTCACATGGCCCTGTTATAGCGCCACCAGGAGGCCGCTTTTTGCTAAACACATTTTTTCACAGTACTCCTACAGATTCTGTCCAAACATCACGCAAATCGGTACACAGTATCTCTATAGTCATTAAACAAAAGGGATCTTTCAGATTTTTCATATTCCATCCTGATTGGCTAAAATGGCTTCCAAAGTTTGCAGGACTGCTCCGTTTTGAACAAAATGCCTCAAATTATGAACACAGCATGTAATTTCCGTGAAACTTTGCACGCACATTCCCACTATGCCGAAGAAGAAATACCACTTGAGATTTTTCTAATCAGCCTCATGGTGGCGCTATAACAGCCCGATTCGTGTTTTTACCTATAACTGCACCAATCTGCATAAAACTTTGTATGCGCACTCCCTAGAGGTCAAGGAAAAACCTTTGCCCTGCATTTTTCACATCTGCCTTTTATAGCGCCACCAGGAGGCCGACTTATGTAAAACATATTTCTTTACATTACTCCTTCCAATTTCACGCAAATCGGTACACATGATCTCTATAGTCATGAGATCAAGACGGATCTGTTTAATTTTTCGTATTCCATCCCGATTGGCTAAAATTCACATCTAAAGTTTGCAGGAGTGGCCCGTTTTGAACAAAATGCCGCAAATCATGAACGCAGCGTCCGATTGTGGTCAGACTTTGCACGCACATTCACACTATGTTGAGGAACAAATGCTACCCTTTTAATATTTGCCTGTTATAGCGCCACCAGCAGGTCTAATTTAGCAAAACATTTTTGAACAAAATTCCTCAAATCATGAATGCAGTGTCCGATTGCCGTGCAAGGCCTAAGAAGAAATGGCACCCTTTTCACATTGGCCTATTATAGCGCCAACAGGAGGCCACAATAACCTATCTGACCTGGCGGAGACCTGTGCTCCGAGGAGCACTTTTTCTAGCTTTAAGCCTATAAACACTTTGTGTGTTTCAACCAGTAGTTAAACTATTTTATTATGATCCAGTCGCAAAAGTTGCCTTTAAATTCCATTAACCGATTTATCACTGAGAAATTTTATAATTATGCTGCTGAACTGAATCCAAACCATTGTTTAGTGGCAAGACGTGTTAGAGACATTTCAAGATCACTTTAGAATATTGATTCATTTTGTAGATATGAAATCATAATTATAATAATTAAGTATAGCTGTCCTACTTTTTTGTCCCACATCACGTGAAGTCACCCTACCATTGTGGGGTGAGATGTTAAAGGCGATAGCCTTGTTTTACTTAATACAATCTTATTTGAACTAAATTTCATTACCCCTTATCCCTAAACTTCTTTTGCCATTTTTTACTATTTTGAAAAACATTTTAAAATAGTTCAAATAGCCGATCTACAATCTGGCTAACATGCTGTACCTAAAAACCCTGAACTCTATAAACTAACATAATTGAACTGCCTTTAAAAGATAATATGTAATGTTCATGTTGTAGCATTGTGACCTCACCCCACTTCCACCAAGTCCCATATCCATGTCTCTGGGAAGAAGGAGCGGATCGTCTGTATGGGTGGCGGAACTGAAGAACCATCGACGGCATCACCGCCACGACCTGCAGCGCCTCCAACACCTCTGCTATAATACACTTCGTGTTGTCTGTAAACCTCTGGAAACACTACATAACATTCACCCAGCATTAGACAATGATAATACACTGAAATCAGCTGAATTCATGCTTGTTACATAATACTCATCTGGATCTTACTTCTACGATTGTGGTATTCTATTCCTTTGAACAGGATGCAGGCGGGTATTTTTGTAAGCAAATTTGTCGCCATCTTCAGTCCTAGATTCTAGATAAATCAAAATTAATAAATGTCCTGGTAAAGTAGAAAGTAATAATAACGATAATGAAATGAAAAGCAGAAATGTATCCTTGACGATTTAAGTTGAAATTGAGGCATAGAAATACCTTAAACACAGCGTAAGCATCCTTGTCATCATCACGGCGTCCAGGGTAGGGCATAACATATCTTTTTGATCTCACAGGAAAACATCCTTCATCATCTTCAAGTTCATATGGAATACGCTGTGATTTCTTGACTGGCAACAGTTCAAAAATCTGTTAAAAGAAAATAGTTTAGAGACAAAATCATGACAGTATAGATGATGATTGTAGTGATGAAGATAATACAAGATGATCAGATAAGATAAAAATACATGAAACCGCATGGGGACTTTTTCATCTTGATTGAGCACACAAAAGGAGGTACAGCATCAAAAACACGCAAATTACGGCATGTGAGTATGATGGCAGGTAAATGGAAGGTCTTGAAAAAACACCATCTTCACTTAAAGCCAAAGTATTTATTGAGAATACAATGTTTAGGTCGCATTGACCTTCATCAGGTACCTGATGAAGGTCAATGCGTCATTTAGTTCAGTGTATTCGCAATAAATGCTCCTATGCACCTGTCCTTGAAGTGGGTGTGCAGAAGGACCTTTCTAAGTGGAAGGTCTTACCTTGTCTGCATTGAATGGAAGGTCATACCTTGTCTGCATTGAGCTGCTTTCCTGGCTCCTTGATACGAACACTCTGGTCGATGGCACTGACACCACACAGCGAGCCTGGCATGGCTGACACCTGCAATGTATTCTTCTCTCCGGGGATCGCCGTGGATGGAGAGAACTCCAGAAACACCTGACATGTGAACAAAACATCACCATGAATACA
The DNA here is from genome assembly GCF_963454915.1 of Gymnoscopelus microlampas. Taxonomy (NCBI): domain Eukaryota; kingdom Metazoa; phylum Chordata; class Actinopteri; order Myctophiformes; family Myctophidae; genus Gymnoscopelus; species Gymnoscopelus microlampas. The sequence continues at coordinate 52,110,146 of NC_139945.1, forward strand.
GACCTTTGACACCTGTAATGACTCACGATAGCCCCACTTAAATGTAATACTTCTTCTGGCAATGTTACTGTAATCCTTCACAGAGATCAAAGAACATTGGCACAAAAGAGAGCAAAGGTCAGACTTGAACTGACCTTATTACGGAAGCATTTCTCTGTGGTGAAGTCTGCGCTGTGAGCAATGACCGTCTCACTGGGGAGGACAGTGTACACAAGCACCTGGAGCAATGGAGCCATCTCTGGGGTGACCTCCAACTTGAAGGAGATCTCACCCTCGGTGACTGGAACCACACAGCAGTTTAAAGAGAAGAGAAGAGAAGAGAAGAGAAGAGAAGAGAAGAGAAGAGAAGAGTGCTCACTAAACCTTTATATCATTATCATAACTGGTGTCATGGTTAGTTCTTAGTACTTACTGTTTGTTTGTCCATGTACATTATCAAAAGCTAGAATGTTTTATTTGTTTTCCTTATATTTAATTATGTTTATTTATTGTAAATTATAGACAATCAGTGCTGTTTTATGTGTTGTTGCTGTTGTTTACTTACCTGAAGAATCCAGCACTTGAACACTTACAAGTCCTTCCTTGATAATAGCTGCTCTGGATAAAATCTATTGAGATAGAATGGACAGAATGATGAGGAGAGGAGAATGGAAATAAGCTCTGTTTTTTTGTTTTATCCTTTTGACAGATAATTATTTACATTACCAGACTTAATTTGAACATTTCAGCAGACTGTGGCATGCCAATTAATTACAAGTGAAACCAGTAATCAACTAGAAAAAGTGCTCCTCGGAGCACAGGTCTCCGCCAGGTCAGGTAGGCTATTGTGGCCTCCTGGTGGCGCTATAATAGGCCAACGTGAAAAGGGTGCCATTTCTTCTTAGGCCTTGCACGACAATCAGACTGACTGCATTCATGATTTGAGGCATTTTGTTAAAAACATGTGTTTCGCTAAATTAGACCTGTTGGTGGCGCTATAATAGGCCAATGTTAAAAGGGTGGCATTTGTTCCTCAGCATAGTGTGAATGCGCGTGCAAAGTTTGAGCGCAATTGGACGGTGCGTTCATGATTTGCGGAATTTTGTTCAAAACAAGCCAATAATGCAAACTTTAGATGTCAATCTTAGCCAATCAGTATGGAATATAAAAAATCAAACACATCCATCGTGATCAGATGACTATAGAGATCATGTGTACCGATTTGCGTGAAATTTGGATGAAATTGGAAGGAGTAGTATAAAAAAATGTGTTTTACATAAGTCGGCCTCCTGGTGGCGCTATAAAAGGCAGATGTGAAAAATGCAGGGCAAAGGTTTTTCCTTGACCTATAGGGAGTGTGCATACAAAGTTTTACACAGATCGGTGCAATTATAGGTAAAAACACGAATCGGCCTGTTATAGCGCCACCATGAGGCTGATTTGAAAATGTTCAAATGGTAGTTCTTTCTCGGCCTAATGGGAATGTGCGTGCAAAATTTCACGGAAATTGCATGCTGTGTTCATGATTTGAGGCATTTTGTTCAAAACGGAGCACTCCTGCAAACTTTGGAAGACATTTTTAGCCAATCAGGATGGAATATTAGAAATCTGAAAGACCCGTTTCGTTTAATGACAGTAGAGATACTGTGTACCGATTTGCGTGATTTTGGGACAAAATCTGTAGGAGTACTGTCAAAAAATGTGTTTTGCACAAATTGGCCTCCTGGTGGCGCTATAACAGGCCCCTGTGAAAGATTTGGGGCAGAGGTTCTGCTCTGGTATCCAGGGAATGTGTGTGCACAGTTTGGCTGCGAGCAAGCCAACGGTGCCGGAGATTAGCTGTACACAGACAGATCGAAGGACGGACACACGGACGGACGGACGGACAAGGGGTAAAACATACTCTCTCGCCATGCCTTTCGGCCTGGCGGAGACAATAACAGAATGTACAGTATGAAGGCTGAAAGTGGAGTTCCCTGTTACCAGATCAGATCTCAATAAGTACGCTATATGTTCACTGTGTGTGTGTGTGTGTGTGTGTGTGTGTGTGTGTGTGTGTGTGTGTGTGTGTGTGTGTGTGTGTGTGTGTGTGTGTGTGTGTGTGTCTCACCAGGTACATCAGGTCCACGGGGCCTGCAGTCTCTCCAACTACACTGTAGTGGATGGTGATGTGGTTTACTCCATTGCAGACCAGTGGGTTCTCTGTCTTCTTCACCTCCAGTGAGCTCACTGTCTTGGTGTCAACTGTGGCTTCTTGGACCAGGGACAGTTTATGTTCCCCTTCCACATAGTATGGTGTTCTGTATCCACGGTATTCTAACACTGGTTTTGCGCTAGCCTTGATCACAGCAAAAAAGAAAGGAAAAATATGTGATTTATAACAAATGTTTTGTACTAGACCGCTGCCCTCTACTAAGGAATGATGCAAATTACGAATGCATGCCCTACCTGGTTATGCCATACCCATTGTCAGGGTACCTGTTGTGTACATGGAGATCTCTGTATCTGTATCGCTGATGTCCTCAGTATATGGCCATATATGGGCATGCCGTCTACAATATAGACGTTCTGTCTGTGTGTGTGTGTGTGTGTGTGTGTGTGTGTGTGTGTGTGTGTGTGTGTGTGTGTGTGTGTGTGTGTGTGTGTGTGTGTGTGTGTGTGTGTGTGTGTGTGTGTGTGTGTGTGTGTGGCACATGCATGAGGTTCCACTGTGCTGGTCCTAAGTGCTGCAGGTGGTTGAACACTAAAACGCTGACTTACTTTGAGAAAGATGTCTCCTCCAGATGTTGTGGATGTGTCGAATGAGAAATTGGCCACACCATCACTGTCAGTTGTGAGGTTCACTATGTTACGTGAATGTCTTTTACCTTCAAACATGTACACCAACATGTCAGGAATGGGTGTGTTATTGAAGTAAAGTGCTTTGACCTTGAGAGTTGGAAATACAAAATAACATTATACAGAATGCATATGGCCAGTGTCAGGTGGGTAGAACTGTACTGAAGCAATAGGTGTAAAACCATATACTTACTTTTCCTTCAATTACTGATTGGGCCTCATACACCTTGGGTGTTTCAATAAAGGAAAGTTTTCCAATAACATAAGAGAGAGAGATCACTTTCCCTTGTGGCTGTGTAATACCTGTGGGGAAAAACCCTCCATGTAATTTCAGTCACAGTGTTAGAATCATTTCATTAGACTGAATGATGAGCTACTGAATCTTATTGCTTTTCTGACTGAATCTACTTGCCTGTTCCATCTTCCTCTGCTTTAGCATTAAGATGCAGTTTATCAGTAAGAACCTTTTGGGCAAGTGTGGTGAAAGTTGACATTTTGAAAGTAAAGGTAGCACAGCCACTCTTGTCCGTCTGTTCAACATACAAAGAGAGAGAGAGAGAGAGAGAGAGAGAGAGAGAGAAAGAGCGAGAGAAAACACTCAATAAGTGAGGGCCATTAATGACGAGCCATGTGGTTATTGAAAAAGAATGCATACGCATATAATGCATTATAGGTTGATTAGATATCTATCGATCGATCGATTGATCAATCGATAAATATAAATAGTATGTGTCAGTATATTTATATTCTTATATTTATATTGCGTGTGTAGTCCGACAAGTGTAAAGCATTGGGTTCAACATTGGTGAACCTTGACCAGGCGGCAACCAATAGGGCATCGCAGTTGCGGCCACTTCCGGGTTCCACTGCAAAATACTCAATGCATTTTTCCCATTGACTTTTCCAAAAATATTTATATCAATTAATTTAAGCCTAGAATCAAGCCATCCAGGATCCTGGTGAATCAATAAAACCTTTTTCTCTGTGATTTTTTTTTATTTTATATTTAATGATATGATATACTATGTTTAATAAATAACCTTTGTTTTGCCGTTTTCAAAAAAGTTTTTTTCACAGAATCAAACGTTTTATGGTCATGATTCACCAGGATCCTGGATAGCTTGATTCTAGGCTTAAATTAATTGATATATAAATATTTTTGGAAAAGTCAATGGGAAAAATGCATTGAGTATTTTGCAGTGGCACCAGGAAGTGGGCGGGAACTGCGATGCCCTATAGGAAAGAAACGCTGTGCATTGACTCCACTTTGGCAGCCATTTCTTTTTCCTTTGGCTGAAGCGTGTGTGTGTTTCCCAGGGCTGTTTGTGTGTCCATGAATACGGTTTGATTGACATATTCCCCTCACTCCTTTTAGTGCTGATGCAACTCTACCTTATAATCATTCTGATTGGTCATGGGTTTTTGTGATATGATGACATGTCAGCAACGCTCCACCCAGCTTCAACCTGACTGGAAGTGTGAGCATCAAGACTAACAGAAAACACTTGCATGAGGGTTCAGAGCCTTGTAGATAATCTTTGAAAATGACTGTTAATACAGTATATGTATATATTTTTTATTATGTGTATGCATTTAGAATGGTGTTGAGGCCGCTACATTAAAGGTGTGTGGCTTTCTGAAAATAATGAGGAGCATCCAACCAATCAGACTTGAGTATTCTCAGTGGTACCCTAAAATAATCAATATAGAGTTAAAACCTTAATCTGTTTGTGTTTGTCACACATGCATACGCGCACGCATCAATGTGTATCTTTTTTGTACTGCACAAAGGAGGTGAAATAGCTGGTGCATTAACATGTCATGTCACCTGTTTACTCTCTTTATGACAGGGTGCAATAACGTCAGGGACACCCTCTGGATGTTCTGGGGTAAGGCGGGAGTAAATATTTCCCTTTAGTGGTCGGCACAGCTCCACTTCTGCCTTACCAGGCACAGGCTGTCCATAGGTGTACCTGATAACGTAAGGAGTATACATACCCTCATGAAAAAAGTCTTTGTCCCCCATCTATTTATCCTTTTTAGCGGCGCTAGCCGCTCTATACCTTTAGGTATAGAGCCGCTCTATACCTTTAGGTATAGAGCGGATATTAGCCCTCTATACCTGGCTTTTGCGTCAACGTTCTGATTGGTCAGACACGTCAACAAAGTGATTGGTCAAGCTTCACGTGACACGTGGCTATAAACACATTATAAACACTTATTGATGACAAAATGTATCAAAGGCGCCACTACCTTCACACAGGTGTGATTTTTACCCATACAATAAAAATATAATCAACAAAACATTTACTCATAATTTCCCCCATATCTTCTCTAAAATACTGTAGATCTTTGGCCATTCCAATGTTTAATGTAAAACTCCCAAGATATCCAAAAACGTACTGTATATTTACACTGAGAGAAGTTGATATATGTCATACTGTACTCACGTTGCACAAACTTCAGCTGTGAATTCCTCTTGTTCGAAGCTTATCTCCTCATGTACTTCTACTTTCACATCAAATTTTGGCAAAACTGGGAACAATTTACAGTTGTTAGCATTGTATAGTTATGACAGGGTAAATGTGACACAACAACACAAACTAGATCTGCCAGGCTTGGTTGCCTAAGGCAGGTTGTCAAACAAGATGTTAAGGAGGGGGAACCGCTAGGTGCGGCAGGCCGGTCTTCGTTGAATTGGTTTGAAGAACCTATTGGGGGAGTCCTGTAATGATGGGCTTAATTACCGGAGTTATGCTAGAATGGTGGAATCCAGTAGTGGATGAATCTTACTACTAGAGTTAGGGGTTTAATAGCTTGCAACCAAAGGTTAATCAAAGATTAACTAAGATTGTAAGAAGGTCAGCTTAGTCGACTGTTAAAGAGAATTTATGACCTTATAATCGAACGGCTGAAGACTGAAGTCGATGGACAGTAATAGACCAGTATAGGATGAAGTCATAGTGGGTTCGTCGTTGGAGATGACGTAACGGTTATGTGACCGTTATGTCACCCTTAACAGTACCCCCCCCCCCCCCTCGACGCGCGTCGACCGCGCGTCAAGACCCCCGCATCGCATGGCACAGCCAATGTGCAGAAGAAAGGCACTTCTAGAGGCCCCTCAGCATGTGAGTTCAGGATTGATTGGATGTTGTTGCATAAATGGCTTTTTTGTGTAAGAAATAGTACCCTCTTACAAATGTTTTAAGCCAATTACCGGCAAAATGTGTTTTACACGTTTTACTATAATACAGAACAATAATTAAAAGAAAACGATACGTACACGAAATCTACATACAGACGCTAAGGAAAATAGGTAATTAAATACACCAATGATAAGAGAAAATTAACAAAACTCTCATCTGACAACAGATACAGTATGTCTCCATATTTCTGCCACAAACAGTACAAGCAAAAAAGCATGCAAATCCGATTTCTAAAGTGGCAGGTACAAGACAGAAGTCAACATCTAATACAAATAAGCGGATAACTTCATGTCTGTATGGTGGAGAATATTATATATATTATGTATATATGTATTATATATATATACATATATATATATATATATACTGTATATATATATGTATATATATATATATATATATATATATATATATATACATATATATATATACATATATATATATATGTACATATATACATGTTATATGTTGTGTACTCCTTTCGACATGACGGACGTGAAAACAGTACTTGCGCTGCTTCACTGGCGCAAGTAACTAGAAAAAGTGCTCCTCGGAGCACAGGTCTTCGCCAGGTCAGGTACGTTATTGTGGCCTCCTGGTGGCGCTATAATAGGCCAACGTGTAAAGGGTGCCATTTCTTCTTCGGCCTAGCAGGAATGTGTGTGCATTCATGATTTGAGGCATTTTGTTGGAAAATGTGTTTTGCTAAATTAGACCTGCTGATGGTGCTATAACAGGGCAATGTGAAAAAGGTGGCATTCCTTCCTCGGCTTGGTGGGAATGTGCGTGCAAATTGCACGCTGCGTTCATGATTTGAGACATTTTGTTCAAAACGGACCAATCCTGCAAACTTTGGAAGCCAACCTTAGCCAATCAGGATGGAATATGAAATATCGGACAGATCTGTCTTGATCACATGACTATAGAGATACTGTGTACCGATTTGCGTGATGTTTGGATAAAATCTGTAGGAATGATATCCAAAAATGGGTTTTGCACACATCGGCCTCCTGGTGGCGCTATAGCAGGCTAATATAAAAGAATTGGGGCAGATGTTCTGAATTGGCATTCAGGGAGTGTGTGTGCACAGTTTTGCAGTGACCGGGCCAACGGTGCCGGAGATTAGCTGCTAACAGACGGACAGGACACACGGACGGATGGACGGACGGACAGGGGGTAAAACATACTCTCTCGCCAGGCCGAAACAAAAACAGTGAAATTTGTAGCATTTGTGGCACCCCCTATGGGCCCAAGTGAAATTGCTTTTGGCTCTGCGTTGTTTAGATGTGTGATTACAATTTGTGGTTGATCAGAGCATTTCTCAATGTTTGATTTGATTGATTCAATGTTTTGTAAAATATGGCCCCTCCCTCAAACTTTGTATGGGGGCCCCTCCCATACAAAGTTTGAGGGAGGGGCCATATTTTATGGGAACCAGAATGGAAAGTGAAAAATCTCTTGAGTCACATGACTCAAGAGATAATGTGTGCAGATTTGTGTGAATTTTGGACAAATTATGTAGGGGTATGCAAAAGATGCGTTTTGGAGACAAATTAAAACGCCGTACAGACAGACAGAGAAACACAGATGGACAGGGGGCGAAAACATAATCTCCGCCTCCTGGCCAGTCCGCTAAGAGATGATAATTATTATTGTAGGCATAGGCTACAGTTTGGCCACTCTGAATAAATATTTCTCCCAAATAAGGATCACTAACCATATTTCTCCACCTTGAAGTAATGATATATATCCCTGTCATCAACATGAACAATAACTTTGTAGGTTCCTTCACGTGCCTCAGGGTTCACTGAGTAAGAAAGCTGCAGAATCTTTCCATTAGATGTTTGGTTCACCCACTGTCCAATCCGGTTGCGATTAGCATCCTGTTCAAACATCAATTTTAAGGAGAGGAGAGGAGAGGAGAGGAGAGGAGAGGAGAGGAGTTCAGAACCCAAGATTAAGTCAAGAGATGTGTTTTTATAGGGAATGGACAAGTTTAGGAGTAATAACATCCATTAGAATCACATCACAACATTTCAGTAAGAACATGATCCATATTTAGGCCACAACTAAACACATGCCTTACATAGTTGTTGGCAATAAGTCTAAAGTGAATTGTGAATTAATAAAAAATAAAAAATACGCATAGCGTAATATGAATCTGTAATATGCTGTGTAATATGCATCTGCATTGCTAGGAAGTAAGGAAACAAGAAGAGAATACACTGTAGAATAAACTATTCCCAGGGGGATTTAACATAACAGTCATTCATTCACTGTGTGGATATGAACATCAAAAACAGGTTAAATTCATTGTTACTGTACAGTACGTATATTCAATACAGTGAGTCTTACCTCAATTTCAATATTGTACTGCAAGAAGAAAAAACAAGCAAAAAGAATATCTGTTAAAAAAGAAACCATGGTCTGATTCTGTCTCACTATCATACAAACAAATTCATCCATGGACATAAAGGATTCTATATTCACAGTCTGACTGTTTGATAATATATTGTAATTAAGTTTCATAGTAACAGATTTCGCCTTAATATAAACCTTAATATAAACCATCAGGTCGTGGACCTGATGAAGATCCACAACATGATCGAAACGTTGTCAGCCAAATAAAGTTTTTGAACCTAATATGGTGTGCAGGCTCTACCCTTTAGCCTCTTTAGCCCAGCACCCACCAGTCCATGTGTGTTATAAGTTCCCTTTCTAGTGTACAGTGATGCCCATATTGTGGATATGATTTAAGTAGCTACCACTCACCAACTCATCGATAGGTGTGAACTTGGTGTCCATGGTAACAACTCTGAATTTCACTGCAATAAATGCCATTAGATTAGTTAAAGATCATCTACGACACAGAAATCGTTAGGAATGAACAGCAAGGATAAATGGAACTGACTGTTGTCGACTCACGACTGATGGTTTATGTAACCCTTCCATTATTTAATTTCTGTGAAATCTAAGATTGCTGTTGAATGAAATGTTAAGCCTCCTTTCATCCATGTTATATTAAAGATGTCATCATACTATCAAAGACAGTGTTACCTGTTTGTCCTGGGAGGTAGATTGGTTTATCTGTTTGGATGAATGTCATGGGTTTGTAGGATTTTAACATGATTTTCCTGGCTTCTCTAAATAGGAATGTTTGACCTTGCAGAACCACCTCAAGAATCATTTGATTCTCTACTGCTGGAGCCTGTGATGGATACAGAAGTTACCATTGACATAAAGATTGACACCTCAAATCTCTTTGAGAAGTCATCCACAGCTCATGTTGCAAAATCCACCAATATTGAACTATTGAAATGTAACCAATTGTAGAAGTGATGCATTAAAAATGTATTTCTGATGTTGAATTGGGATTCTTTTGAACAAAGTGACCTGGAATGATCCACATTGGAGGAATGGTGTGTCAGAGGTCTTCTGGAAGATTGTTCTGTTCATTTCTATAGAGACCAGCAAAATGGTCATGGTCGAAGTCTCATTGGGTTTTTTAAAATCCACACAGAACCTGGCCTCAGAGCCCGCCTCAATTACTGCAGGAATGGCCACCATGTATTGCCTGTAATGCAGAAATATACATGTTCATGGATTTACTGATGATCTGCTACAGTAAATGCCTAAAATGTAATGTTAAATAAGTTCTAATACATAATACTGTTCCTAACAAGACAATATCCAACCCAGCAGGAATTCAAATCCAGTGATACTGCACACCTAGATTTTACATGCTGTTAGTGTTTTAAAGCTGATGTGAGCTGTGGAGCTAGACTTACGGTCTTGCTGCTGCTTGACTGATACAAATCCATGTTAAACAGGCAGATAGAATCCATGTCCACATCTTAACCCTAGAGAGAGCCATGACTGAGGGGGGATAGACTCAGTGATCATCTCTATTAAATAGATACTGCTACGTATATGTGCCCTCCCACGCATACACGCACACAGTGGGAAGGGAGGGACAAGGTGCAAAACCCCTACGCTTCCCCACAGCAGAAAGCAGCCGTGTTGTTATAGATTCAGTCTGTGCTTTTAGGGTAAATTAGGGCTTTATGTTTGTACAGTAGTTATGTCATGAGTTCCCGCTAGGGCTGCACGATTCTTGCTCAAATGAGAATCACGATTTTCCTCCATAAGAATTGAGATCACGATTCTCACACGATTCTCTTGTAAATATATGAAAAAAAAAAAAATCAATGTAAAAAAAAAAAAAAAACTTTTTTTTTTTTTTTTTTTAACATTGAAAAAAAAATCCCCATAATTTAAAATCGAGATTGCATAGGTGTCTGAATCGAGATCACGATCTTTTTTCGATTAATTGTGCAGCCCTAGTTCCCGCTATACTGATGATATTCTTACAGCAATCTGTTAAAGATTTACACAATTGATAAGACACTGTTTACTTTAGTCTATTGCACAGCCCATTTATCTCCGCCAGGCCGGAATGGCCTGGGTGGGATAATGTTTTCTCCCATGTCCGTTGGTCTGTGAGTAGCTAATCTTGGGCACCACTGGACTGATGAAACCTTGTACGCACACCCCCCAAGTAGGTCAAGAGAAAAACGTACACCAATGTTTTTCAAATTGGTTGCAACATGCCGCTTCACGTTTTGGCTTACAACTCTTGAACCGTGGCTTTTCCTACCACTGCTATGCCGATGACACCCAGCTGATCCTCTCATTCCCCCCCTCTGACACCCAAGTGGAGGCACGCATTGCTGCTTGTCTGGCTGACATCTCGGAGTGGATGTCGACGCACCACCTGAAGCTCAACCTGGACAAGACCGAGCTGATGTTCCTCCCGGGGAAGGGCTGTTCGCACCGAGACATGGCCATCACCATTGATAATGCTGTGGTGACCTCAACTCGGACTGCGAAGAATCTGGGTGTGAGCCTGGACGATCAACTGACGTTCTTGGCAAACATCGCATCAGTGACAAGGTCCTGCAGATTCCTCCTCTACAACATCAGGAGGATTCGCCCCTTCCTCACGGAGAAGGCAGCCCAGGGGCTCATCCAGGCTCTTGTCATCTCCCGCCTGGACTACTGCAACTCCCTCCTTGTTGGTGCTCCGGCATCTGCCATCAGACCTCTGGAGCTTGTTCAGAAAGCTGCGGCTCATCTGGTGTTCAACCGCCCCAAGTTCTCCTACACAACCATCCTTCACGGTTCTCTACACTGGCTCCCCGTAGCGGCTCGCATCCAGTTCAAAACCCTGGTGCTAGCCTATAGGGCAGTGAAAGGAACAGCTCCTTCTTACCTCCGGGCTATGGTCGATGCCTACACCCCTGCCCGACCACTTCGGTCTGCCACCTCGGGGCGACTGATTGCCTCGTCACTCAAGGGCCCTTCTGGCCGATCCACACGGTCACGACTCTTTTCTATTCTGGCCCCACAGTGGTGGAATGAACTTCCCACTGATGTCAGGACAGCAGAGTCACTGCCCATATTTCGCTGCAGGCTGAAAACCCACCTCTTCAGGAAACACTACCCTTCCTCTCTGCCTGGCCTACTTGTTAACTAATTGTACGAACGCTTGTTTTCTATTGTTATATTGTTTATTGGTAAATGGTAAATGGTGCATTTATATAGCACTTCTATCCGAAGCGCTTTACATTGATTGTGCCATTAACCCATTCACACACACATTCATACACCGATGGTGGAGGAAACCATGCAAAGCACCAACCTGCTCATCGGGAGCAATTAGGGGTTCAGCGCCTTGCTCAAGGACACTTCGACACTAATTCTAGGGGAGTGCCCCAGCCCGGGATCAAACTGGGAACCTTGCGGTTTTCCAGTTCACTCTACCCGGCCACTCTACCCCTGAGCCACTGGATCTTGTTTAGTCGTTACACTTATTTGTTTTAGCTCATGCTCATTTGATTTTGCTATTTTGTCTCATCTGTTTAGGGAAATAGGTAGCTGATATATTGCACTTTTACCTTAGCGCTAGGTATACTCTTGGTTGCTTGTTTTTGCAGAAAATGCACATAAGACTTCAGGTGATTAGTAGTTTTCGTTCCCTACTTATGTTGAATACACTTATTGTAAGTCGCTTTGGATAAAAGCGTCTGCTAAATGACTGTAATTTAATGTAATGTAACCGTAGATCGTAAAAAAAAAAGAAAAACAACCTAGGATTCCTTGGATCATTATGCCCAGCTCCTCATTTAGGCACATTTTCTGCCATTTTGTATTTTCAAAACACTCTTTTTCTACTACTCCCAGAGATTTTGTCAAAAACCCACTGTTAGAAAATCCTTACAGGGTGGAGTTTGTAATATAAATTAAAGTAATAGGATGTGGAGCATTTGAGGTGCAAATGAGGGAAACCATACTTAGGAATGAGTGCTTTTACCGTTTTTATGTACACTATTTACAACATGCTCATAAAGAATTAGAGTTACAGTATTATAATATAATATATTAACACTGGTTGGTTGAATTTAGGACAATATTCTGCAACATTGCCCTTTACTCTGAGTATGTTTGAACTGACAACACAAACAGCTTCAAATACGACCCACCCACAGGGCAAAAGAACAGTTGTCTAAAGTAAACCTCAGCGTGGCCTGATAACGTCCTCAAATATCCATTGCTGATTAAAGGGGGTTGCTTTAAAACTCTGTTAAGCAAATATTTTTCACAAGGATAAAGCAATCCATAACTATTGATATACAGTATCCACTTGGATCAAACAGGGGTGAAAGGTTAGATGCTGTGTCCGCCAAGAGCGGGGCATACAGTATATGTTCTGGAGCGTTTACAATGGGAGCGTTTTTCTCTGCTTGAAGCTGCTGAAGCTTGAGCTGAAATATTTTCAACACAGGCTTTTTTAGACAAGCGCTTTGGCATTTTCAACTGGGGAAAGAAATGCCTCAGCTGACTCGGCCTGTTCTGCCCTGGCAATTGCGTTCTTAGCAAGGCTTAGACAGACAGATAACAAAATGAAGGTCCATTCCATAATTTCCTCAGAATGTGATCTTTACTGGGAGATTTCTTCATTATTTTGTAAAACTGAAAACATAGACAGAAAAAATGCATTTTACCAAACAACATAAGGCATGACATTGTTTACACTTTGACATTGTAACAATGAAATATAGCTTTAGTTACAAGTTGCTTTTTAGCCATTTTAAGTATTTTAACCATTAGTGTGTTTTTAACATTTTACAGTATGCAGGTAAGTATGAATTGTATTTTTCTAACAGCTCACCAAGTATGTATACAAGCCCAATACTGTTCTACACCATAAAGTTGCATGTATTCAGAAACAAATAACATTACAGGGGATATACAGCATGTAGTATTTAGAAGATTAACTAAATAGCATGTGGCAACATGGAAAACAACAAACAATCCTTTCAATAAACTCAATATCAAACAAATGTTCTACACTCTAAAATAATCCACATTTGCCATTTATGGCACTGTTAACACTCACGGATAAATCTACTCCAAGGTTTGGACGTGGAAAAACAACTGGAATAGCACTGCTTGCATTCATGTAGCTCAAGACGTAATGGCAGATAAACAGGAAGTAAAACGTAATAAAGACGTCTCTAGTGCAGTACCAAACCCCGTCAATAGATGGCGGTCACTAATCACTCACTGTAGTTAGAAGTCAATGTAAAGGCATGTATTCAACAAAGCTTGTCATAACAATGCACGCAGAAAGATTATTACAACAAAACACCAGAATAATTCAAAACATAAGAATATACACATTTTGGCTTTTTCCTTTTTTTGAAGACAGAACACAGCCCCTTAGAATTGTAAGGGTCCTGGCATAAGAGAGACACACAGTGAGTGATGACATGCTTAACCACTTTAACCAGATTATACTTTGTTGACCAGGGTCTTCCAGGGATATGTACTGTACTTGACTTGGTGCCCTCCTTTTTTTCCCTCTAGTCTATACCAAATCTCTTTGCCGAACATACTTGTGCATTTGGCATTTTTCTTTTATATAAATGGATCTGAACGTACAGTTTATTTACTTTTTAGTTTTATTTTAGTAAAATAGAGTATTTTAAATGTTGTGAAAGAAAACCCAGTTATATACCCCGTTCAAATGTTATATGTGGGCATCATCATTTGAATAATTACAGTCATGAAACACGAAAAATTACACAGTGGTACCGTATTGAAACGTAACTTTATTACACACACAGGTTATCTGCACCTATAATATAATCTCACACATGAACACTTATTATAAACTTACAACCATAAAACGCAATGAGGCAAGGCAAGGTCAACACGGAACAATGGTACACAAATATTACTTCTGAATAGGCAATCGACGGACATCTAGTGATAGTTTTAGATTAGTTTAGATACACTTGTACAAATCTCTCAATAATCACCTCCAATCCTCACTGCACATAAAGAGCAGGAATACAACATGTGACAATGAGAAATGTATTTGTAAATGGATAGATCTTTCACATGGTGACGATGAGAAGCGTTATACTGCTGAACTGCTGGCTATGTGACATCATGCAAGGCCAATTGGCCATTACTGTGTATCACAAGCATAGCTGTATTCTGTCTCCTTGTTGTCACCTGCGTGAAACAAAGACACCTGTTAGTGTGTTTGGAGCAACAGGATAATAAATAAAACATTTCAGTGCAATTCTTTAATTGGACGAAATAACCTGAACAATGCTGGGTACAGAAATCTGAAAACACTGAGCAATAACCCCAGCAATGCCAGGCATAAAAGCAGCAGCAGTTTTTTCTTTATAATTATTATCAATTAGAAAGCTGTTACCAAGACAACAAAACTTTTCTTTGCTGCTTCCCTCAAGTTTTAATGTAAAACATATAAACACAGACCCCCTTCTTTCTTTTTCCTGTTTTCTTTGGTCAGTGCTCATGGTAAGTGCATTAATGCATGCCGAAGTGTCCCAACACAAAATAAAACACATTGCTCTATGTTATGAAATTTTTTACCTTACTGCAACATGAATGCAATTCATAAGGATACTGCTTTCTTTCTGTCTAATTTCATTCAACACTTACATATACAAGAGCTTCCCTTTCCAATCTGAATCTATGGATAGCAAGATACTAGATGTGCAGTTTGTGAATGAAGCACAGCAGCACTTGATCAACTTTAGCACACACAGCTCACGTTTGCACATTTCTGGTGCTATGGAGCTTAGCCTTGTGGTTCTCTGCTTGCATGTAGCAGCGTGAGGTGAGCTGTGGTTGGCGTAGCAGCATCAGCTGCAACGAAGGTGCCCGCGATCTAGAACAAGGTTTGTGTATATCTCTGTCTATCACTCTATAAATCTGTCCCCACAAAAGTAGAACAATCACATCAAACCACACAGCTCAGCTGACACTGCTATGCCAATCTCAGTCCATACCAAAGTACAACAATCACAGCAAACCGCCATGTATGCTATCTCTCTCTCTCTCTCTCTCTCTCTCTCTCTCTCTCTCTCTCTCTTTCCAAATTACACATTGGTAACAAAATATTTAAATTATTCCCTTAACAGGTGGCTTTTTTGTTGTACGTGAGATTCCATCACAAAGCATTCTGGTACTCACTGGTAGCCTACAACTGCTAATGGGAATTGTCTCATTGCTGCAGTCTTGCTCTCTATTGTCAGGCCAGATTATTGAGGTTCTATGACATTCATTTTCGCTTTTTTTATTTTTCATGATTTTTTGGGGGGGTGGTTATGACCTCAATTACATCCAAAAAACCTGAACTTTCTTTTCCACATTCAGTGGATTTTCTGTGGTCTGGGGTTTTCTGAATAATTAGGCTGAAAAGTTATCTGTGATTGGCCCTTGGACTGTGAGGTCACGGTCCATTATTCCTGCCCACTCTCCTCCTCGCCCCTCCCCTCCCCATCCTTTCCTTTGGGGGGGGGGGGAGCAGAGGCGATGATTGACAGGCAAAATCCCTCAACAGCGACAACCGCAGGCAAAGATTTATTTTTTTCATTGCAGTTGAAAAGGCTTTAGAAATGTGAGCAAAAAACACCTGCAATGGCTAACTGGAGTGGAATTTTCAGTTAAAACTTTTTATACACGTTTGAAGGACCATGACAAACACTTTTAATGTGTTGTAAAACTGAATGTCATGAAAGTCTGTCTGGTCTAGAATTGACACCTTGTTAAACTTTTAGTTTTTTTTAGTTCGTTTTTTCTCCATAACACATGGAAAACCTCAGATGGGAGAAAAATATGTTATGTAATAGGCCAATGGGACTGATGTCACAGAGCGTGGAGATAGAATCCTGAGAAACAAACATTTAAGGATCACTGTTGTGGAGTGTAGTTTCTAAAGGTACGAAAATGAGGAAGGACATGCACATCCAAATCCAAAAGTGGGCAGATGCTGAGTGAAAAACCGTACAGTACTGTTGGGCATCAGTTGCAAAAAAATCGTTTTTATTGCACGAGTGCTGCTGTGACGTTTTGTGCTTGTGCTCTTCATCAGACAGTGCCAGACAGTGCTGAAAAGTAACAGCAGCGCACAGGTGCAATAAAAACGTTTAGTTCTTTTTTTGCAACTGGCGACCAAAAGTGTGTGGGCATTTCTTTAATTTTACATTTTAAGGTTTCTACAGATAGCCATAGGAGAGGTTGTGTAACACTGTACATGTACTCACTTGGCTGGTAGTAATCATAGATCTTGACCAGTGCTGGCTTCAGGTTCTGAACTGGGACTTCCTGTATGAGCTCTAAGACGTGGTTGCTGGGTATGCCTTTTGTTAACTGTTGACAGAAATGTAGATTATCAAGAGTATGTTTCTACAGTATATGCTTAATTTAATTTAATGTATTTACTTTAATATATTTTCTCTCATTGTACTTCCAGTGGTTCCCATTAAACCTTAATCCTTGGTCCTTTCTATCCTACCAGGACTCCAAGGACTGCTATCATAATAGCCCTTAAGTTAGTTTTCTATCCTACCAAGACACCTAGCACGCCTTTTTTGTTTAATTTCTTACCTGGAACCCTAGTAATGATGTTTTTTCCTAATAGGACCCATATGCTGGTTTTCTATCCAGGAGTATTCCCCTATTATTGTACTGTTTTTATATTGTACCAGGAAAGTTAATGCAAGCACCTTCCTGGTAGAATATACAATTATTAATTATAAACCCTTTCTATTTTGGAATTTGTCTCTACCAATTTCCAAAACCATACATCATGTCCAACAACATGAACTCTGGTCGTAAACAATGGACTAGCTACAAGTTGAACTGGTCTCTTGCGGTCTAAGGACGGAATTCCAGACCAGGGACTCCCTGTTGACTCCCTTCACTCCCTGTATCATCCCTTCTTACTACCGGACTACTGTTTTTTCCTTTATTATACTTTTTTTTTTACAATTGCTATGAACCTAGCAACTTTTTCAGTTTTGTAGGCACATTTCCAAAACTCAATAAGCACAATATCACTGTGTTGTTCTCTTGCAGTAATTTAGTTAATCATTTTGCCAATTGTGTATTGTTGGTGTGTTGGCTTGTTAATAGTGTGAAATGTATTGAAAAAGGCTTTATAGTGATAGTAAACATAAAAAGTGTAACTAGTGTTAATTTAACTCAGAGTGTAAATTACCTGTAAGGTTACATTTTTACCCTTGGGGTTAAAGGTGGTCTGATTTGTATTGAACATAATCTGGTGTGAACTGGTCTCTCACCTCTTTGAAATACATAATGACGTGGTCGTCCTTTTGTTCTACACGATCCACCAGCAGTGCCTTTTTCAGCTGTGAAGAAACCATTATATTAAATCTGTGAACTCTGTGATCGAATGTTAACGTCTACAAAATAAAGTTAAAAGGTTTTCTCACTCAGTCAAAAAAGTGTACAATAACTCACCTTTTTCAAAGACTCTGGGTCAGGGACGAATCCAGAAAGCATTGTTACATCAACTAACACCATGTTTGTAGTTGGTTCATTTCCAGTATATCTGTAGGTATAAAATATTTGAAAAGATATTTGACATTATCTATCTTTTCTTCTTCTTCTGTGCAGCACATTGATTTTGTTGTGTATGAAATGTATCATTGACATGGCTGTAGTTCTGTCTCTACAGGTGAGGTGATCCTTACAGGCTTTGTAGTTTCAGAGTCAATTTCCGTCTCAGAGAGTTGCTGCTGCAGTCGGCCTCAGGTGTGACCTTGATGGACAAACTGCTTTCCTCAACGGGTGTTGGGATGTTGTAGTTAAGAGACATCTGAGGAAACAAGTAGAGTTTGATTTGTACAATCATGAAGAGTAAAGAGCCCTGTTCTTACATCATTACAACTACAAGGCATGCAGAATACGTTCTGAGTAGTATTTATAGGACAGATAGGAGCTGACCTGCGCTGAGACACATGCAGTGCCCTTAACCTCCAGGCTGTACATTCCCATCACATTCTGCAGCGACCTCTCCTGGTAAAGCAGTCTGTTGCTCTGATCCACATGGAAGACTTCGTCACCCCTGGCGGATTTGACCGTCACAGTGCTGGAGCCCGCTTGTGTGAAGACCAGAGTAGAGTAGCGAGCCAGGGCCTGAAGAGCCACTACTGTGTCCTACAAAGCACACAAACCACCTTTGACATCAGTCTGCCACGTATAGAGCTTGTTGACCAGCTATAAACGGTGCTGTCTGGTGATGTTCACATGCAACAGAATATAATCAAGACAGACCATAGAGCCTTGAGACTATTCAGTCCACCACAGTACACAAAACCTATTCTTTTGACACATGTGAGGCAGATAAACATTTATCGTTTGAGGTTTGGCATGATTGTAATTGATTTTGCATGAAGAATGTTGTCACGCATGTTTTCTGCCACGTACAGCAGTCTCAGAGCAGACACGAGTTTATGTGTACCTAATGACAATTAGGTACACAATTCAGTTAAGAAGAAGAAGAATGAATCAGACTACGCTTGTGGAAACACTTCTATGAGTGCATTAGTATCGAATCTAATTATACGCACATTTTGTTCATTATGTCTATGGGGTTGGCAGTGTCTCAGATAGGAACAGATGATATTTGAGCAGTACAGTACCTGTGTGGAGGAGAAGCCACCGTAGGAGTTCTGTTGACGGGCCAACCACCTCACGATGCGAGCAGCATAACCCAGGTCTGCAGCGGTAGGTTCAGGGCTGGCAAGCTTGGCCAGCAGCACGTAGGAGCTGATCTCTACGGACAGAGAGGCCGATGTGTCGTCCGAGGTCTGAGACCAGTGGAGGAAACCTCCTGGGGAACCACCAAGACACACAAAAGCAAAACAACCATTCATCAAATCACTATGAAATAAACAATACATTGAGAAGAGCAAATAATGCAAATTAAAATGAAATGAAAATATTTTAGCTAACAAGCTAGCTTTATTTAATGCGATCTAAACGTATGTATAAATAAGAAAAAGAGGTTGCGCATCAACAATGGGTTTTCTCAGTGGAGTGCTAGACCCAAAGTCAGTATACATATCAAAAAAAGGAATTTTAAAAAAGATCCAAAAAGGTAGCACATCCAAAAATGTAAATTAAATGGAGGACAAATTACTCACATTTCCACTTTTTTTATTGATATAATAATAATAATAATAATAAAAAAGTGGAAATGTGAGTAATTTGTCCTCCATTTAATTGACATTTTTGGATGTGCTACCTTTTTGGATTAAAAAAAAAAATCCTTTCTAAACGTATGTATGTCTTTCTATCCCACCATCTTGTGAAGCAATCTTGTCCAGGTGTTGTAGGAGTAGTGAGCGTGTCTCAGTGTCTCTCGCCAGAGAGAAGACGTAGGCCAGCAGAGCTGTAGTGTAGGTGTTGGTCTTCATGGACGCATCGATGGCCTCCCTCAGACAAGACAGACTACGTTTCACCACACGATCCTACAGAGAGACACAAACAGGCTTTACATCCAGGATAACCATACAAGCTATTGCCAAGCTCTTGGCAAATGTGCTTCATAGGAGTAGTCAAAACACATGAATACAAACAGATACAGCAACACAATACCACACTTGGAAAATAACAAAATGGCAGATTTATTAGGTAGTTGGATTGAGAAAGGATGAAATGAGTGCTTGTACCTACATAGGACCCAATAACATCTGTCTGAGGGGAGAGGTTGAAACATGGGATGAAGAACATGGGGGGAACCTGAATCTTGCTTATAGACGGTCTGTAGCATATGGCCGCTTCAGGGTTCTCTTTTCAAAAGAGTTGTTTTCATTTTTTAAATCTTAATGCTCTTTATAGTAACTAGATTTTCAGGCCACTACGCGGCCTTCAAACCTAGTCCTATGTTGCGCTGATAAGAGCAATGGTCACCGAAGTATGGCCATTTGAAGTGTTAAACACTGCTATAGCACTGCTGCCAAGCAGTGATGCACTTGCAGCACCCAGGTCCACTGTCATACCTGTCATAGTTGCGTTCGGGAGGTAGGTGCACTTCCGGGTTGCACCATTGAACTCCACACCCCTCAGAGAGTGTGCGGGTGAAGTTTCAAGGCAATCCGACAAACCGGAAGAAGGGAGGTCTGTGGGACCACCCACCACGTTTGGAGCTTGTAGCAAGCTGGGAACTGGAGTTATGGCTGTTTATAGCCCAGCCAATAGGAACACAGAGGGGGCGGGGTTTAATCAATTACAGCTTATCCCTATTGGCCGTCTAAGAGCACCTACCATGTTTGGGGCCTTTAGCATGCTGGGAACTGGAGTTAAACCCCAGCCAATAGGAACACAGAGGGGGAGGAGAAATGGTGCGGCTATGGTGATGGCAGACCCCTGACCAGTGTTGGTGCCAAGTTTGTGACATCCACCCACCTGCCCGCCCACCCTCTAGGACACTACTGCTTCTGCTCTTGTACAGTGAGGACGCTTTTTGCTGCTCGCTCTGCCCTATGCTTACATTCCTCTGCTGATATCCATGTTTTATTTTTATTTTTTCCCCTGAGAAACCACAAATGGATCCTGGATATTTATAAACCCATGGGACTCTATTTCTTCTATAGATACAAGCTTTTGCCATATTTCAATACACTATTTTTCGACCTCCAGTGACTGGGTACGTGGCATATAGCCAAAGCTAATTAGCATCAGGATGTACCCAACTTTTTCAACAGAGGACTACCAAAAACTGCTTCAAAGGATTGCAGTGCTGGAAACGGAATTACACCGTTTAAGAGTGAGTGTGGAAGTGAATCAACATTATGGAATTCCACAGTCTCAGGGCAACGGACAAGACGATGCCAACAAGCAGCCACCTAGTGTGGTTTCCGAGAAACCCCAGGACAAGGCTTTCTCATGGAACACTCTCGGGGCAAAGCCAAAGGATTTGAAGAGGCGAATAACTGGCAGAACTCGGAGCCCTGTGATTACAGATCTGACCGGCTGGCCTGCGCTACCACCCGCGTGTACCGCGTCTTCTACCCCCCTTCAACAGTGGAAAACTGCCAAAGGGAGATCTACAAACAAATCTCCCAAAACATCGAGTGTGCAGCTGGGAAACAGAAACAGCTGGGGAACTGCGCTACCACCCGCGCGTACCGCGTCTTCTACCCCCCTTCAACAGTGGAAAACTGCCAAAGGGAGAACTACAAACAAATCTCCCAAAACATCGAGTGTGCAGCTGGGAAACAGATTCACCCCATTGCTCCAGGACCCCAGATGTCCGTCTGATGACAGACAAAACAAATCATCTTCACCCAGCAGGGAAGGTAAGAACCAAGAGTAACTCAGAAGGAAAAAGGCTATGTGGTGAGCCTGAATTTCTGATCATAGGGTATGCCGCTGTTAAAGATGTTAAAAGCATGATAAGAAGAAAGGCAAAAGTCTCTGACATGAATGACAGAATTCTGAATCATGTCGTTGAACACCCAACGGTGAAAACCCTGATTTTGCACATTGGTACATGTGATACAGAGGACAAACAGTCAGAAATCCAAAAACAGCATTTCACGGCCTTATTCAGCACAATCAGCTCACTTGATGTAAAGGTGTGCATCAGCGGCCCACTACCACCTACAAGAGGCGGCGATGAACGTTTCAGTATTTACACAGTGAACATTCTTCCTTATCTCTTCAGTCTACTAGCTCCATTCCACCTGAATGATCTTCTAAAATGATGGAAAGGCGACTCACTGAAGGTAACAATTTCATCTCCAGCAACGAGGCAGTGATGTAAGCACTGAGAGTCACTTCATCCGACACTCCACCCTGCAGAAAGGAAACATCAATCACACACACACACACACACACACACACACACACACACACACACACACACACACACACACACACACACACACACACACACACACACCAATAATAATATTTGAAATAGATTTTAGAAACGTATGATATAAAGACGATAAAGGTGATATGCTGTACTTCTTTACTCAGTCAATCTCTCCTCTCTCATACCTTCATTCTGTTGTTGAATAGTTTTCCAGATTGCTCAAAACAGCCATTGCTCTTCTGTTTACTCTCCAGCCAGGTCTTTGGTTGTTCTATGTTCGACTCGTCGATGAAGACGAAAGACTTCGCTTGGACAAACGCTCTTAGGACAAATGCAGTCAACCTGATGATGGGAAAAAAACACTCTGGCTAACTCAACATTTACAGATTTTTGACAGAGTTAGCAGTGTTTTCATGGACATCCCATACTTCAATTATATCTCTTATATATCCGCAAGAGAAGCGCTGCCTATCAGCCTTATCTGTCTGTCTGTGGTGGGCAGGTGGATTATGCCCAAATATATATTACACACACACACACACACACACACACACACACACACACACACACACACACACACACACACACACACACACACACACACACACACACACACAAAATAAAAAGTAATAATAATTATAATAAGTTTATTCTTACCAAGTGTTCCCTTCTTGTCCAGCTCCAAATGTGCTGTAGGCACCATTATCATGCTTGTAGTTTAGCTGCCTCTGATAGCCTGTGCACAAAGTTTATTCATTTGTTATTATTTTAAACAGAGTGATCTGGGGGCCCGTTTCAAGAGCTAATATGAGGCCCCCATATGCGCATTGTCATTATATGATTCACTTGAGCTGAGCACTGATTTAATCAGATCTACATCCTGCTTACTCCACATGATATTAGAAATGTTAAAAAAAAAGAAAACATTATTTCCAGCAGTGGTCAAACGGTCCCGTGGGAGGAGGGCTGCGAGGAAGCGGCAGAGAGAAAGTAAACCAAGTACCAACAACTTGCCCAGGACTGCCGGGACAAGGGGAAGACAGCATGGCTGATGACAGTTGAAGTGGGATGTCGAGGATTCCCAGCTCAATCAGTGTGGGTGTGATGTGATATGATGACAAAGGTCGGACTGAGAGGCCACTTGAGGAAAACAGACGTTCATAGATTGGGAGAAGCGGCAGAGAGAACCTCCTGTTGGCTCTGGCATAAAAGAGAGGATAAAAGCTGGAAGCCTGGGGCGGCAGTGGCTCAGGGGTAGAGTGGCCGGGTAGAGTGAATTGGAAACCGCAAGGTTCCCAGTTCGATCCCGGCCTGGGGCGCCCCCCCCCCCCCCCCAGAGTTAGTGTCGAAGTGTCCTTGAGCAAGACGCTGAACCCCTAATTGCTCCCGATGAGCAGGTTGGTGCCTTGCATGGTTTCCTCCGCCATCGGTGTATGAATGTGTGTGTGAATGGGTGAATGGCACAATCAATGTAAAGCGCTTTGGATAAAAGCGCTATATAAATGCACCATTTACCATTTACCATTTTATGAGAGGGGCAGTGATTTGGCCAATCACTGCTGACCCACCAACTGGAGAGTGTTATGGTTAAGGGTTGAAACACTCCAATAAGGTTGGGGACCACCTGATGACCTCTCGTCCAGGCCAAGGCACACACACATACAGAAGAAAACACAACAATTGGTACAGGTGTGTTGGAGGGTGATCAATGCTAAATATAATGTGAGAGAAGGATTGCTGACATCACACCCTCGAAGTAATTTCACAGTTGAAATATTTTTCCATAATACAATTTAAACAATTCAACAGTTGGACTCACCGCTGACCAGGAAGGGTATGGCCTTCTCCTTGATGGCCGGTGTCAGCTGGTTTGTGTTCTTCAGGTATTCCAGGATGTAGATGTTGGGAGCTAAGAGCGCCAAATTCTGTTCCCCACATCCATACGGCATCCTAAGCAGTCCATCCAGGTTCTTCATGGCACGGCCCAGGATGTCTCCTGTCGTCAAAGAGAGAGAGAGAGAGAGGCTGTTAGACTGAAACTGTTAAAAAATAAAGAATAGCTTGTTGAGGCAGACAGCAGGAAACTGTAAAATAGACATTGACAGGAAACCTGAGAGCATGAAGCTGTGAAAGAGACAGTGTAGGATAAACAGACAGCAGAAAGATGTGAAAAAGAGAGACAAGGAGGAATGAAAGGGAGACAGCGTATGACAGACAGCAGGGAAGCTGAGACCCAATTGCAATGGCATGGGTTTGAATGTTGCTTGTAAACTGCATCATAGATGATCTCCTATATCCTGTCTTTCCCCACT
This sequence comes from Gymnoscopelus microlampas, assembly GCF_963454915.1. Lineage (NCBI taxonomy): Eukaryota > Metazoa > Chordata > Actinopteri > Myctophiformes > Myctophidae > Gymnoscopelus > Gymnoscopelus microlampas. The sequence goes on from NC_139945.1 coordinate 52,134,715, forward strand.
GTAGTTTGTGATAAAGACAAAATGCACTAAATACAAAATAACAGAAAATACAAGTCTATTTACCCAGGACGGATACAGAAGAACGGGCAGATCCCAAAATCACATTGTCAGGGAGTTGTAACTGGATGTCCTCTGTCAAAGTCTCTCCTAGACAGAGAAAAACATGAACATGAGTAACAGAGACATCAAACAATCACCGTAGTCACATAAACTCTGGCAATTACGCCATTGAAGAGAGAAGTAGTGACTTTTATGTTTTTGTTTAATAGAAGATGTGCCCAACATCACTATAACGATGTCAGTATATATTCAAGAGGAACAGTGTATAACCCCTACTAGCTACACTACAGTAGAACAAGTAGTTTGAATGGAGTGACACAATCTCAAATGTTTCACAAAAGAAATCTCATAATTAACAGGCAGATTCCAGGATTAACCCTATCGGTTTTGGTGACCCCAGGGCTTTTCCTCTAGCATCACCACCACCACAGCAATTGCAAATAGCAAAGTATAATGAATTGCACATTTCCAGTAGGGTGTAAGAAGAAACAAAGACTCTGCTGGTGGACCTTTAAGGTGTGTTACATTTTCTTTGCCTGAAGCGTCCACCTCTGTGTCCACCTCTGTGTCCACCTCTGTGTTATTTATTTTCTGTTTGGCCTCCATGTTGACAATAATTGAACACCCTGCATGTACTATACACTCCACACTCACCTTTGGGACACAGCAACCAGTTGTAGGCCTTAGTCACTTCTGTTCCCTCTGCCTGAAAGGGGTAAAAAGCAGACCTTTTTTCAGTCATTGGCCAAATACCTATAAAAAATAATTATTATTTAAGAAAGCTAATTGAACCTAAACCTTAACAAAAACTAAAAGAAAATCTCAGAACTATCACAACTCGGGCCTACCTTGATTATCAGAGAGCGTGTGACAACATCGATGCGACCTCTCTCTGGCACGTTGACTATCTCGTTGCCACATGATGCGTGAGATGCTACTGCCTCCGCACTCACAGTCACATTGACAACCTCTGGAAACATCCACAAACAACAGTCAAGTAATGCCCTGTCAACATCTCTGACAATTACTGGATCACCCATGGCGGGCGAAGTCTTTTCTGGTGTTTTTTGAGCGGTGCAACCGCTCCTATAAGAGGGCTTAGGACCCATCCGTGGTGAAAGTTTTTCTTTCCGTTGTGAAAATGTGTCTTTCGCTGTGACGCCATGCTGTGGAAAACACGCGCATAGGCTAAGCTTTGCAGGACGTGCTGTGATTGGCTAGCCAGACACATGATGAAATTAACTTCAAACTTCGCAGACGCGCTGTGATTGGCTAGCGAGACGCATGATGAAATTAATAATAATGTAAAAAATCACACCCTGTGTGAAGGTAGCGGCGCCTTTGATACATTTTGTCATCGATATGTGTTTATAATGTGTTTATAGTCATGTGTCATGTGAAGCTTGACCAATCACTTTGTTGACGCACCTGACCAATCAGAACGTTGACGTACGCACACGGACAAAGTCAGGTATAGAGCAGGATCCGCTCTATACCTAAAGATATAGAGCGGCTAGCGCCGCTAAAAATGTAAGCACGTCACTTCGCAGGACGTGCTACTTGGCTACCGCAGAATTGGCTACCGAGATGCATGATGAAATTAATAACTCATAAATAGCACCGCTCACTTCACACTGGGTGTGTTTTTTTTTTTGTCTTTCTTCACCTACACTATTATAAATGATAGTTGATAAATAGTTCATAAATGAAGGTAATCATCATCTTGTAAAGACTTTGACCTGGAACTGGATGCTGTGGAATTACTGGAAGCTGTTGTACTTGCGTCATGTTTGATTATGTATTATAGCATGTCCCAAAGAACATGAAGCTAAAGAAATTCTAAACTGTGGTACCATATAAAGGTAGAGTTCAGGTCTCACCTAGGACAGAGGCATCCATAGTCCAGTGGAAGGTCTTGCGTCCGTTGGCACAGACACAGGAGGAGTACTCTTCATTAGGGATGGGTGTGAGAGTGTAATCTGATGAGGGGCTGGGAGTCACACTCACCTGAGGAAGAGAGACAATGGTTGGATTGAATGGAGGAACAAAACAAATACACACACACACAAGCCGCAAAGCAATGTGCAGAGTTAACAGCGTTGCTGTGGGCAAGCATTTTCAACGTTTTCAGCGTGTTCAGATGCTGGTGCATGCATGTTCAGCACTGGCCGGGTTATTGCATGGGTGAATTAGGGTCTCTCTCCCTCTCAAACCTTCCCTCTCCCTTACCCTCCCTTGAGCCAGCCACAGACACCGTCCACCATGACTTGAACCTATGTACATTTACATGTGTGTGTAATATTATAGATACAGCCTGTACAGAATTGTTAATATCTCTGCTAGGCCGGAATGAAGATAGTTCCAGCCCACGACTTACACGGCACTGGCTAGTCAACTTGTTTGTAAGTATCTTTTACCTATCTTTCTCTCTTTTTTTGGTGATCAATACTGTTGATGAAGCTTGAAGTACAAGAATTGTACTACCTATAATTCTGCCACCAACTTTATTGTGTGTGACAATGAACACCTTGAACCTGGAATAAAGGTTTATACAGTAGGTAAATACATTTGTGTACGGACGGACAGACAGAGTACCATGATGCAGCTGGACTGGTAGTTGAAGACAGTACCCTTCAGTACAAATCTCTCTCCCCTGACGATAGAGTAAGGCAGGCTGAGCTCCAGGAAGAACGGCTGGAAGACTTTGAGCTCCTTGGGAGGAGCAAGACCGAAGCCGCTTGAGGACAAGCAGAAAGCCTCCGTCTCCCATGTGGTGATGGTGTCTGGGACAGTGAGGGACACGTCCTCTTTTCCTGAATTCCTGAATGAAAGGATGATGGACAGACGACAGTTGAAACTGGACATCATGTAGGCCTACAGTATGCTAGCCAGTCAGAGCTGGCATAATGGTTCCTCTGAGGAATCTGCTGGAGGTGTATAAAATGACTACAGATAAAACAAATATGTTAACCGTTGATTAGCTGTTTTTTTAAGCGTCTATTTATAGACCGTCTATATTATAGCCGTTGAAATTACGTCTATAATATAGACGTCTATATACAGACACTTAAAAAACAGCTAATCAACGTCTAGGCTAAGCCTAGACCGCTAAAAAACTTTCACTGTTAGACCAATTATAACCCGGTTTTAGACTGAGGTCTAATAGACGACTATGGCTCAGTGGGCAGGGTAGTGTAGAGACCAGGATTACTGCAGGTTTTTGTGAGGGTACCTACCCTAGGGGACACGGGGAGAACATGCAAACTCCACACAGAAAGGCCCTTTTGCCAACCCCACCTAGGGTATGCGCACTGATGACGCGGAGGAGAGGACACGCCCACAGCGTCCCTGGCGGGAATCAAACCCAGGAGCTTCTAGCTGTGAGGCAACAGCTCTACAGACTGTGCCACCGTGCCCCCTCTTGTGGTATGTTAAAACAATATAAATAACCGCCATCTTCATTGTAGTTCAAATATGGTCGCAATTACCTCTCTCCATCTGGAGAGGTAGACAATGGACAAGGCACTCACCTTAAAAATTACATTTCAATAGAAGGTTCACTCCACTCTCTGCCGAGTTAGAATTTGGCTGGAATACAATAAAATGGCACTAGAAGAATAATATGGTAGGTGCACGGATGCCACAGTGGTAAAGTCCCTGCCTACCACCACTGCGGTTGTTGGTTCGAAACCATCGTGGTGCATCTGGCTTTACCGGGCGTCTATGCGAACACAATTGCCGCGTGTTCGGGGGAGGTGTGTGTGTGGGGAGGAACTAACGGCCCTCCCTTCAGCCATTAAGACCTGGAACACATCTGTGTCACTTTAGATGTCTTTGGCTATTCAAAAATAGCAGATATACAAGCTCATAGCGCGGCACCGAGTGCCGCGCTATGAGCTTGTACATCTGCTATTTTTGAAAAATCGTGATTTAAAAAAAAAAAAAAAAAAATCAAAAAACTGTTAGGATTTAGATTTTTTTAAAGAATCGCCTCAGGTCTTGGGGTTAATATAGGATAAAATGCCTTTACTTCCTCTCCTCCACGTCTTTTGAGTGCTCAGATCTCCTCTTCCTTTTTAAGAATAGAATGTGTAAGGTTCATGTTGTAGCTCTGTGCACTCACCCCACCTCCACCAGGTCCCATATCCATGTCTCTGGGAAGAAGGAGCGGATCGTCTGTATGGGCGGCGGAGCTGAATAACCACCTCCACTACCTGGACCAGCACTTCCAACCATGTTCATCTCTACTGCTACTGGAGGAGAGTCGTACCTAGTGTTGTAGGTTCGGTAGCCAACTGGAAATAAATGCAACATATTCACCCAGAATTCAGACAATGAAAACAGACTGAAATCAAATGAATTCACGCTGCTTAAGTATACTTGTCTGGAACTTACTTCCATGGTCACCATAGTGGTACTCTCTTCCTTTGAACAGGACGCAGGAAGGTAATTTTACAAGCAAATTTGTTGCCATCTTCAGTCCCAGATTCTAGATAAATTATATTTAGATTAATAAAAGTACAAAGTAGTCGGTATCCTATAGTGGCAGTTGAACTGATGATAAAATGCAAAGCAAAGATTTATCCTTTTGACAGTTTAAATTTAAATTGAGGCATAGAAATACCTTAAAGACTGTGAGTGCATCCTTGTGATTATCACGCCCATGTATAACATATCTTTTTGATCTCACAGGCAAACACTGTACATCATCTTCAAGTTCATATGGCATATATTCTGCTTTCTTGATTGGCAACAGGTCAAATATCTGTTAAGATAAGAAAAGAGCTTAGCATCAAAAACATGAAGGTACAGATGATGATTGTAGTGATGACGATGGATAACCCAAGATATATCAGGATCAGATAAAACTGTATTCATCCCCAAGGGTATATTTTCATGGCAGTTTGAGCAAAAAAATAAGATAAGCAGATTACTGTAAGTGATGATGATACAAGCCAGATACGTAGGTCATACCTTGTCTGCATTGAGCTGCTTTCCTGGCTCCTTGATGCGAACACTCTGGTCGATGGCACTGACACCACACAGCGAGCCTGGCATGGCTGACACCTGCACTGTATTCTTCTCTCCGGGGATCGCCGTGGATGGAGAGAACTCCAGAAACACCTGACATGTGAACAAAACATCACCATGAATACAGACCTTTGACACCTACAATGCCCCACTAAAATGTAATACTTCTTCTGGCAATGTTACTGTAATCCTTAAGATCAAAAGAACATTGGCACAAAAGAGAGCAGATGCCGGACTTGAACTGACCTTATTACGGAAGCATTTCTCTGTGGTGAAGTCTGCGCTGTGAGCAATGACCGTCTCACTGGGGAGGACAGTGTACACAAGCACCTGGAGCAATGGAGCCATTTCTGGGGTGACCTCCAACTTGAAGGAGATCTCACCCTCGGTGACTGGAACCACACAGCAGTTTAAAGAGAAGAGAAGAGAAGAGAAGAGAAGAGAAGAGAAGAGAAGAGAAGAGAAGAGAAGAGAAGAGAAGAGAAGAGAAGAGAATAATCCGTAGCTATTGCTTCTTGACTGATTCCTGACTGATTACAAATGTAAATGACTGATGCTTATGGATAAACAAACATTTTCTGAAGCTAAATGAACTGATTTTTTTGAGGTGCTCACTAAACCTTTATATCATAATCATAACTGGTGTCATGGTTAGTTCTTAGTACTTACTGTTTGTTTGTCCATGTACATTATCAAAAGCTAGAATGTTTTATTTGTTTTCCTTTTATTTATGTTTATTTATTGTAAGTTATAGACAATCAGTGCTGTTTTATGTGTTGTTACTGTTGTTTACTTGAACCAACCTGAAGAATCCAGCACTTGAACACTTACAAGTCCCTCCTTGATAATAGCTGCTCTGGATAAAATCTGGAGGGACAAATTTAGAGAATGATGAGGAGAAGAGAGGAGAAAATAGAATGGAAGCGTTCATGACATCAGCACAGTGCCAATATCAATGACATTTTACAAATACACATGGTTCAGAAGTAATAGATGACATGTAAAAGGAATTGAAATGAAACATTGGGTGATGGTCATCATATAATTCATATTTCTGTTAACTTTACATTCTACAGATTAGAGACAAGTTAATAAAAAATATTGCAAAGTAATCCAATTACAAGATTGAATTTGAATATTCCATAATGCCAACTGATTACAAGTGAAACCAGTGTAAAGAATGTATGTTGAAAGCAGACTTCCCTGTTTGTAGATGTCAATAGGTAGACTACATTGACAGTCACACACAGTGTGTGTGTGTGTGTGTGTGTGTGTGTGTGTGTGTGTGTGTGTGTCTCACCAGGTACATCAGGTCCACGGGGCCTGCAGTTTCTCCAACTACAGTGTAGTGGATGGTGATGTGGTTTACTCCATTGCAGACCAGTGGGTTCTCTGTCTTCTTCACCTCCAGTGAGCTCACTGTCTTGGTGTCAACTGTGGCTTCCTGGACCACGGACAGTAGATGTTGCCCTTCCTCATAGTATGGTGTTCTGTATGCAGGGTATTCTATCGCTGGTGTACCGCTAGCCTTGATCACAACAAAACAGAAAGGAAATACATGTTCTTTTAATAACCGATTGTTGTGTGTGTAATCTTGACAGCATTGCAAATGAGGGCAAACCACAATGCTCTTTCAAGAATAAATAAAGATTTCAATCAATCAAATATGTGTGAAACATTTAGGGCAACACTAGTGCTAAGTTCTAACAATGGTTATGTTGGTTTGTCCATCTGTCCGTCTTTACGTCCGTCCATCATTCCAGCCAATAGCCATCCATTCAACCCTTTGGTCCAGTCCCAAACAACATATCTCAACAACTACTGGCTGGATTGCCAAAAAATTGTCTGTGCATGATCATGAATCCCAGAGGATGTCCCTCTACCGATTTGGTGACCAAAATGGCCTTTCCTATAGCACCACCATTAGACCAACATCTCCACTTGCATACAAGATATCTCAACATAAACCGGATATCAATGAAACTCTAGCACACCCCACACACACAATATTTATAAATCTAATGGGCAGATCACCATGAAATGTAATATGCTCAACAAGGATGAACTCTAATAATTATCTTGTCCCATGATCGTTCCTACTGATCCTACTGTATGTCATATACTTTGTTTGTGGTCATTATCCTCACCAGGCTGTGTTAACTATTTACTGTACAAGTGCCCCATTAGCCTCTGTGTATTTAACACAGCCCTTAGATAAAGTTGGGGCTCACTACCCATTGAACGTCAGTGGAGAATTAACAACGGTTATGTACTGTATGTAATGTAGCTGGTCTGGCCACTTTGCCGTTTCACGTCCGATAATATAGGGCAGACTTTTCTTGTGAATGTCAGTTGGGATGTGAGTGAGTGGGTGCCCAATTTTGCTCCAAATTTGAAACTTCACACTTGCATATTTTTATTTTGGCAGCTCTCACCAGCAGAGGAAAACTGTCACACTGATAACCAGGAGCTCCTTGCGGTGAGGCATGGTCCTGGACGAGTGGAAGCACTGGTTGGAGGGAGCTATGCAACTATTCTATGAAACATCATGGGGTGCCCGCTGGCCTAGCGGTCCAGGCGCATACCACATAGGCTGGTAATAGGCTCTATGCACAGCAGCCATTTTGGAGAAAAATTGGGCCTCTTCTTACTTCCTTCACAGGTGTTACCAATGATTCTAATGAAGGCTCTGTTCCATTCTGGTCAAACAGAGTCAGGGTGCTGATATTGTGTGGTCCAGGGACCCTCATGGTTCCTTGAGAGGGTGTAACTCTGAGAGTTATGGGGGTCCTTGAAATTAAAAAGTTTGAGAACCAACGTGCTACACTAAATGGAACAGAGCCTTCATTAGTGTCATTGGTAACACCTGTGAAGGAAGCAAGGAAGGGGCCCAATTTCTGTCCAATATGGCTGCTGTGCATAGAGCCTATTCAGCCCGATAGAGTGTTGCAGATTCAACTCCCGATCCCGATGACCGTTGCTGTGTGTCACCCCCCATCTCTCTCCCCATTTCCTGTCAGCCTACTTTCCTATCAATAAAGGCAGACAAATTCCAAAAAATATATAAACACTGGGTGTACATCAACAGATGATTGAACTCTCACCAAGCTCGATAGGCACTATTTTTCAACTGCTTTATCCTCACTCTGTCTTACCATCCTGGTTAAAAAATATTTAGCCTGATGACCTCTCCCGTCAGTTTTCTTTAACCAAAGTCAGTCGTGAGTCTGACCATCCCACTGCCTCTTGCCTGGTTGTGGCCATTTGATACCACCACAACTTGAAGGTAACGGTCCCCCCAATAGGCTCTATGCACAGCAGCCATATTGGGAATGAATTGGGCCCCTTCCTTACTTCATTCACAGGTGTTACCAATGATACTAATTAAGGCTCTGTTCCATTTAGTGTGGCATAGTGGTTGTCTTATTTTCAAGGACCGCCATAACTCTGAGAGTGTACAAATGGAATTAAATGGACCCTTACGGGTCCATTTGGTTCCATTTGTACACTCTCAGAGTTACACACCCACAAACCAAAATGGAGTGTTTCTAGTGAGCCAACATGCACGATATCAGCACCCTGACCAGAATGGAACAGAGCTTCATTAGTATTATTGGTAACACCTGTGAAGGAAGTAAGAAGAGGCCCAATTTATTTCCAACATGGCTGCTGTGCATAGAGCCTATTGTCTGTATTCCTGACTCATACATACTCTCTCGTACAGTGGACTACTGGTGCCTATCACACACCACATCGCAAAAAAAAGTCCCATCATGAAGAACAACCTCCAAGTTTGTTGTTGCTCCATGCTGTCTGTGTCAAGAATAAGGTTCCCTGTCATGCTCTCTCTGGTCTCCTCAACCACTGACTGTTTGTGTTCTTTTAACCTTAGCCTTAGGTAGTGTTGCTTGTTCGTCAAGTCTTCTGCCTGTATGTTCTAAGCTGCTGCTTAGAGTCTATTTTGTCCGTCCGTAGCCTGTCTGCCTTTCCTGTTATCCGTTGCCTGGTCATCTACTGTCTGTGAAGATTACAATAAAGGTTTGGCATTCGCCTCCAGCTACAGAGTAAAATCCTCAGTGTTAATTTATCCATTAGTTAATTAACACTTATCAGCACAGGAGATTCCACTGTGCTGCTCCTATCTGTCAGTGGTGGAAAAAGTACTGAAATGTTTTACTTAAGTAAAAGTATCAATACTGCAATGTATACATACTCTGTTACAAGTAAAAGTCCGGTATTCAAAATGTACTTGAGTACAAGTACAAAAGTACTGGTATCAAAATGTACTTAAAGTACTAAAAGTAGAAAGTACTCATTATGCAGAATGTCCCATTTCAAGTTTTCAAAATGTATTAAAATCTTTTGAAAATAGCAGATCTACAAGCTCACAATGCTTTGTGAGCTTGTAGAGCGGCTATTTTCAAATGGCCGAAATTGAAGTGGTTAATGTATGTTTTGTAGTAATAATCAAAATCTACAAGTAACTAGCGACTAAAGTTTTCAAATAATTGTAGTGGAGTAAAAGTACAATATTTGCCTCTGAGAAGTAGGGGAGTAGAAGTAAAAGTACTGAACATTGGAAATACTCCAGTTAAAGTAAAAGTACCTCAAAATTGTACTTAAGTACTGTACTTGAGTAAATGTACTTAGTTACTTTACACCACTGCTATCTGTTGCAGGTGGTTGAACACTAACTCTGACTTACTTTGAGGTGGATGTCCCCCAGGGCGTCCCTTTCAGATTTGGATGTGTCGAATGAGAAACTGGCCACACCGTCGCTGTCAGTCGTGACGTTCACTATGTTAATCGGTGACCATCTTTCACCTCCAAACATGTACACCAACATGTCAGGAATGGGTGTGTTATTCAAGTAAAGTGCCTTGACCTTGCGAGTTGGAAATACAAAATAACATTATACAGAGTGCATATGGCCAGTGTCAGGTGGGTAGAACTGTACTGAAGCAATAGGTGTAAAACCATATCTTTTTGGACTTACTTTTCCTTCAATCACTGATTGGGCCTCATACACCTTGGGTGTTTCAATAAAGGAAAGTTTTCCAATAACATAAGAGAGAGAGATCACTTTCCCTTGTGGCTGTGTAATACCTGAGGAGAAAAACCCTCCATGTCACTTTGTGTGAAACATTTCACAACACTGATGATGAGCCCCTGAATCTCATTGCTTTTCTTAAAATTGGTCCAACAGTGTGAAGACTTGCCTGTTCCATCTTCCTCTATTTTAGCATTGAGATGCAATTCATCATTCAGAAGCTTTTGGGCAGGTTTGCTGAAAGTTGACATTTTGAAAGTAAAGGTGGCACAGCCTGTCTTGTCCGTCTGTACAGCATACAAAGAGAAAAAAAATCACTCAATAAGTGAGACAATTAATGGCAAACCAAACAACAACAACAGCCGAGACAGCCGCGACCACACGAATCTATCTCTACATCTGGGACCTGGGGGATGGCGTCAAAGGTGAAGACCTACCATGGTCTCACACATACACATACACACACACACACACACACACACACACACACACACACACACACACACACACACACACACAGACACAGACACACACACACACACACACAGACACAGACACACACACACACACACACACACACACACACACACACACACACACACACACACACACACACACACACACACACACACACACACACCATCTGTGTGTAACCATTTTTTACTGCACAAAAGATGTGAAATAGTTGGTTCATTAACATCATGTCATGTCACCTGTTTACTCTCTTTATGACAGGGTGCAATAATGGCAGGGACACCCTCTGGATGTTCTGGGGTATGATGTAGTTCGATGTACATAGATCGCTGTAGTGGCCGGCACAGCTCCACTTCTGCCTTACCAGGCACAGGCTGTCCATAGGTATACCTGATAACATAAGGAGTAAACATGCCCGCATTATTTTATTCTTTTCACCCATACAATAAAAATGTACAGTATTTCAATAACATGTTTCAAAATCTACACATAATTTACTCAATTTACAATTTAGGCATGTACCAGACGCTCTTAATCGAGTACAGTAAGCAAATTGCTCTCAATTAAGAGCGTCTGCTAAATGCCTAAATTGTGGCAAGGTAAACATGAGGTAATATATCAAATGCGCAGTAAAATATATCTTCCCCCATATCTAATATATATGGCCATTTCTCAATGTTTGATGTAAAACTCTCAAGACAGAATAGCCAAATATTTACAGTACATTTAAGCTAAGAGAAGTTGGTGTATCATAGAGCACTTACGTTGCACAAACTTCAGCTGTGAATTCCTCTTGTTGAATGCTTATCTCGTCATGTACTTCAACCTTTACATCAAATTTGGGCAAAACTGGGAAAACATTACAATTGTTAACACTGTTTGTTTATTGTCATGACACAAAAGGTAAATATGACCCACAAGACAAATAAAGATAGACATATTTTCACATAATATGCTTAAGAAGAATGTTAGGTGAGATGTGTTTCAGAATATAAAAAAATACATTTGAAAATCCATTTTGGATTCTTGAAATACATGGTCTTCCTGCATATTGTTCAAAATATATAACAATAACTGTAATTGGAGGCTTAAAGTTTGGCCACTCAGAGAATAAATGTCTCCCAAACGAACAACCTCAAGCAACCTCACTTACTGTATTTCTCCACCTTGAAGTAATGATCTATTTCCCTGTCATCATCATGAACAGTAACTTTGTAGGTTCCTTCACGTGCCTCGGGGTTCAATGAGTAAGAAAGCTGCAGAATCTTTCCATTAGTTGTTTTGTTCACCCACTGTCCAATCCGATTGTGATTAGCATCCTGTTCAAACATCAATTTGGGGAGTAGAGGAGAAGACAGGAGAGGAGGTGGTTCAGAACTCAAAAGTAAGTCAAAATATTTTATGTATAGGGTCCTGCAAAACTTTAGAATGTAATAACATTAATCAGAATCACATCACACATTTTCAATAAGCAATGGGAGAAGCCAATCAGAACATGTAATGATCCAGGTTTAGGTCACAAACCAGTCGTTGTATATAGTTGTTTAAAGTATAGTTGTCAGCTATAAGTCTGAAGTGAATTGTGATTCTTGAATGAAAAACATGCATATACCGTAGTTGCATATTATGCAGCTGCATCACTAAGAAAATACTCAGAATCTTTGTAGAATAAACGATTCTCAGGTGGATAACATGATAACATTCACCTTAACTCTTCAATACAGTGAGTCTTACCTCAATTTCAATATTGTACTGCAAGGAAAAGAAGAAAAAGGGATATCTGTTAAATAGAAAACTATTCTTTGAATCAGTCTCACTATCACATACAAACAAAGTACTCTATGGACATATCACATTTATACAGTATACACACTCTGTTTGAGTGATGGTGAGTATAATGGATAATACAGTGATACATTTTCTAACTAAAATGTGTTAATCTGCTGAAAACAAACTTGGATAAAATAGAATTATAATGATATATTCTAATTAAAATGTTATTATTATAAGAGATACTGCATTAATCTAACCCTAACCCTTTTCTTTGGGGTTGTTGAAGATTATTTTAAACGAAAAATTAATGTATTTCTTAAGATTTTAAATCAGCTCCAAAGTCCTAATACATTTTGATGTACAGTATTAGGCGGTGTATTTGTATGTGTATTTTGTGTGGGTTTATTTTATGCACATGTAAGACCTTCAACAGGGAGGCTCCACATTGATCTGAACCAAAAACAACTTTGCACTTTGTAGGTGTAGAACAGGTCACTGCCCCTTGAAACGGGTATAAAAAAATCTAGTTCCATGTTATTGGAGTTCCTGATGGTCATTATCTACTGCTATGGTGTATAATATATATATACGTATATTTCTTCTCTGTATAATGATGCTCATACTGTGGATGTGATTTGAGTAGCTACTGTATCACTCACCATCTCATCGATAGGTGTGAACTTGGTGTCCATGGTAACGACTCTGAATTTCACTGCAATAAATGCCATTAAACATTAGATAAAGAACATCTACGACACAGGAATCGATAGGAATGAATAGCATGCATGAATGGTAAATGGAACAGACTGCTGTTGACTCTAAACTGATGTCATTCCTTTCAAACTTACAAGACGGTTTATGTACACGTCAATTATTAAATGTTCCTGTATGTATTATCCAAATACATTATGCAAAATCTGAGCTAGTTGTTTCATCCATGTTATATCAAAGATGTCATCATACTATCAAAGACAGTGTTACCTGTTTGTCCAGGGAGGTAGATTGGTTTATCCGTTTGGATGAATGTCATGGGTTTGTAGGATTTGAACATGATTTTCCTGACTTCTCTAGATAGGAATGTTTGACCTTGCACCACCACCTCAAGACTCAGCACCAGTTGATTCTTCACTGCTGGAGCCTGTGTTAAAAGATAAATATTGATACCTCAAATCCCTTAAAGACGTCATCCAGAACTCATACTGTATGTGTTATGATGCAGAATCCACTAATATTGAACCACAAAGTTGACTCAATGAAACGTAACCAGTTGCAGTGGTGCATGTGCACACATACTGCAGTTGGAAATAACATCGTCACCTTGCTAAACTAATGGCCTAAGTCATTTTTTGAGGAAATGTATTTTTTGCCTAAGTCAGCTCCTCATGACACTGGCCACCTCTGTTAAATTCACCTATCTCCTAATTTAAAAGGATCATGCTGTTCCCGCCCCTTTTAGTATAATGGCCTATCTCCCCAGTGTGACTTAGGCCAATATAGGCATTTTTTTTGCCTAAGTCACATGTTTTTGTGGCCTAAGTATGGAGAAAATCATCAAATCGTTTGTACTAAGTCAGGTTTCATCCTATTTAAACCTATTCAAATCTCTCATGTTACATAACTGACAGACAGTGTTATTTTTATGTTAATAGTCATACTTTGTTAAAAACGTTTTCGGTGAAATGATTAAGAAATATATAATTTTGTTTTGGATCAGTTTTTTTTCTTTCTGAACAACTTAAAAAAATGACTTAGGCCATTAGTTTAGCAAGGTGACGACATGTGTTTCTGATGTTGAATTGGGAATTTCTGAGCAAAACTAAGCAGACTACCTGGAATAATCCACAGTGGTGGAATGGTTTGTCAGAGGTCTTCTGGAGGATTGTTCTGTTCGTGTCATGTATCAGCACAATGGTCATGGTCAAAGTCTCATTGGGCTTCAGAAAATCCACACAGAACTTGGCCTCAGAGCCTGCCTCCATAACTGCAGGAATGGTCACCATGTATTGCCTATAATACAAAGAAAAAAGTAATACGTAATATTTAATGTAGGCTACTCTTCCAAGAACAAAATATCCAAGCCAACAGGCATTCAAATCCAGTGATACTGCACACCTACATTTTACATGCTGTTATTGTTTTAAAGCTGTGAGCTATGGAGCTAGACTTACGGTCTTGCTGCTGCTTGACTGATACAAATCCAGGTTAAACAGGCAGATAGAATCCATGTCCACGTCTGAACCCTAGAGAGAGCCATGACTGAGGGGGGATAGACTCAGTGATCATCTCTATTAAATAGATACTGCTACGTCTAAGCCGCCTCCCATCACACACAGTGGGAAGAGGGACAAGTTGCAAAACCCGATGCTGTGTTCCAGGTATAAGTTGATCATTCATAGACTTCAGTCTGTGCTTTGAGGGTAAATTACTGGACAAACTGAATTGAAAGCCCGCTTAAATTTGCACAAATGTTTACAAAACCAAGTTTGCACAGTAAAGACGGGGGTGGATGTTCCAACAAGTCAACAGTGACATGTACATTGACATGACATGATTACGGGTGGTCCATACATATTCTTTTGGTATGCCAGCATTAAAAAAATAATGTCACAGAGTCAGTGGTGGAAAGTAACTAAGTACATTTACTTATACTGTACTTAAGTACAATTTTGAGGTATTTGTACTTTACTTGAGTATTTACAATTTCCAATACTTTTACTTCTACTCCACTACATCTCTGAGGCAAATATTGTACTTTTACTCCACTTATTTGAAACTTTTAGTTACTAGTTACTTTGCAGATATAAATTATGATATTATGAAACATATATTAACCACTTTAGCCCAATTTTATCCATAGGCTATTTGAAAATAGCAGATCTACAAGCTCACAACGCGTCGCATCGCGACGCGTTGTAAGCTTGTAGATCGGCTATTTTCAAATATTTAGTACTTTTACTTTTGGTACTTTAAGTACATTTTGATGCCAATACTTTTGTACTTTTACTCAAGTAAATTTTGAATTCTGGACTTTTACTTGTAACAGAGTATTTCTATGTTGCAGTATTGGTACTTTTACTTAAGTAAAAAATTTGAGTACTTTTTCCACCACTGCAGAGAGTAGTTACAAAAGGTAAAATACATTTTGCTTTTAAGCTCTGCCTGACAACTCATCCAGAACTTCGCAAGGGACTGTGAAGTTCTAACTAAACACTACATTACTGAATGCATGATCAGGAACCACATGCAATACCTCCACAGACCACCAGTGGTCCGCGGACCACCAGTTGAAAACCCCTGCATAGAACACTGTAAGTACAATGTGCCCTTCCAACATGGTTATCAGCCTAGTTTTGTTTTCTGAGTAAAACAAAACCTGCCTGAAATGGACGTGATTGTCATGATTAAAGGACCATTGTTACGAGCATTGGGGTCACTTTCATCAAGCAGCATTATCACTGGTTGGTTGAATTCAGGACAATATTCTGCAACATTGACCTTTACTCTGCTTAAGTATGTTTGAGCTGACCACACAAACAGCTTCAAATACGACCCACAGGGCAAAAGAACAGTTGTCTAGTAAGTAAAGTAAACCTCAGTGTGGCCTGATAACGTCCTCAAATATACGATTAAGGGGGGTTGCTTTAAACACTGTTATCCTAAATGTACTCATTTGCTCACATACTGTTGTAGGCTATAAGCAACCTATAACTAACATTGACCAGGAGAGGCCACTGCAGATGTGTGTGCACCTGAGTGAATAGAATGGATAGAAAAACACCTGGAACACCCTCAAGGACACACATTGAGAGCAGTTTTATTTACTCAACTTATTATTTTTGTAAAAAATATATTTTAAACGTTATGAAAGAAAATCTTTCAGATTAAGGACATTTTAGCACCCTGATGGCCACTGTTGTGTGGGCATCATGGTTTGATTAATTGCAGTCCCCATGAAATGATTTTAAATATATCACAGTGGATCAGTATTGAAATATAACTTTATTACACACAAGCAGGTAATATAAAAGGCACTCGAATCTGTGGTTTAAACCTACAATATGTCACACTTGTAAACTTATAACCATACAACTCAATGAAGCAAGACAAGGAACAATGGTAAGTTATCAAGTAGCAAAGAACACTGAACTCTCCAGTGATCACAATATTTCTCTCACAATGACAAGTATCAGGAACAAAGTATATTGACAATTGTATGCCTTCAATTCAGTACAGCATATCCTGTACTATCTTCCATAGATTACCACTTGACTAGATGACTACACAGAAACCCAGTTTCCTGAAGTGGAGCATCATTCTGAGTTACACATTTTAAATATCTATAACTTTCTTTGCAAATCCTAAATTCTTATTGGGATTGAGACATTTGACAATTAAGAAAATATAAACAAATATACACACAATATCTGGAATGAACATCTGGAATGGACAGACTAATGTATGAAGTAGTATGAAAGTCAATGTGTGAATATATGACTTAAATAACCCTGCTCCAGCAACTAACTGAAACACGCTCATGTGAAGTACAGAAAAAACACTTTGAGTTTACATAGATAAAATCAAGCTGACCGCAACATGCATTCTTATGAAACTATTGCAGAGTACATTCATAGCCGCTCACCACAATGTTCGAGTACCAGAGTACCCGTGTTCTGACATTTCTGAACCATGCAACTGTCCAGAAATTAGCAACAATACAAACAGCAGTGCAACACACGTCCTGGTCAATATTATCTACACTGGAAGTGCTTTATGATTAGACCTGGGCACGTTATTGATTGAAACCTCCTCTTGATTGCTTTGAGCAAGCAAATCCATTTAAAATGGCAATTCCATCTAGGCCAGTCCTGTTCACATAACATGGTTCCATATGTCAAAGCTGTCACCGATGGCTGATGAAATGATGTACATTTTAAGCAGAAAGTCATGTTTCGTGTGACATGCACTGTGGCACAATGTGCTAATATTAAGGTGCAGTTGTGTGGTGTGGTGGTACTGGCATCCAGGCTGTGTTGCTAGAATAAACTCTCAACCCAGAGAACGTCACAGTAGTTAGTCTTCCTTTTTATCTCCACCATCCTGAAGATTCTGGGCAAAAACAATGAAGTGTTCATGAGATATTATAATAACATGTAGGACAGGTAAGCCTCCATAAACTTTACTTGTTTATTTACGGGACAGTGCACGTTAATGAACATTCAATACATGTACAAGAAGTGAATCAATTGAACATGATGTCATGTAAACATGCCAGATTTAGTTAGAAGCTAATTTCCATCCATAACTGTACTGATGTATTACGAATTGTACTATTCTGACCTAAGATGACGAGTCAATGTTGTCAGTTAGAATATGAAGAAGGGAAACCGATTTGCCTGGTTGAGTCGTCATTATTAGGAAATGTGCCCATATAATTGCATGTGTCTGCTCGCTCATACATAAGTTACAAATCAGTATCAGTTAACATGAGTCTAACATGGAAGGCTGGATAAAGTAACAGAACAGAATAAGGGTAACCATAGGATAGGAATGTGGTTCTCAACCTTTTCAGAGCTCTGGACCACTAGCATAATATTTCAGTTAAATAATTACTGTTAATTAAGGGCTTGGTAAAATGTGTTAGTATCGTGCAACAACTTATATTAAGCCCTTAACAGTCATTTTTTAAGAACATATGTCCATGGACCATTGGTTGAGAAACAGTGTTATAAAGGGGTATGAGTATTTGAGTTCGTATAACTACAATATAATAACTATAATCGTGTTATAAGGAGATTATAATGCATTATAGACATGAGATGCACAGCAAGTGTTACCGTCCCGGGTTCATAATCAGTTGAAAACCCCTGGGTTAGAGCAGTGGTTCCCAAACTTTTTATCTCAAAACCCAGAAGAGAAATCCGATGTCACCCTGGGACCCAAACTAGTGAAAATAGCCGATCTACAACATGTTTTTATTATTATTATGGAATTATTTTCAAAAACGTTTTGCATTTGTTTCTAACTTTGATTTAGATTTTTGGGGATTAAAATATCTTGAAATAATAATAATAAAAAACAAAATGTTAGAAACAAAAAATAAAAGGGTAATTACTTGCGACCTGCGACCCATAAACATTGGTCCGCGACCCACATATGGGCTCTGACCCACTGTTTGGGAAACAGTGGTTTAGAGCATTGGTGGGCACCCTTTTCGGGCACACGCCCGTCAAGATCACCCGGTAAGGTTGACCCAGGATTGAGTACCGTAATTTCCAGACTATAAGCCGCTACTTTTTGTCTCCGCCAGGCCGAAGGCATGGCGAGAGAGTATGTTTTACCCTCCGTCCGTCCGTGTGTGTGTCCGTCCGTGCTTGTGTCCGTCCGTCCGTCCGTCCGTCCTGTCCGTGTGTTACCAGCTAATCTCTGGCACCGTTGGCCCGGTCGCTGCGAAACTGTGCACACACACTCCCTGGATGCCAATTCAGAACCTCTGCCTCAAAATTTTCACATGGGCCTTTTATAGCGCCACCAGGAGGCCGATTTGTGCAAAACCCATTTTTTCCCATTACTCCTACAGTTTTTAACCAAACCTCATGCAAATCGGTACACAGTATCTCTATAGTCATGTGATCAACCCTGATCTGTCCGATTTTCCATATTCCATCCTCATTGGTTAAGGTTGCCATCCAAAGTTTGCAGGATTGGTCCGTTTTGAACAAACTGCCTCAAATCATGAACGCAGCTTGCCATTTCCATAAAATTGCACACACACATTCCCACTAGGCCGAGGAAGAAATGCCACCCTTTTTCACATTGCCCTGTTATAGCGCCACCAGCAGGTCTAATTTAGCAAAACACATTTTTGGAACAAAATGCCTCAAATCATGAATGCAGTGTCTGATTGCCGTGAACGACCTAAGAATAAATGGCACCCTTTTCACATTGGCCTATTATAGCGCCACCAGGAGGCCACAATAACGTACCTGACCTGGCGGAGACCTGTGCTCCGAGGAGCACTTTTTCTAGTTTCCTATGCTTTGAACCCTGCAGCCTATTCAACGGTGTGGCTAATGTATGGATTTTTACAGCTAACGGCCACTAGGGGACCTTCTAAATCTATGGATTTTACACCTGCGGCTTATTGTCCAGTGCGGCTTGTATATGTACACATTTGTTTTTTTTCCTAAATTTGGCTGGTGTGGCTTATATTCAGGTGCACTTTATAGTCCGGAAATTACGGTATACCTCGTCTTGAGTTGTGGTAAGTGAGAAAATCTTATCACCTGGAGCTCCTGGTGTTCTTTCAGCAGTCTATCATACTCCTTAGTCAGACCGTCTGTCTGACTCTTCATTGCTCCCACCTCTGACTGGGACGTCTTCAGGGCTTGAGAGGGAACACATTCAAACCAGAATTACCGTATTATTATTTATAGGCTCCAGTGGATTGATTAATTTACTTTTTTTTTTACGTTTGACACAGAAGCACCACATCTCTTTGCCGAATATAGCTGATCTACAAGCTCACAATCATTGTCAGCTGGTAGAGCTGAATGTTCACCTATAATGACAGCAGAGTAAGCAAATGACTGGCTTGTGTATGAAGACATGTCAACTAACCATCCCCTGCTGTTATCAGCTCTCCTTTCAGGTTCTTCACCTCCTTTCTTAACAGTTCCATCCCCTCTGCTGTGACCTTGTCACCTTTCCCATCCATCAGAGTCTGAAATACACAAGGATGACAAATCATACAGTATACCATCCACCAAGTATATGGGCTCCTTTCTACAACATGGTCCAAATTTGTGAAATGCTAATAATAATAGATCTCGAAGCACTTTACAAAACATACAGTATAGTAAGTCTTGCTGGGAAAAGTTAAAGAGTTTTGAGATGAAAATAAGTAAAAGAAAAAAACCCATGTAAGTTAAAAAAGAAATAAAGTTATGAAAAAAGATAACTAAAATTTAGGGAGTCAAGGCAAATAGATCTTTTACAAATATGTAGAATTGTTCGGATACCAGTATCGGATATGCCTCCGATCCGGTCTAAAATGCAGGTATCTGAGAGCTATGCAAGTCTATGCACTGATTTGATCACATTCATTTATCACGTGACAAAACCGTTCCTTTTTTATTACTATTTAAAAAATATAAAATTGTGAATATAAAATCGTGAAAATAGCCGATCTACAAGCTCACAACGCATCGCGACACCTTGTGAGCTTGTAGATCTATTTTCACTACTTTTGTACGACACTTGTATGATGAAATAGGACATTACTTAATAAAAATAAATAAAAAGTTGAACTGTGGAAAGCCACCGTTTCTGCCCGACAGCAACGAATAGCAATATCACATCCGTTCAGGGTTAGTATTATACAGCTGAAAAAACTATAAAAACAAAATCAATACTAATAAATACATATCGTTGCTGTCCGGCAGAAACCAGCTAACTCCATTTTTACGCTTTTGTATTTCTTTCCATAAATCAGTGCTATTGAACACCCTTTACGTCTGTGTGTTGATAAAAAAAAATATTGAACCAATGAAAAGTATTAAAAAGCGCTTCTGACAAAACCAGCTAACTCCATTGGATCCTCAAACTTTCAGCAAAACCAGCTAACTCATCCAAAGGGGGGTGGAGTTAGCTGGTTTAGTTGACTCCAGGCTCCACCCCCTTTTGACCTCCAACCTCATTGTGAGCTTGGAGGTCCATTCAGCTTCTTATCAATGATGAACAAAACCTCCTAACTCCACTTTTTTTGTTTTTGTCATTTCCTGAGAAATGAACATTTTGTAGTTAGCTGGTTCCTGCCGGACAGGATATACAATATGTTATATTGAAGATCAATGCATCAATCTGGTACTGCACCATCACCATTAATAATGCCCCATTGCCCCAAACATCTTTATGATCATATCCTGCCATCAAACTACCTTTTTTAGCAGCTCATTGTCCTCTATGTATTTCTTGGCAGTCTGGTTGGCGCTGTCCGCCTGCATCTGAAGAGCGGCGGTTGTACCAGACGCTGTTGCCAGTTGGTTAATCAGAGTGACCACTCGTCTCATTACCCTGCAGGAAAGGAGGGGATGTGATCATAAAACAAAACACCTTTTTTTAATTTATCTGCTCCCTTGTGCCAGTGCACTTTGTAGATTAATGAAAATTCATTTAGTTCATATGCTGTTTCAGAAATTCATTTTATTTAAAGTATATTCATTTAAATACAGTTTTGTTTCATTGTAATAAAAAAACATGCTATGTTATGATTTTTTATAATAACTGTAATTCAATATCCATACTAAATATTGGGTAAGTAAGGGCTCACTCTGATTGCTTAGAATTGGGTTTCAGTCCTGAAATGAAAGAAATATCAGTCTAACCCTAGATTCTACATACAGAAAAACCTTGATGTTTGCACCGGTGACGTCAAATAAGCTTGTGCCATACACAGTTCACTTATATGGAGGTAATGTAGGACAACCATCAATCTATGTATCAATGTATCTGTCGCCAACTTGATGATGGTATAACACTTACAGCCAGAGGAAGAGGGAGAAGCCAGAGATGTATAGGTTCCTCTGTGCTCTGAAGAGCTTCATGTGGAGGTGGTCAAACATGTTGGGGTGCAGCTTGGCATCCTTGCCATGTTCTGCAGCCGAATATTTCCGTACCTCACGCACGGCATCTGAAGGGAAGAACAAAGTAGTAAGAAAGTCACAACCAACTCCTTTTTCTTCCTACAGTACAGTGTTTTACAACATATCCTTTGTGCTGTCACTGTGTGCATCCATGCAAATCAGCACAAAGCCTATTTCCATGACTGCTTTTATCATAATTATGTAGAAAATACAATGCATAGTATTTGCGCACATTCAAATGTTTAAAGCAGGTGCTGGACCAATAGAAGACAGCAGTGAAAACATGAAAGAAGGTCCACACATTATTGCACACCAACGTTATTTAATACCCGTACCCATTGGACCCGTTATTAGGGATGGGTCAGAATAATCGCGATTTAATCGTTCTTGAGGATAAATAAACATTTATATTTTTGGACAGGCTACTGCTGCCATCCAAAGGCTTCCCTTTTTAGCACGTTGACCCACCTGCCCGCACCTGTGATCATTTCTAGCGAAGCTTAGCCGAACCCTCGGGTCAACCTGCGGGTTATAGATCAACCCACGCATTACTACCGCGCATTATGCAATTTATTTGCACAGCCACAAGTGACATTTGGAGCTGTCTGAAGTCTGAAGGGCATTAGCTCGAAACATCACTTATGAATGTGCCAATAAATTTAGCTACAGTGTGCAAACCTAGTATAATTTCTATCATAAGTAGGACAGTCCTGTGATGTTGAGTGATCAGACTGACTAGTCCACATCCATATGGTTCAACGTTCAAATGTGGCTTTTCACATCTAGATTTGAGGGGATCATTAACCACAGAGATATTTGTTCTGTTATGAAATTAGTCAATGTCTTGCTTTGATCCCAGGGTGAGGTTGAAGCCTCATTCTCAGGCATGAAACTAATTTGCGATCCAAATGGCTTGAGGTTGTTCTCTAGCAGTT
Organism: Gymnoscopelus microlampas; assembly: GCF_963454915.1. Lineage (NCBI taxonomy): Eukaryota > Metazoa > Chordata > Actinopteri > Myctophiformes > Myctophidae > Gymnoscopelus > Gymnoscopelus microlampas. The sequence continues at coordinate 52,157,679 of NC_139945.1, forward strand.
CTTGTTCATGTTTAATCTGATCCAACATACAGTGCAGCAGAATGCTGATGTTAAACTTACCGAGGAAGAGGACAACGAGGATTATGATCATGGTGAGAAACACCCTGTTCCAGAACCTAGCGACGCTGTTCCAAATACTTAGTTGGAATATACTCTGCCATCTTCAATGGGGCAGCAGCAGCAACAAAGGATAAACAGACAGACCTCATGAATTCTGCATTCTAAACCACATTTATTAACAGAGAAAGAAAAATAAATGATGTAATTTGCATTATTGCTCACATTTCAGGGAACAAAGAACAAACAACAACAAGAACAAACAACCCCCCACACACACCCCCACCTTCTGGCTGAACAAACAACAACCCCCACCACACCCACCCACCCACCCACCCCCCCACACACACACACACACACACACACACACACACACACACACACACACACACACACACACACACACACACACACACACACACACACACACACACACACACACACACACACACACACACACACACACACACACACACAAGCCTACCTTCTGGCTGAGATGAATGGCAGACAGAGGATGAGGAGAATGGCGATTTCCACATAAAGGAAGAGGGCAACAGCAGTCCATTGTAATGTCATCTCCAATGACACCTTCTGGAGAAAACCATACATTACAGATGTTACTCAAACTAAAACAAACAACTGTCTAGGTTAATTTTAGAGCTGAATAGAGCAACAAGCTGAGCCCAAAGCGAGCTCAATTGCCAGTGGATATCACCGATATAGTCTACTCAACAATATAGCCTCTGTTGCCTCAAATATTTTGACTTAAGCTTCTTAGTCACTCTGTGCAAAGTTCATTTATTAAAGGCCCAATCAGTGATACGAACATAAAATGGGTAGCCCCACGCACAAAATATCAATGGTTTTATATCTCTATGTGATCGACTCAGCTCTAACATTAGACAACAGATCAACTATGTATTTTAACTGTATTTGCTATATTTTGAAGCTGTAATATATTTATTTACATTGGAGTAATGGTTTGTTAACACTGGAGTAAAACAGATCAATATTGAAGCGTTTGGGGGAGCGGGGGTTCTCCATTGATGTAATGTAATTTTGTTGTATTTTTTTTTATATTCATCATGCTTCGTTTATTGACAATCTGTATATATATATATATAATAAAGTATATATAAACACATCTATCTATCCATTGATTTATGATGGTAAACAAAGTCCCACGTGGTATATTTTCCGTTTACATATCAAACTCTTTCATAAAAGTATATATATATATATATTATATCGCTATTTGAATATAACCCTATTTATGAATTAAAAACATAACTACCACTTGAACCCCATAATGGTTAAACGGAGTCCCTCATGGATATATACTAGTGTATTTTCTGTTTTCTGTAATTGTGGGGAAAGCTTTTGCTGAAAATAGCTAATCGACAAGCTTGCAGCACAACATGTTGTGAGCTTGTCGATCTAGCTATTTCGTGCAAAAGCTTTCCCCACAATAAGGATGCTGGGGTTTAAGTGGTTAAAGCCCCAACCTGTATTATGGTATTATTTTATTTTTCATATATCATATCAACGTGGAGTAGTACATAAGGTTAAGTATATATAAGAGTTGTTTAGTGTTAGTCGATGTTGAAGTGCTAGAGCATTAAAACATGTCTGCCTGGAGGTATTCAAGTAAAACTACTTTATTCCTTTATTTAAGTACTTTTTTTCCCTTGAGGATGGTTTACTTGAGTCTGTTTTAGCTGTCAACTTTCACTGTTATTCGGCTAAAATTTTATCGAAAATGTTGTTATGTTTAAAACATGTATTGCTTTCCAAGCAAAAACAAAAACATAGCACAAAATAAATAAAATTGCACAAGCTCTTATGTAGTAGCCCGGTCAACAGTGCTAGCAAAAACATAATGTCAGCACTCAGCAGATGAAGCAATGATCGTCATCATCATCATCACCACCACCACCATAATGATGCCACCTTCACTTTTAAAATTTTCATTCCAATTTATCAGTACTAGGCCTGTCACAATTATCACATAATTATTTTTTGCAATCATTTCGATGTTGAAAATGTTTTAGATTTTTCAGACATTTTCTAAAATAGTGGAAATAGCAGACCTACAAGCTCAAAACGCGCGTCCCATCGGCTATTTACAAAGCCAAACAGAAATGTCATTTTTATTCATAAAGCTTCAATGTTCAACGACATGAAACAATTAAATCGTTAATAGCAATCGTCAAGCACAATTTCATAATCGTGACCAGATCTATGAACAAGAACCTGGATGTGTAACTGCTGTCTTTCACTGCATGGTGTTATTATTGCTGTATCACTTTTATTGTGTGACGTGGAAAGGACTTTCCCCTTGAGGACAATAAAGTCTAAAGTCTAAAACCTATACTTGTTATAGTTGACCACTAGTTAGCGTCAAGGCTTATTTGTATTATAGCCTAACTTGTAATACCTTACTTAAATGTTATTGTTGTAAATGCTATTATTACTTTCATGTTGTTCACTGCACACAGCCTGCATGTCTGAGCTTGTGACGAATAAAACCTCTTGAATGTTGGGCTTGTAAAATCAGCTAGCCACACTGCCTTACTACAAAGTATAAAGGCTGAAGTATTTACTTCTAAATGATACATTTAAGTCAGGGGTCTTCAACAGGGGGTCCGGGACCCCTAGGGGGTACTCAGAGTTACTAAAGGGGGGGTGTCACCAAATCTTTGAGTTTTTACATGAACTAATTGATCCCTTGCATGATGTTGCATCCCTATTCTGAGGGAAACTTTAGCCAAAAATAGCAGATCTAGAAGCTCACATGCAAAGCGTTGTGAGCTTGTAGATCGGCTATTTTCGGCAAAGAGGTTTGGTGTTAACCTGGCTCCGCGAGTCAGGTTAGTTTAGTGTAGACTGTAGAGCAGGGGTCTTCAACAGGGGGTCCGGAACCCCTAGGCCCTAGGGGTTCCGCCAGATCTTTGTGTGATATGATTATCATGTTTTTACATTAACCACTTGAACCCTAGCATCCCTTTTCTGATGAGAACTTAGGCCAAAAATAGCAGATCTACAAGCGAGGCGTTGTGAGCTTGTAGATCGGCTGTTTTTGGCGAAGAGTTATAGGTGTGTAGAGGGAAAAAAGCAGCAAAAGTTTATCTGAAACACAATTTTATATAATATAGAGGGGGTCCCTGCTTCATCTCTCTCTCAGCTAGGGGGTCCTTGGCCTGAAAACGTTGAAGACCCCTGCTGTAGAGGGAAAAAACACCAGAATAGACTAAGTACAGAGTGAAAGGTCAAGTTTTCTAAGTATTGAGGGTTTAGATGGTTAAATGTCTGAAAATACACTTTAACATGAATCCAACATACACTGATGAAATCTATAAAACAAAGTTTAATCTGCAACACAGTTTCATACAATATGTACTGGGGGGTCCCTGCTTCATCTCTGTCTCAGCTAAGGGGTCCTTGACCTGAAAAACGTTGAAGACCCCTGATTTAAGTCATGAATCATGTATACTTTTCTAGATAAATAGGCTCTATGCACAGCGGTGTTCACTCTCCATTCCGACATCTCACCACTCCGACTAGTGGCTTCCGCGTGCGGTTAGGGTTAGGGTTAGGTATAGGGTTCGTCAACGTCGGAAAGGCGACATGTCGGAAAGGAGAAATGCACCCATGCACAGCAGCCATATTATCACTTCCTTCACAGGTGTTACCAATGATACTAATGAAGGCTCTGTTCCATTTAGTGTAGCACAGTAGTTCTCAGATTTTTCAATTTCCACAACCCCGTAACTCTGAGAGTGTACAAATGGAACCAATGGACCCGCAAGGGGCCATTTGGAACCCCCTGAAGGAACCATGAGGGTCCCTGGACCCACATTTTTGTTTCCAGTGAGCCAACATGCAACAATAGGCTCTATGCACAGCAGCCATATTAACACTTCCTTCACAGGTGTTACCAATGATACTAATGAAGGCTCTGTTCCATTTAGTCTAGCACAATGGTTTCCAGTGGGCCAACATGCACAATATCAGCACCCTGACTCTGTTTGACCCGAATGGAACAGAGCCTTCATTAGTATCATTGGTAACACCTGTGAAGGAAGTGATAATATGGCTGCTGTGCATAGAGCCTATTACTATTAGACTACTCAACGTTACTGTGACATGGCCATCACAGTAAACGTGACACCATGAAGCCCCAGCATGATTACATTACTAGAATACAACATTATAACAATGTGAATACTGTCAGTTCACAATCTTCAAACACTGCAGTTAAAACGAGGGTGTGTGTGCCATTCAACGCTAGCCCCATGTTAAAGCTAGCCTAGCATCAGCGGTGGAAAGTAACTATAAGTACATCTACTCAAGTACAATGTTGAGGTATTTGTACTTTAATTGATCTCAGATCGAAATATTACACTTTTACTCCACTACAACAATTATTAATTTACTAGTTACTTTGAAGATTTTGATCTTTTACTTTTGGTACATTTTCATACCAATACTTTTGTACTATAAATTCTGAACGCCAGACTTTTACTTGTAACGGAGTATTTCTACACTGCGGTATTGATACTTTAACTTAAGTAAAAAACATCTGTACTCCTTCCACCACTGGCTAAACAGCTCCCATACTTTAAATGAAGCTGTCCAAATATGATCACAAAGACAGACGAAAGCGCTACTTTACGGTGAGTAAATGTTAATAATATATATATATGTAAATGTTAATAATGTATAATAATAACTAATATGTGTAAATGTTACCTTCAGTAAAGAAGCTTTAAAGAACTGGACCGCAGCGAGTTGCGTGATAGTGATATGCAACTGCTTCGAGTTGAGCTGAAAAACTTTGACACTTCCTATTTCCGGCAGTATTGCCAGATTTTGCGAGAGAAATAAGCAACTAGTTCTATGAAAACAAGCCCACAAGTAACCTGACCTGCTCGCGTCACCAGACTTTCCAACTCAGAGGAAAAGCCCCGAGCACTTTAAACATAGCATCGGCTATTTTCAACAACAACAAAAATTAAATTTGGAATATTTTTTGATTTTGAAACATTTTAACAACACAATGTTGTATAGGCTCCCTCCCTGGCACAAAATGTTTTCAGATGGGGGTCCCTGACATGAAAATGTTTGAGTCACTGGTTTCAAAAAACAAAACAAAAAAAACATTGGAAACAAGCCCAAATAAGCAACTGTACTAATCAACAAGCCCAAATAAGAAACTACACTTTAGAAAAGCCCAAATAAGCAACTACACTTTAGAAACAAGCCCAAAAAAAACGCAACCCGCAACTGTACAGAAAAACAAGTCCAAAGTCGCTTATAATAAGCGGAAATGGCAACACCGATTTCCGCCCTAGACCAGTACTTCTTCTTGCTTCTTGGCTGGCAAATCAAATCATTGGCTGGTCTCTACTGCCACCTCGTGTTGGTCACAGCAGGGGTTCCCACCACAGTAATATATTGGGCACAGACTTCTTGGTCAAAATGAAATACTCCAGTAAAGTAAAAAATACCTAAAAAGTGTACAGAACTTGAGTACTGTACTGTACAATTAGACCATTGTCTATCCAAAACTAGATATTCAACTTGATGTTCACAGATGGAACAAGATACAGAGAGAGAGGGGGGAAACCTTTGGAAAATGTATTTGTTTCCTTGTCACGCAACCTCACACGCTTCACACTTGCAACATGGACATTCTGTAATCTGTACAGCATGATTTACACAGAGTTCTCTCTCTTGACAAACTGGTTATTTGACTTGAGTTCATTCAACCTCCACCATCAGTTTGATTCTCTTCCTCATAAGTTCACGATTTCTTCACCTCAACTGTGATGTATTTATCAGTGCCCGTTTACTTCTCTTTTCCACCAGCTATTAAACACCAGTTTATTTTATTACATTTCATTTTATTGAATGGAGGTACAGGACAACAGTTGTAGAAAAACAGCATGTACAGTACTCGTTCATAAATAAATAAGTATATACATGAATCTATTCCATGTTCCCTGGTTATAAGTTATTTAGCTGTTCCTGTCGTATTTTTCACACTTACTGCGGGCTGTAATGACACACAGGGATCAATAAAGAGTAGCTATAATTTATGCACAATAAATGACAATGCGGAAATTTGAGGAAAGTATTGCAACAGCATGACTTCATCAACCTACAATGAGAGCATTATAGGTTGACTAGATACCCAAACTAGATATTCAACTTCATTTCCACAGATGGAACAAGACGGCGGTGGGTTCCAATTTCCTTTAGGCAAAACTCCAACAGACTTATTTACTGTTGCCAGTTTCCTTCTCTTATCCACCTGTGTGTGTGTGTGTGTGTGTGTGTGTGTGTGTGTGTGTGTGTGTGTGTGTGTGTGTGTGTGTGTGTGTGTGTGTGTGTGTGTGTGTGTGTGTGTGTGTGTGTGTGTGTGTGTGTGTGTGAGAATCATTTGTCCTAGATTTTCCAGCAAGACCCAATTTTGCAGCCTCATTCTTGTGTTTCGATAGCAGGTGAGTCTGTAGATTAGAGGTGTTGCCTCCAGATGCTTGCACCTTACCCAGACACAGTTTACAGATAACCTCATTGACATTCTCAGGTTCCCTATCAGCATTGGGTTTAAAACCAAAATATCGCCCACTAGGCCGAGGAAGAAATGCCACCCTTTTCACATTGGCCTGTTATAGCGCTACCAGCAGGTCTAATTAGCAAAACATTTTTTTGGAACAAAATGCCTCAAATCATGCATGCAGTGTCCGATTGCCATGAAAGGCCTAAGAAGAAACGCCACCCTTTTCACATTGGCCTATTATAGCGCCACCAGGAGGCCACAATAACGTTCGTGACCTGGCGTAGACCTGTGCTCCGAGGAGCACTTTTTCTAGTTACATAATGGGCTCATGATGTTATTACATTATGCAGGCAAGGGACAGTAATATATTGGGCACAGACTTCTTGGTCAAAATGAAATACTCCAGTAAAGTAAAAAAATACCTAAAAAGTGTACTTAGGTACAGAACTTGAGTACTGTACTGTACAATTAGACCATTGTCTATCCAAAACTAGATATTCAACTTGATGTTCACAGATGGAACAAGATACAGAGAGAGAGGGGGGAAACCTTTGGAAAATGTATTTGTTTCCTTGTCACACAACCTCACACCAGTGGTGGAAAGTAACTAAGCACATTTACTTAAGTACTGTACTTAAGTACAATTTTGAGGTATTTGTACTTTACTTGAGTATTTCCAATTTCCAATACTTTTACTTCTACTCCACTACATCTCAGGCAGTGGTGGAAAAAAAGTACTCAAATTCTTTACTTAAGTAAAAGCACCAATACTGCAATATAAAAATACTCTGTTACAAGTAAAAGTCCAGAATTAAAAATGTACTTGAGTAAAAGTACAAAAGTATTGGCATCAAAATGTACTTAAAGTACCAAAAGTAAAAGTACTAAATATTTGAAAATAGCCGATCTACAAGCTCACAACGCGTCGCCATAACCAAAGTGGTTAATGTATGTTTCATTATATCATAATTTATATCTGAAAAGTAACTAGTAACTCAAGTTTTCAAGTAAATGTAATGGAGTAAAAGTACAATATTTGACACTGTACGATATTTGACCCGATTTGTCTGTCGGGGAACTTTTTTGGTGATCGCCGACAAAACCACCGATCTCAGTCACGATCGGGCGTTCCTCGGCGAGGTGCTGCTCGAGCAGTGTGTAAGGCAGGGGTCTTCAACGTTTTCAGGCCAAGGACCCCCTAGCTGAGAGAGAGCTGAAGCAGGGACCCCCTCCATATCGCATAAAATTGTGTTTCAACGTTTTTTGTTTACTCGGTCTGCTCTTTTTTCCCTCTACACCAAACACCTCTCTGCCAAAAATAGCCGATCTACAAGCTCACAACGCCTCGCAGCGCGAGGCATTGTGAGCTTGTAGATCTGCTATTTTTGGCTAAAGTTCTCCCCAGAAAAGGGATGCTAGGATTCAAGTGGTTAAGGTAAAAAATATTTTAAAAAAATACACAAAGATTTGGCGGACCCCCTGTAGTAACTCTGAGGACCCCCTAGGGGTCCCGGACCCCCTGTTGAAGACCCCTGGTGTATACTCAGAGAAGAAACACCCCGATAAAGTGCGGTCGGCGTCATGTTCCAGACAAGGTTTAGATTTCAAACATGCTGGATATTTGGGGCTGTCGGACCCGATCTAGAGCCACGCTACAGCCGATGAGAGTCACATTACAGCCACGCACCGTGGCTAGTCCTCCCGCATAGAACCGCAATATTACCGTCCAGTCCTGTATTAAAGTTAAACATTATACAACAGATTGAGAGAGTGAGCGAGCCTCCTCGAGGATGGGGCTGTTTCAGACAGAGAGAGAGAGCTGTGTGTGTGTGTGTGTGTGTGTGTGTGTGTGTGTGTGTGTGTGTGTGTGTGTGTGCGTGTGCGTGTGTGTGTGTGTGACGTGTGTATCTCTGAACAGCATTGCCAGATTTTGCCAGAGAAATAAGCAACCAGGTCTATGAAAACAAGCCCAACAAAAGCGACTAGGCCGCATGAGCACTTTAAACCTATATACAAATAAAATAGCCGATCTACAAGCTCACAACGCATCACGGCTATTTTCAAAGAAAAAAAACAACATTAGGAAACAAGGCGAAATAAGCAACTAGACTTTAGAAATAAGCTAAAAAAAAAACGCAACCACCAATATTTTTTACAAGCAACTCGCTTATACATAATAAGTAAGAGAGAGAGACATACAGAGAAATAGAGAATTATTTAATGTCAATCATTAGCCTTTCACATTTTCGTGAGACGTTTGGAATAAAAACAAATGTATGTATCGGGTCGGGATCACATCGTGGTGAAATATCTTGCAATGAGTGAACCCCTGTCGCCGACCAATCAATCGTGCGAGAACCACAACGATATATATATATAGCCCGATTTCAAGAGAGAAACTTGTGCAATGTGAAAATGCTAATAAACGATCTGTTTACTCGCCGACCATTCCAAATGTCAGACAGTGTGTAGGGGCCCTTAAGGAACACGTCTGATCTTCATCGCTACAGCCTTCAGGGAGTAATAATAACCCTTCCAGTAGCGCCAGACTACACCTTTTGCATACTGAGCCGTCTTTCCCCTAAGGTAATCACCATTGGGATTAGCATGGTGACAGGCCCTGTACCAAAATGCACCGGAATAAAGACTTGCACAGTTCGCGGGATACGTGTCCTGATCTTTGTCAAAGGTTGAGAATCTCATTCCATTATGCTGGGCCAGTGAGTCTCCTGCTCCTCCATCCTGGAAGCCAGCAACCTGCAGCGTGTAGCCATCAGCCTCAGAACCCACAGAGAAAGAGGAGTAAGAGGCAAACGCTGTGTTTCCCTCAAAGTCCTCCATGTCCACCCTCAGCTGGTGCGTTGTGTTCTTGGTAAGGAGATGCATGTTCTCCAGTCCCAGCCAGTACTCGCCTGATGGGTCTCCAAACCCGGCTTTGTACTGAGCCCAGGGTCTGTAGAAGTTCACGGTGCCGTCCACTCTTCTCTGGATGACCATCCACTTCCCTCCATCCGTGTCCATGTCACAGTAGACCTTGGCAGGTGTAGTAGTGGGGTAGATGGTGTACACACCACTCTGCGTGGAGACGTTGTTGTAGATTTCCTCACAGTCGAGATCAGACATCAATAGATCTGCAACAACAAGTAAAGTTGACTCTCAACCAAACAGACTACTTCAGACTACAACAGGCTGGTAGTCTGTTGGCAAAGGTTGGCATTTAGTCCAGCTGAAGCAGTCGATAAGAAAATCAGACGACATAACTCTTCACACCAGGAGGCGGCAGTAGTTTGCAATACTGGTCTGCAACAGAGTGCCAGTGTTGCCAGGTCTGCTCAATCTAAATGACGTTGGGCTTGTTTTCCTGTAAGTTGCTTGTAAATAATCACAGCTGCGGGTTGCTTTTGTTTGGGCTTGTTTCTTAAGTGTAGTTGAAAATAGCTAATGTAATAGGGCTCAAGTGGTGAAACCGGTCATTTCTTTTGGGCTTGTTTTCATAAACCTTGTCGCTTCTTTCACTCACAGAATCTGGCAACACTCTCAGCTCGGCAACACTCTCAGTCTGGTGACACGAGGTTAGAGAAAGGACGGTCGAAATAAAAAACTCTGTGTGTGTGTGTTTAAATTACCTTCCTCCAACTTGGTCTCAGTGCAGTTCACCGTGACACACACTGCAGAGATATATCACAGAAAAAGTTACGTTAAAACATAAAAAAATAAATCTCAGCCTTTAGTTGCACAAGTTGAACTCTACTATACTATACTGTAATAAAGACATGGATTTACGTTGTAAAAACATTAAGGTCTGACTCTAATCAGTGTTGTTTGCTTCATGTCTATGTTTATATATCTATGCCATAGATATATAAAACATATATATACCATGGATATACATGGCATACTATGTTTGTTTCAAGAGGTAAATGGTAAAGCCACTACTTTGGTTCAGACCACTTAGCATCAAGGGGCCAAAATTGAGAATCATTTAAAGAGGTGGTGCCATGGTTTTGTACTTTTTCAGTTTTTCATGTGTCTATGAGGTTAGTCTCATGTAGCCAGACAACTCTTCCACAATCTCCGAATGCTATATAGAGTCTGAACTACACCTCCCGAAATCCGAGAGAGGAAGCTGGCACTGACACGAAAATATATTTTAAGATATCTTTACATTTTATTTTTTAATTTCCATTTCAGCTTAGCAGCAGGCTTTTATGCCTGACGAAGGTCCAAGCGGCCGAAACGTTGCAAAAAAACCCCGCTTTATAAGCGAAGACAGTGCGCCGGACTCTCTCTTCCATAATCAACTTTCTCCGACGCACCTGTCCGTTTGTAGGTGTGCATAAGGACATTTCCTAATAGCTTAGCAACAGGCTAAATATACTTAGTTGATTTTGATTCATATCAGGATTGCCCGACTGTGAAGACGAAACGTAAGTGGGGAGGAGCGTCAGATCTCACACAGAAAAAAAAGTCCCATAGGCGCAGGTTTTTAGCTGTGGCGGACCCGGGATGGAGTCATGATTTTTTTTCTACTGTACCACTCGTCCTATAGGATATCATAACATCATAGACAGGGTAAGAAAATATATGTTTACTAAACATACAGTACTTACTCATCAGTTCCTGCACTTGGGTCTGTATGGCGGACAGCTGGGCATGGTGGGCTGAAATCAATACAACATTCATATGAAATCAATCATAAATACTCACAATTACTTTAGGTAATTAACATACGTTGATGTAGACATTAACGTCTCCAAACAAAACGCAGGAGTCCTCAGCGCTCCACATGATTTGATTATGAAGTGAAACTTGTCTGCTATATGCTCCATTTGTTATTTGACTTCATTGCACTGAATGAAATGATTGAAATGATTTGTTTTAGGCACTGCACTGAATTGATCAGTAATACATTATAGAGTAATACGCTCGGTAGAATCATCATTTACAGAGAAAGGAGGGGTGGGGGCGGGGGTCAGAAGATGCTACTAACAAGGTGTTCAAGAGGTTAAACTATGTTCACTTGTATTTTAAGGACAGGAATTATTTTAGGTTAGTTTTGAGTTTAGGTAGGGAGTCTTTAATGGGTTTTGGTCCACATAATGGTGGCATACTGTAGTAAGATGCATTTTTCCCCATGTTTGTGCTGAATTTTGGGGGACTTCGGTACTATTCAGCTACGGAGGCACATTTATTCCTAATAAGAATATGTTTTTTTTTCACAGTTGTGTACGTTATGGTACAGTAGCACTAAAACTGGCACTTTAAATCCTGCAGTTGTCACACAACGCCACAGACAGACATATCGAGCTAGCATTAACAACTGTACTTCTTTCAAACATAGCAAATGACAACGATAACTGTACTACTGTACAAGCCTACTTCAAACACACACACACACACACACACACACACACACACACACACACACACACACACACACACACACACACACACAGTTTACCTTCACCAGCTTCACCATGCCGAGAAATGCAGCCGTCACAATATGTACTGTATTAGCCAGGTGTGATGAGTGAGGTTGTAATCGTGAACTTGGTCATATTCAGTCTGTCTCATTAAGAAATCAAGTGCTTGTCTTTATTTTTTAGAATATTTTTAGAATATCAACACCTGCTTTGTGTTCCTCCACTAGCTTCTCACTCTCACTGAGTCTGGTCTGGAGCTCTTCTATTTTGGTTTCACTCGCAGACAGTCTGGAAGCCATATCTGAAAACATGTATATATAATCACAGAGAAAATGTGAAATTATGAAACATTTGAGACACATTCCACGTTGTACATTTACAATGTCTTGAAGCCTCCATTTTAAGTCACGTTATTTGCCCAACAAGCATGTTGCCTCTTAAAGATATATTTCACGTTCAAACATGTTTGGGGTCATTTTAACGTCTACTCAGGCTTTTGTGTTTCACCCCAGACACTTTTTAAGTTGCTTGATTCATTTACCATCTGAACTTAACTGTGAAGCCCGTTTTTCAATTTCATCAAATCTCAGCTTCTTATTAGCGTTTTTGTGTCAAACAATGTCGCCTCCCGCGTTGCCAGATCCTGTGCGCATATCCCCCCACGGATGCGTCGACCGGGTATGGTCTAGTATAGTAAATATAAATACAGCTATGTAAAAAATACATAGTGCGTGCGTGCGCATGCGCACACTTGCATGTTTAAATTTTAACATTTGCATTAATTTAAATAATCATTTTGTATCATATAATATTGTAAATATGAACAGATCGAGGGCCCACAACAGATCTGATCAAACAGATGCAAATTATTGGATGGCCTTCTCAGTTGACACATCTTTAAAGTTTATGTTACCTGTATTCGTTGTCTTCAGCTGTTCGAGGATCCTGTCGAGCACAGAGCCTGGCGTGTGGCCTGGTGATTCGTTCTCTCCCTGAACCACTGTCCCAGACAAACACAACAACAGCGCCGCCACTATTATTTATATATTATATATTATTTCACTTTTTCTTTTCAAGATATATTTTAAAATAGCCGATCTACAAGCTCACAAAGCGTTGCGAATACTACACGTTGTGAGCTTGTAGATCTGCTATTTTCAAATAGCCAATGTACTGTGTAGTGCTCATGTAGCCTAGTCGCTTCGTTTTCATAGAACTGGCTGCTTATTTTTCTCACAGGATCTGGTAATAGTGGTTCTACGGCTCTGCACAAGAGCCTAGTCAGCCTACGTGAAACATAACATCACACTTTTGCGGATTCCCCTGTATTGCACGTTTAGATGGAGACGCGAGGCTGCGCGTATTCAAAGATTTCCACCCTGAAAGGTGGTTTCACTTATATGCGGATTCAAGCCCCGCAAACACCGTTCCCGTGTAAACAGACGGCACATCTGATACTTTATTTTGCCGTTTTCTGTAGAGACTGCCATCGTCTAAACTGGGCCTGAGGGGGCTGTGTTTTATCAATTACTTTTTTTTCATTTCTTTTCCGTTATTATTATTTTTTTTCATTTTCAGTAATTGACAAAATGCTGTCTGATCAAATGAATATCAAATATCTAAATCAGGGGTCTTCAACGTTTTCAGGCCAAGGACCCCCTAGCTGAGAGAGAGATGAAGCAAGGACCCCCTATATATTGTATCAAATTGTGTCAAAATATTGTATCAAATTTGTTTTTTTACTTGGTCTGCTGTTCTTTTCCCTCTACACCTATTACTAATTTGCCAAAAAAAGACGATCTACAAGCTCACAACACCTTGCAGTGCAAGGCGTTGTGAGCTTGTAGATCTGCTATTTTTGGCTAAAGTTCTCCTCAGAAAAGAGATGCTAGGGTTCAAGTGGTTAAGGTAAAAAAAAGAGGTTAGGGTTAGAGAGAGAGAGAGAGAGAGAGAGAGAGAGAGAGAGAGAGAGAGAGAGAGAAGCAGATTGGATTGATTGGACATCTCAACCTATTGCCATTAACAGGAATCAAACCTTCAACCTTCGGATTGACAGGCTGCAACACTACCTATAGTGCTATAGCTTTGTCCAGGCTGAGGTTGTCTGTTGAAGATAAAAGTGAACCAGTGAAAGCAGCCGATCTACAAGCTCAGAAACACGTTGCTACTGTATCTGAAAAGTTTTGAGATTGTAGATCGGCTATTTTCAGAATGAAGTATGTCATACATTGCAAAAACATACCCTCTCAAATAAGCATTTCATGTTATCTTTATCAATTGGACATGTGTTCATTGATACAGTCTTGTTGTTTGCAATGCACTTTAAATGAAGTCTGCACCAAATGAGGCTTGAACCGGCTACCTTGATGTTGTGAGACATTCACTTAAGCGGGAAGCCATTGGACCAACAGACCTGATCTAGTGAAAACGGAGGTCAGAGAGATGATACCATTTCACGCAAATAGCTGAAAAATCCTGGGTTTAAGTGTTTTTCAAACTGCTCAAAATTGCGGACAATCTAAGGGCGGAGCTTACTGGTAAAAGTGATACATGTGTTCCTCATGAGTCAAGGCACATGTGTAAGCAGGTTTAATGGCTGTCGGCCAAACGAGGCATGATTTTTGCCTGTTTAAAGTTTGCATTTTCAAAAAATTGCTATAGCACCCCCCTTTGACCAATTGGAGTAAGATTGGTTTCAGTGATATTTGGAATGACCCTGTACATTACTGCAACTTTTCAAAGAAATGTGAGTCTGCATGTATGTGTTAGGGGCAGATGAATAATTGTCATAAAACTGCAATATTCATTGGCTCATTAAAGCTTCATTTTGTCACTTAGAAAAAATCTGCTTGCACCGTTTGGTCGGCATAGGTCCAAAGTTCATATGTAAAACGTTTCGTGCAGATTGCTCAAAAATCCCAGGAGGAGATAGATTTTGACAGATTTTCATGTAATTCCAAATGGTGAGAGATCTAAAGGTCAGAGGTCAAAAGTCAGAGTGTGAAAGTTGTTCATCATGAGGAGACGCATGTGTGTATTGAAGTTTTATGGCTGTAGGTCAAACAGGGCATGAGTTGTACCTGTTCAAAGTTGGCATTTTCAACTGAGTGCTATAGCGCCACCTTTTGACGAAAGATTGTGAGATTTATTTCTTGATAGTTTCTCATGACCATCTATCATATGGCCGAGTTTCATAAAAAGCGTATTCACGGTTCAGCCAGAACTGGCAAAAACGGCAGAAGAAGAAGAAGAAGAAGAAATGGAACTAGACGCGTCGCAATTGGCAATTGCAAAGTGTGGTTGCGCCGACGCCGGTCGGGACTCGAGTAATACGCTGGGAGGAATACCGTCGGAGACTGCGCCAATTACATTGTCACGTCACTCCTGAGATCGCTTGCGTTTCATTTTGAAGGGACTGACTCCCCCAAAAATCATGTTTTTGCATCAAACGGTGACATTTTGCGCATTCGTGGCGCCCCCTATGGGTCAAAGTGGAAATGCTTTTGGGGAGTCGTTGAGTAAATCACCCTCGACATGTGATTTAAATTTGGGATCGATTGGACGTTTCGTTCGTGATTTTTGACATTTTTGGTAAAACGGGTCCCTCCCACTAACTTTGGAAACAATTTACGGAAGAACGGTAAGGACTATGAAAATGCCGTTTGGATATGTTTACCGCATGGGCCCAGAGATCATGTGTACTGATTTCTGTGACATTTGGACAAAATATGTTGGAGGAGGAGCTAAAAGTGTGGTTTGAAGAAAATTCAAAATGGCGGAAAATCTATCCAGACGGAAATGGGCGTGGCCTATATGGGGAGTTGCGTCGTGACCCAAGGAATCCAGGGGAAAATAAATTTTGATTTTACAACCTACGGTTCAAGAGTTATAGGCCAAAACGTAAAGTGGGCTGTTATAGCGCCACCATGTGGCCGAATGGTGTGATTATTTTTTAAATAATTTAGCAATAAACTATTAACCTCCCCTCCAAGTCTTGTAACTGTAGCCCTTACGGTTTCCGAGAAAGAAATACTTGAATGGGAGTTTTTGCAATTCCCATGAAAGTGAATGGGGAAATTTAATGCACTAATAAATCAATATCAAAAAATCTATCCATACGCAAATGGGCCTGGCCTATATGGGGAGTTGCGTAATGACCCAAGGAATCTAGGGAAAAATAAATTTTGATTTTACGACCTACGGTTCAAGAGTTATAGGCCAAAAGGTAAAGTGGGCTCTTATAGCGCCACCATGAGGCCGAATGGTGTAATATTTGTTTAAATAATTTGGCAATAAACTATGAACCTCCCCTCAAAGTCTGGTAACTGTAGCTCTTACGGTTTCTGAGAAAAAAATACTTGAATTTTAGTGTTTTCACTTTTCCATTGAAGTGGATGGGGAAATTTAATGCACTAATAAATCAATATCAATTAAACTATGCAACCAATCTCTTAGCCTTATGCAAGTGCACGATTCCCGGTCAGACCGGTCATTTTGACATATAGCACTAAATTGGGAAAAATAAACTGTGGGAGGAGTAGCGGCCCGAAGTATTGTTTATCTATAAATAAATAAACAAAGTATAAGGAGTACTATAGTCTGGTTGCAACCACACTAATAATGGCAATAACAAAACGGAGACATGCTGGAAGCCTGTCCCCGTAATAAATAGAATGTCAAAAAGACTGGATAAACATCATGTTATTCTCAGCAGAATCATCTATTAAAGTTTAAGTGAGATGAATTCACCTGAGTTCTCTGTCTTCAGAGCCGACACATCATTCTGCAAGGCTGTAAACACATGAATTGAAACATTTGCATCAATTTAAATAATATTTTTATTAAATGTTTAAATTAATTTAAATTATATGTTAATATAGTAAATATAAATACAGCGATGTAAAAAATACTGGATAAACATCATGTTATTCTCAGCAGAATCATCTATTAAAGTTTAAGTGAGATGAAATCACCTGAGTTCTCTGTCTTCAGAGCCGACACGTCATTCTGTAATGCTGTAAAGACATGAATTACAACTTTTATAGTCATTTAAATAATAGAGACTGAGGCGAAAAAATTAGGCCCAAAGCCAGACAGACAGACCAGCATCAGTCTTCCCCTGTATGAAGTGTGGAAGGGAATGTAAATCCCGCATAGGTCTGTTCAGCCACACTAAACACTGCACCAGGAGCAGTGGAGCCACTGTCCGGGGCACGACTCCATAGTCTCTCGAGACTGACGGATGCCAATGATGATAGTCATCCTACTATAATTCTAGTAACCTCTGTCTGTAGTGGTGGGTGAGTGAGTGAGTGAGTGAGTAGGTGAAGCTACCCGGTTCTCCTCACTGGCTGGAGCAATTGCTCTGATTTCGCACACAGCCATTGACCATTACCATCTGAACTTAACTGTGAAGCCCGTTTTTCGATTTCATCAAATCTCAGCTTCTTATTAGCGTTTTTGTGTAAAACACTGTCGCCATGGTTACGGGGCTGCCCAGCTATGGGACGAACTGGCTCCCGGGTTGCCAGATCATGTGCGCATATCCCCCCACGGATGCGTCGACCGGGTATGGTCTAGTTTAAATAATACATTTATACAGTAAATATAGAGTGAGGTCAAATGTAAAAAAGACTCATCATCACACATCATGTTATTCTCAGCAGATATAATTCACCACCATCATCATCAATTGAGTTCTCTGTCTTCAGGACTGACAGAAGAAGTAAAGGAAGAATGATCCAAGGAATCCATGAGAAAAATAATGGTTTGACTGTACGAGCTATGGCTCAACATGTTAACTGGGCTTTTATAGCGCCAACATGAGGCTGATTTTAAAACTTTGAGGCGCAAGTTCTTCCTTGGCCAACTGGGAGTGTGTGTGCACAGTTTAATGCCGATCGGTCCGACAGAGATTAGCGCGCACGCACACACACACCCACCCACCCACCCACCCACCCCCACACACACACACACACACACACACACACACACACACACACACACACACACACACACACACACACACACACACACACACACACACACACACACACACACACACACACACAGAGAGAGAGAGAGAGAGAGAGACACACACAAGGACTGGATACACACAATGTTATACTCAGCATAGATCCACATCACCATAGTTTAAAGTTTATATGAATTCACCTGAGTTGTCTGTCATCAGGGCCGACACATCATTCTGGAATGCTGTAATGTTATTCTGGAATGCTGTACACACATGAATTGAAACATTTGCATCAATTTAAATAATATTTGTATGTAGTAAACATACATGTCAAAAAGACTGGATACAGGGTTGACATGTCACTCTGCAAGACTGTAAACACATGAATTGAAACTTTTATAGTCATTTAAATAATAAATGTATAGTAAATTTAAATACATCGAGGTCACATGTCAAAAAGACTGGATAAACATCATGTTATTCTCAGCAGAATCATCTATTAAAGTTTATGTGAGATGAATTCACCTGAGTTCTGTGTCTTCAAGCCCAACACATCATTCTGCAAGGCTGTAAACACATGCATTGAAACATTTGCATCAATTTAAATAATATTTTTAATAAACGTTTAAATTAATTTAAATAATATGTTTATCCTACTATAATTCTAGTAACCTCTGTAGTGGTGAAGTGGTGAAGTGGTGTCACAACCCGGTTCTCCTCAGTGGCTGGAACAATTGCTCTGATTTTGCACACAGCCATTGACCATTACCATCTGAACTTAACTGTGAAGCCCGTTTTTCAATTTCATCAAATCTCAGCTTCTTATTAGCGTTTATGTGTCAAACAATGTCGCCTCCCACGTTGCCAGATCCTGTGCGCATATCTCCCCACGGATGCGTCGACCGGGTATGGTCTAGTATAGTAAATATAAATACAGCTATGTAAAAAATACATAGTGCGTGCGTGCGTGCGTGCGTGCGTGCGTGCGTGCGTGCGCATGCGCACACTTGCATGTTTAAATTTTAACATTTGCATTAATTTAAATAATCATTTTGTATCATATAATATTGTAAATATGAACAGATCGAGGGCCCACAACAGATCTGATCAAACAGATGCAAATTATTGGATGGCCTTCTCAGTTGACACATCTTTAAAGTTTATGTTACCTGTATTCGTTGTCTCCAGCTGTTCGAGGATCCTGTCGAGCACAGAGCCTGGCGTGTGGCCTGGTGATTCGTTCTCTCCCTGAACCACTGTCCCAGACAAACACAACAACAGCGCCGCCACTAGGGGGAGCAGCAGAGTAACAGCAGCCTTCATCCTAGTGGTGAATGAGAATGTATCAGACAGGATGGATCAGCTTTATATACTGTAGCTCAGCACAAGCTCATGAATATTCAATTTTCTACCAACGTGTATCAAAGTTTGTGGGGAAAGCCCGTTGTTACTCCAATAGGCTTCAGTAAACATGTTGTTCTGAAAAGCTGCCACGTATGTCCAGGGCCGGAGTGGGACTCCAAATCTGGCCGGGAGATACACGCCCACCCAGGCCACCCTGCGCACGCGCAGCGCACGCCGTTTTTTTTGGGGGGCCCTTTTTTTGGGGGGCCTTATTTTTGGGGGGCCTTACAAAAGGGGGGGCTTTTTGGGGGTTAAAGGTAGGGGGGAGGCCCGCAGCTGCACTGAGCTGCAAGCAACACTGACTGCATTGAATTGAAATTGACTGTGGTTGGCCTGGCCTGAGCTTAGGAGAGATTTTTTTTTGCTGCATCACTTAAGCGCCGCGCTGGCTGTGGATGGCTGGCCTGACCTGATATTTTTTTTTGATGCAAAAAAAAAAAAAAGGCAGGCCACTAGAGGGCAGGCCACCGGGAATAGTCCCGGTCCTCCCGACGGCCAATCCGGGCCTGCGTATGTCCATGGCTCTGCATTAGTCATCAGAGTTACAACAGGGGGAACCAAATGGACCCTAACGGGTCCATTTTGTTCCATTTGTACACTCTCAGAGTTAAATTAACATAGATTTTACGATATAAACTGGGGTCCAAGAGATAGAAATGTCATTAAATGGGGGTTCGTAGCCCTAATGCATGCCAAACTGGGGGTCTGTGAAATTAAAATGGTTGAGGGGTCCCTCGCATATCTTTTAACATAAATAAAACGTGTTGCATATAGTCCAGTCATCTACTTGTAATAAATAAATAAAACGTGTTGCATATAGTCCAGTCATCTAAGAAGAAGAAAACTAAGAAAAACAAAAGGGGACATACATACACATGCTTGGCCCCCTAACACAGAATAACTAAAGGGGTCCTACGCACTACGTGCTTGGCCCCTTAAATATAGCCAAGAAATGCAATATATTTCTGTCTATACTATACATGTACAAGTTTTACAAATGGCTCTATGGGAGGCAAATTTGCAGTCATACATTCTAGACAGTTTTATATAATCACTTTTTTTTACAACATCAGGTGTTTGAACATTTAATTACTAAACATGGAGTTATAATACCTGCATTGTGTGTCTCAGTGGCGTTGAGCTTCATTTCTAGGGTGTTCAGCTGAGCAAGGACGGCTGAAATCATCCCAGCATTAGGCATTACATCATAAATAGTTTACATTTAAAAATAACATTAATTTGAGTGGTTAATGTTATTTGACCCAATCACAAAGCATTTCCATGTCAATTATGTGGATCTAATATAAATTGCATTTGCACACACACACACATGAACGCACAGTATACATACTGTGTATATATACTGTGTGTGTGTGTGTGTGTGTGTGTGTGTGTGTGTGTGTGTGTGTGTGTGTGTGTGTGCGTGCGTGCGTGCGTGCGTGCGTGCGTGTGTGTGCGTATTTAAATTACCTTCCTCCATCTCAGTGCCGTTCACCTTGACAAACACTGCAGAAAAATATCACAGAAAAAGTTACGTTAAAACGTTAAAAAAAATTGGTGAATGTAATGCACAATCTATAAAGCGCTTTGGATAAAAATGCCATATGATATTTTCCCAATATAATTGGTGAATACTTACCGTGAACTCCTACTGTGAGTCCAGCCAATAGGAGGAGACCTAGCAGACCCACAGCGACCACAGGAAGCCTGGAGCTGCACTTCCTCTCTGAAGATACTGAAGGGACTGTGGACACCAAGCACAGTGTACCAGTAAGACCAGCTCTCTCTGTGTGTGTGTGTGTGTGTGTGTGTGTGTGTGTGTGTGTGTGTGTGTGTGTGTGTGTGCACGCGCACGCTAGTGCGCGTGCACACACATGCATCTTGTCACCTGACAGGGGGGAGTTTCCCTGGTCGGACGTAGCGCGTGGAAGGAACACGTTATTCCAACCAGTTCCCTTCCCCTCCATCAGGCGCCCCGGCTGTCATGGGGGAGGCGGTATAGTGACCAGGATTACTACATGTTTTTGTGAGGGTATTAACTACCCTAGGAGACACGAGGAGAATATGCAAACTCCACACAGACAGAATTGTGTTGTTTTTAACCTTTTAATTTGCATTAAAAAAATGCCTGCCAATATTGAACAATTTCTTCAATAACTCTATAACAAGCATAACAACAAACTGAAAGATAAAGTGTCTATATCTATGTTCTGAGGGTCAGACAATGTGTGTAAGGTATTTTTTATGTAATTAGTGTTAAGTGTTAAGCTCCTAAAAATGCAAAAAAAAAACGTTCCTCTTCTATTCCTCTTCCTGCGCAAGTGCTGACATGTTTTAACATTTAGCTAATAGAGCCTGACTGCTTTCTCAGGGGATACATTGAATCTTGACCATCAGGTCAAAATTTGTGTGTAGGTGATATATGACCTTTGACACAATCTAAATGTCTCAATGGAAGAGCAGGGAGACAAAATACAACTGCTGATGAGGAGGAGGAGGGGGGGGGGAGTGGAGGGGCGGTGTTTGACAACAGTTTTTTTCCTTTTTTTATCTCTGAACTTGCCTACAATCCCTTTAACCTTGGACCCCTCATAGAACATCCCAGATATGAGGTCTCCATTAGGCCTACTTCACAAAACTAGAGGGATCTGGTACCACCCACCCATAAAACAAACCTAGGCAAATTCTCCTTCTACAGCACTGCCACCCAGGTTTGGAATAGTCTAACTCCTTCCCTCAAAAAGCGCAGTTCGCTGGGCTCTTTTAAAACAGCTCTGAAAATTCACCTTTCAGGAGGCCAAAAAAGGAGGTAGTACTATTTTCCCATTAGACAGACGGTCTACTCGGTCTATGTGTCAGAGGAGGGCTGTGTACAGTTCAGAATCCCGTCTACCAGTGACATCATCGATAGGGAATCCAAGCTAATAGAAACTGCAGGCTTTCTATTCCTGGAAAGTTGCAATGCAATAATAGAAGCCATTGTTCTCGCATTCATAAACATCTAAATAAAAAATGTGAAATCTTGTTGGGGAAAAAATGTCCTGCTAAACGATGATGTCACTGGTAGACGGGTTTCTGGACTGTCCACAGCCCTCCTATGAGACACAGACCGGTTAGACAAAAATGGGACCATTTTATCATGAGTATTAGTGAGGACCTATTATTTGCAGATAGGTTGAAAATGGGTGAAGTCGTCCTTTAATGGAAAGGAAAGAGTATAGCACAGCGGGACTCATAAACCTTGCTCATGAGCTTACAATAATGAAGAATGAATCAAATCACTTTACTGTATAATGCTGTGTGTGTAAAGCTAAAATGACACATCGTGGGGACAGGATGTTACGGCAATACATCATACATATACACCAAAAGTTACTGGTTACTGGACGTGCTTTGGGTCACGATAACCTCTTATGACACAGGAGATGACCACAGGACTGATCACTCAGTGGCAAACAGGCAGTGGGGGAAAGTAACTAAGTACTATACTTAAGTACAATTTTGAGGTATTTGTGTACTTTACTTGAGTATTTCCAATTTCCAGTACTTTTACTTCTACTCCACTACATCTCAGAGGCAAATATTGTACTTTTACTCCACTACATTTACTTGAAAACTTTAGTTACTAACTTTTCAGATATAAATGATGATATAATGAAACATACATTAACAACTTTATACCTATTTCATACGGCTATTTGAAAATAGCCGATCTACAAGCTCACAACGCGTCGCACCGCGGCGCGTTGAGAGCTTGTAGATCTGCTATTTTCAAATATTTAGTACTTTTACTTTAGGTACTTTAAGTACATGTTGATGCCAATACTTTTGTACTGTCACTCAAGTACATTTTTAATTCTGGACTTTTACTTGTAACAGAGTATTTTTATATTGCAGTATTGGTACTTTTACTTAAGTAAAGACTTTGAGTACTTTTTCCACCACTGCCTCACACGCTTCACACTTGCAACATGGACATTCTGTAAAGCATGATTTACACAGAGTTCTCTCTCTTGACAAACTGGCTATTTGACTTGAGTTCATTCAACCTCCACCATCAGTTTGATTCTCTTCCTCATAAGTTCACGATTTCTTCACCTCAACTGTGATGTATTTATCAGTGCCCGTTTACTTCTCTTTTCCACCAGCTATTAAACACCAGTTTATTTTATTACATTTCATTGTATTGAATGGAGGTACAGGACAACAGTTGTAGAAAAACAGCATGTACAGTACTCGTTCATAAATAAATAAGCATATACATGAATCTATTCCATGTTCCCTGGTTATAAGTTATTTAGCTGTTCCTGTCGTATTTTTCACACTTACTGCGGGCTGTGATGACACACAGGGATCAATAAAGAGTAGCTATAATTTATGCACAATAAATGACAATGCGGAAATTTGAGGAAAGTATTGCAACAGCATGACTTTATCAACCTACAATGAGAGCATTATAGGTTGACTAGATACCCAAACTAGATATTCAACTTCATTTCCACAGATGGAACAAGACGGCGGTGGGTTCCAATTTCCTTTAGGCAAAACTCCAACAGACTTATTTACTGTTGCCAGTTTCCTTCTCTTATCCACCTGTGTGTGTGTGTGTGTGTGTGTGTGTGTGAGAATCATTTGTCCTAGATTTTCCAGCAATACCCAATTTTGCAGCCTCATTCTTGTGTTTCGATAGCAGGTGAGTCTGTAGATTAGAGGTGTTGCTTCCAGATGCTTGCACCTTACCCAGACACAGTTTACAGATAACCTCATTGACATTCTCAGGTTCCCTATCAGCATTGGGTTTAAAACCAAAATATCGCCCACTAGGCCGAGGAAGAAATGCCACCCTTTTCATATTGGCCTGTTATAGCGCTACCAGCAGGCCTAATTAGCAAAAAAAAAAATTGGAACAAAATGCCTCAAATCATGCATGCAGTGTCCGATTGCCATGAAAGGCCTAAGAAGAAACGCCACCCTTTTCACATTGGCCTATTATAGCGCCACCAGGAGGCCACAATAACGTTTGTGACCTGGCGTAGACCTGTGCTCCGAGGAGCACTTTTTCTAGTTACATAATGGGCTCATGATTTTATTACATTATGAGCCGATTATTACATTATGAGCTTTTATTACATTTAGTTTATTACATTATGAGCTTTAATTACATTTAATTTATTACATTATGAGCTTTTATTACATTTAGTTTATTACATTATGAGCTTTTATTACATTTATTTTATTAAATTATGAGCCGTTATTACATTATGAGTTGCTGTAGCAACTCATAATGTAATAACGGCTCATAATGCAATACATTTACAGTAATAAAAGCTCATAATGTAATAAAACAACAATTTGAGCCGTTATTACATTATGCACTGTTATAACATAATGAGTGGCTACGCAAGGTTCTTAATGTATCACATTATTACATTATGGGCTCATGATTTTATTACATTATGAGCTTTTATTACATTTAGTTTATTACATTATGAGCTTTTATTACATTTAGTTTATTACATTATGAGCTTTTATTACTGTACATTTATTACATTATGAGCCGTTATTACATTATGAGTTGCTACAGCAACTCATAATGTAATAACGGCTCAAACTAAATGTAATAAAAGCTCATAATGTAATAATCAGCTCATAATGTAATAAAATCATGAGCCCATTATGTAAAAATATGTTACATTAAGAACCTTGCGTAGCCACTCATAATGTAATAACACTGCATAATGTAACTAGAAAAAGTGCTCCTCTGAGCACAGGTCTCCGCCAGGTCAGGTAGGTTATTGTGGCCTCCTGGTGGTGCTATAATAGGCCAATGTGAAAAGGGTGCCATTTCTTCTTAGGCCTTTCAATCGGACACTGCATTCATGATTTGAGGCATATTGTTCCAAAAATGTTTTGCTAAATTAGACCTGCTGGTGGCGCTATAACAGGCCAATGTGAAAAGGGTGCCATTTCTTCTTAGGCCTTTCAATCGGACACTGCATTCATGATTTGAGGCATTTTGTACCAAAAATGTGTTTTGCTAAATTAGACCTGCTGGTGGCGCTATAACTGGCCAATGTGAAAAGGGTGGCATTTCTTCCTAGGCCTAGTGGGAAGGTGTGCACAAAATTTCACGGCAATCGCACGCTCCGTTGATGAGCTGAGGCATTTTGTTAAAAACGAACCAATCCTGCAAACTTTGGAAGCCAATCTTAGCCAATCAGGATAGAATATAAAAAATCGGAGAGATACGTGTTGATCAGATGACTATATAGATACTGTGTACCGATTTGCGTGAGATTTGGACAAAATCTGTAGGAGTGATATCCAAAAATGTGTTTTGCACAAATCAGCCTCCTGGTGGCGCTATAACAGGACAATCTGAAAAATGTGGGGCAGAGGTTCGGCTTTGGCATCCAGGGAGTGTGTGTGCAGTTTCACAGCGGCCGGGCTAACGGTGCCGGAGATTAGCTGTTCACAGACAGACACACGGACGGACACACGGACGGACCGGGATACTGACCATGATACTGACCATGGTACTGACCATGATACTGACCATGGTACTGACCATGATACTGACCATGGTACTGACCATGATACTGACCATGATACTGAGCATGATACTGACCATGATACTGACTGACCATGATACTGACCATGGTACTGACCATGATACTGACCAATAATGTAACACATTATTACATTATTACATTATAGAAAAATCTGTTATTACGTTATGCGCTCATTTTTTTATTACATTATGAGCTGATTATTACATTATGAGTTTTTATTACATTTAAATTATTACATTATGAACCGTTATTACATTATGAGTTGCTACAGGGGGTCCTCAGAGTAACTACAGGGAGTCCACCAAATCTTTGTGATGGGGAACATTAGACAAAAATAGCAGACCACAAGCTCACAATGCCTCGTGCTGCTATAGGCGTTGTGAGCTTGTAGATCGGCTATTTCCGGAGTGTTAGTGTAGAGGGAAAAAGAAAACGGTGAAGTTGACTAAATATTGAGGGTTTCAAAGGTTAACTGTCTAAAAATACATGTTTAACATGAATCCATCATATTGGAACAAGTCTATTAAGCGCATTCTCTTCTGAAGCAGGTAACAAAGAGTATACCTAGCGCTAAGGTAAAAGTGCAATATATCAGCTACCTACTTTCTTAAACAGATGAGACAAATAGGAAAATCGAATGAGCAAGAGCTAAAACAAATAAGTGAATCGAATAAACAAGAGCCAATAAGACAAGGGCTCCTACAACTAATTGTCTAAGTCAAACACATCTTATGGGGAGAAGATCAAGAGGAATGAGTATAAAGACAAGCAATTGTATGGAAAATAACAATCCCATTTAATTTACCTTCAAAATACAGTATATACACATGATAAAAAACTCAACACAAAAAAACACATTACATTACATTACAAAAAAACACTTTATTATACATTCATGTGCGTAAACTCTCTAAAGATCCATATGTGTTGTGGAGATAGTTAATGACAGCCGTGGTACTGGACAGGGAATTGAAAACTTTTCTCTCAGGCTGAGAGCTAACTCTTTCCAGCATGTAGATAAGATGTTGGTGGAAGCAGGTGAAGGGGGTGCCCTGCTCCAAAGCAATATCCACCCAGTCCCACACACACTCCAGAGGTGTTTCTTCATGCCCCGAAAACATCGCAGGGTTTGATAGTAAGCCCCGTGCAGCCATCACACCTTGAAAGCAACCCAGGCAACAAAAGCAAGAGGAGATATACAAAAACGGCAACAAAAGCAAGAGGAGAGATACAAAAACGACAACATTTTTAATGTGTTGTTTTTCTACTGCAAACATCATAGTAAGACAATGAAACTGATAAAAGCATCACACACACGCAAACTCACACACTTACCATCAACACCTGTGAGCTTGTGGATAGACTCTACGTCACGGAGGAACTTGATATCTCCGTTGGCGATCACAGGGACGGATACGCTGTCTTTAATGGTCTTTATGGCATCGTGGTGGACAGGCTGGTGGCGTTCGTCTGCCGTGCGGCCATGCACTGTGATCCAGGACACACCAGCTGCCTCTGCCTTCTGGCACAGATCGACTGTTTGTCTCAAGTCCTTGTGAATTCTGTGAATGAGTTTCTATGAGATATTTTAAATCTGCAATAGGTAACTTGTATGTCCTACTGGTGACATATTGGCATACTGGGATTCAAACCCCAGTCTCTCGCATGGCATGAGACCAAATCTCTACCACTCCGACAATCCCTGCTTGACCAGGGGTGTCATACATGACACCCCTAAAATAACATTTTAAGGCCCCTACAGACTCGTTCAGACTACTTCAGACTACTTCAGACTGCAACAGACTGGTATTCGGTTGGCAAAAGTTGGCATTTAGTCTGTCAGCCGACTTGCCATTGAAATGCTAATGCCCAGCCCAATGTGGGAACCCATTTACAAATAAAAAGGAAAAACAGCGCCCCCTCTGCTGTTCTTGAGAGATTGCTTTCAGCCTAGGGTATAGGGCAGCCAGGTCTGCTTATTATAAGCGACTTTGGGCTTGTTTCCCTGCAAAGTCACTTGTAAATGGATGTTCCCAGCGTTTTTTCTTTTTTTCTTCACTGACGTGCAGTGGTGTAAAGTAACAAGTACATTTACTCAAGTACTGTACTTCAGTACAATTTTGAGGTACTTTTACTTTACTGGAGTATTTCCAATTGTCTATACTTTTACTCCACAACAATTATTTGAAATGTTTAGTTACTAGTTAATTTGCAGATATAAATCATTATAAAACATACATTAACAACTTTAGCCCTATTTTATACCTATAAGCTATTTGAAAATAGCAGATCTACAGATGCACGCGTTCTGAGCTTGTAGATCTGCTATTTTTGAACTTGCACTAATAATGACTTTAGTTGATTTTTCACTCTTTAGAATATAGTATTTCTTAATTATTAATAATTACAGCTTGTAGATTGGCTATTTTCACTATTTTCATTTCGGTCTATAAGGCCAAATCTAATTTGAAAAAAAAATATTAAGAATATATGAAAGCCAATTAAAATGTTTATACTATAGAGGATATGCGCATGCTTAAAGTGAATGGCACATCGATTGGCAAATCGAGTGGCAAAGCAACATGCAAAGTGAGTTTAACATTGTTTAATGCAATCAGATATGACTTCTCTGTTTGGATGCATGGGCTGTCAAGGCCAGAAAGTATTTTTTTTGACACTCAGAAGGCATTCCTGCATAACTTCCGGGTTTGATGATGATGTCACACGCATATCCTCTATAGGAATCTTACACACCTGCTCCCAATTAATTACATCACCACAGCGCAAAAGTAGGTCAAATCAATCAATCTCTCTCTCTGGGAGCGACAATGAGAAACAGTGAATGTAGGTTTTCATAGACATGTCGCTTGTTTCTCTCACATAATCTGGCAACACTGATAGATGGCACTTGCTGCATGTTGTTGACACTACTTCTCTGCTACATGGCTACTCCAGTCGGCCAGTTGGCTAGCCCGACTGGACATGTCCGGTCGGCCGAAAAGGTCCCGACGGACCCCTAACCGACTGGCCGACTATATACGACGCTTCCCGACGCCGATTCGGCTCCGATTCGGTCCGGGGACAGCTTTATTCATTTAAGTATTGTCACCAAGAAGGCTGTACTATGGCATATTCTGGCAGAGCTGACACAGAAGCAACATGGAATTATATAGCAGTGATTCAGCCAAATGAGCAAATGTGGGACTGTTTTCCACTCTATACTCTACCTTATTTTGATGGAAGCTGTATAGTTGGGATTGTCCACTTGGTTTCGGACCAGTCTGACCATGTCTTTCACCAATTCAGGCTTGTTTATAAGGCATGCACCATATCCCTCTGACATGGCCCACCTAAACATAAAAAAAAAGAAGAAAAAAAACATACATCATTTATGTGCCCATGACATTTTAAAGCATCTGGGGTCCGTCTGTCCAGAGCTAATCTTGCAAACAGCTGGATAGATCAGCACCAAATTTATCATGCACACTGCCGGTAGGCCACAAAAGTACCTTCATTTTAAAAAAATATATATTTAGCTCTTATATTTAGGGCACTGATTGCAGGGACGTCTCTCAGAAGGTGGGGGGGATGGACTTTCGGTGGACTATTACTATACCCCTTATTTTACACTTTGGCTATTCAAAAATAGCAGATCTACAAGCTCATAGCGCGGCACCAAGTGCCGCGCTATGAGCTTGTAGATCTGCTATTTTTTTTAAATCGTGAAAAACATTTGTAACTGTCAAATGTAAACACATTTTGTATTTTCAAAATTTAGCGTTTTTTGGGCAGATTTTGTTAGTTTTTTTTTCGTGTTTTGGTTACTTTATTTCGGTTTTAGGGTTAGGTTATTTAATTATTATTTTTTCAAAAAGTGGGGGGTATGAAATCACGGATCTGTTAGAGTGAGGGTGTCGCGTCGTACACACAGTGAATGGCCGTGGCGCCCCTGACTGATTGGGCTGAAACCTTGCCCAAATTATGAGTCATACGTCATAGACATTTCATAGATGACTGATGTCATAGATAGTCCAACTCTATTCCCATGCGGATCTCGAGATCCACAGGGTTTAACCATTCTTCAAATGTAAAATAAATAAAATAATCCAATATTGGAGGCCACAGCAGATCAGCACTTGATGATTATAGGTGCACCTCTGGGGACAGCCACAGTTGAGGTCAACTCCATCTGAGAAAGGTGCGACCACACAGGCTGCATCAGCCAGGGTCTGTGCCTCACTGGCAGCAAACTGCACTATCAGGGGCCGGTCAGCTGATGTCAGAGACAGAAAGAGGAGGGGGTCAACATTATGGATGGATAGAACATTGCACAGAATTGTTGCAATAGGCTCTATGCACAGCAGCCATATTGTGAAGACATTTACAGGTGTTACCAATGATACTAATGAAGGCTCTGTTCCATTTAGTGTAGCACAGTGGTTCTCAGATTGTTCAATTTCCACGACCCCCATAACTCTGAGTGTACAAATGGAACCAAGGTTCCATTTGTACACTCTCAGAGTTACACACTCGTAAGCACACTCGTAAGGGGCCATTTGGAAACCCCTTAAGGAACCATGAGGGTCCCTGGACCCAAATTTTAGAGCCACTTGGTGTAGCAGAAGTGTTTCCAGTGAGCCAACATGCAGTCATGCACAATATCAGCAAAACTGACTCTGTTTGACCAGAATGGAACAGAGCCTTCATTAGTATCACCTGTGAATGTCTTCACAATATGGCTGCTGTGCATAGAGCCTATGGGGCAAAACCTCAACAATACATACATAAGTCTCACAAGCTGCAATGCCCTTACCTTCATTGGTGGTGAATTCACTGTCCCTGGCTTTGACAGATCGCATAAAATCTGCAGCCACTATCATTGGAGTGAAGCAAATGTCACAATCATATTTCCTCACCAAGGATCTGAATGCCAACCTGAGGACAAAACAGAGGCACCATAAACTACCACTTGCTACCACTTGCATTCACGTACAGTATTTCAGAGGTGTAACGTAACTAAGTACATGTACTCAAGTACTGTACATAAGAGTACAAATTTGAGGAATTTTCTATACCACGTTTACTTCTACTCCACTACATCTCAGAGACAATTATTATACTTTTACTCCACTAATTATTTGAAAACTTGAGTTACTAAGTTACTTTGTAGATTTTGATTAAAACATACATTTACCACTTCAGCTTAAACTTTGGCTATTTGAAAATAGTAGATCTACAAGCTATTTGAACGTGTGTATCAACTATTTTCAAAATACTTTTACACATTTCAGACGGGACATTCTGCATAACCAATACTTTTAGTTGTGGTACTTTAAGTACATTTTGTAGTTAATTTAGAATAGGCTCTATGCACAGCAGCCATATTATCACTTCCTTCACAGGTGTTACCAATGATACTAATGAAGGCTCTGTTCCATTTAGTCTAGCACAGTGGTTTCCACGACAACCCATAACTCTGAGAGTGTACAAATGGAATACACTCTCAGAGTTACACGCCTGTAAGGGGCCATTTGGAAGCCCATGAGGGTCCCTGGACCCCAACTGTAGACGCACTGGTGTAACAGTGTGTTTCAAATGAGCCAACATGCACAATATCAGCACCCTGTTTGACCAGAATTGAACACTAACAAAGCCTTCATTAGTATCATTGGTAACACCTGTGAATGTCTTCACAATATGGCTGCTGTGCATAGAGCCTATTAATAATAATGAATTGTTTTGTACTGTAATGTACTCTGTTTAGTTAATAGGATCAGAAGGTTAAGATTAGAACCATACTTACTTTGAATATCGTACCATTGGAGCACATATTTTAAGGACTTTTCCCGTGTCGAACATGTCCATGATGCTACTACTGGATGTGTTCATTTCACTACAGTGTTGGCTAACAGTTAGCTCAAAGTGCTAACTACCTTTAGAATCTATAGATGTCCGTTTTATTTATGGGGTTCTGTTGTTTTCAGGGTTATGTACCGTTTTATACTGTTTCATGACTTGATAGGTCAGGACACACAGTAGGATGCAAAATAAAAACAATCTGTGTGAAACAAACTTCAAGGAACCTGCGGTATGGATTAACGCATGCCTCCCGGTATGGACATGAGGACGACTAGAAGTGGTGGGTGACGTGTCGTGTACAATGTTGCCAGGTTAGGAGAGAGAAACAAGCACCCAGAGGAAAACAAGCCCAAAAGAAGCATGGGCACTTTAAACCTAATAGCTAATATACTGTATACATACATCGACTATTTGGAAAATAGCCGATCTACAAGCTCACAACGCTTTTTTTCTTTTTAAATAATAATTTTGGAACATTTTGGAAACATTTTAACAACACAACTCTTGCATGGGGCGGGGGGGGGGGGGGTGTCCCTGTCACAAAATGTAAAATGTTTCAGAACCACTGGTTAAACAAAATTAGGAAAACAAGCCCAAAAAACCGCAACCACCAATATTACAAGCAACTTTAGAGAAAAAGAAGCCCAAAGTCGCTTATAATAAGCAGACATGGCGATTGGCGACGCTGGAAGATGTGTTCTTCGTCGTGTTCCAGCAGGATGCAGACATTGCGCTGTACAGGAAGTACCGGAACCATTTAGTCTACGGACACAGGAAGTAGCCTCACATCCGCGTCCGGTTCCACAAGTTCCTGTTAAAATCTATTTTTAACTCTATGGTTGAAAAAATAGTTTAAACTTCCATTTATTTTTAAATGCAGACTGATCATTGCTGCCGTGGCCCATCAGTTTGTCCTTTGAAAAGTATGGCCCGAGGCCATGCACTGCATTTGGGACCTGCACTGTCCCCAACTGACTTTACTATTTTCTGGGCTCTACCTTTTTATGTTTTAGACCAGTCTTTTTCTTTTTTTTTTAACCCATTAAGACCTGAGGCAGATTCTACAAATGACTTATAGCATAGTAGTTACAGTAGATCTCACACTTTTTCTTAATTCAAAATTATTGAACATTCAAAATGATCAATGATGATCAAGATTTTCCAAAAATGTTCAAAAATAGCAGATGTGCAAGCTTGCAGCGTGGCACAAAGTGACAAGCTGTGAGCTTGTAGATCTGCTATTTTTGAATAGTCAACGCTAAAATCTAAAATGACACGGATGCTTTCCAAGTATTAATGGGTTTATTTTTGTATTATTCTCCCCATCCTCAAGTCCCGAGGCTGATTAGTCCAGGGCTGAGCGATATGAACTTTTGACTTGGCAATTAGTAAACACAAATACATTATTTTGTGAAACTGATATCACTGATAGTTATGTATAGACCAATTATTTGTTTACCAACATTGAGACTGGACGCACAGGTGATTGTTTCACGCAATCAATTCTCAACCTGTTGTTTCGGGGTGCGCTGATTTCAGCACACCCCAACCCCCTCGTGTGTGTTGGCTAGTGAGGCGCGTCCTAGCGAGACCTGATAGAATGGGTTTCATTGCTCGCATACTGGTTGCACGCATACTGGTTCTTATCAGTGTGACGTCGTCTGTTAAGGGGTCTATTGGCCTTCCTGCCCTGGCATTTGGCCTTTGTACCCTCAAAAGCTTTACAAGTAGCCTTGCCCCTAAAATGACGGGTCTTCAACTTCACCCTACTCCTCTGGGTGTAGTTTGAACCGCTCTCTGTAGACCCCTTTTGAGCATCTTCCATCCCATCAGGCAGTGATGCAGCCAGTCAGGATGGTGCACCTGCAGAAGATAGAGTATCCTGATTCCTGTGTAGTTCATACCAGACCTGTTCTCTGTAGACCTTCTCATCTTCGAGGATGATGATGTCGTCTGTAATCTTTAGGCTGGCGGTTGAGCTCTCTCTCGCCAGTGAGGAGTACTGGAGGGGGCTGACTGAGCACTCATCCTGAAGGGGCCCTGTACGAGACAGTGTGCTTCCTCACCGCAGGCCAAGTACCTTGATTCGCTAATATTTTTCAAATCGGGTCAATGACAACAGTCATTTTGTTTAGCAATTTATAATCGCAGAGCAATCGTGCAAAAAATCCAAAATTACAGCAATTAACACGTTTTAAACTTTTATCTGAAATATTAACTATTATATTACATCGGAATACAAATGTGGGGCCGATGCTTACATAATCAAGAAGAAAACTGAGGTAGTAACATTACAAAATGCAGCAGCATCCAATAAGACCTTACTAGTCTCCAATGACATTTTCTCCTCAGCCTCGCTTGTAGTTCTCCACCTGTGGACAGTAGATGGAGACACAAGCTAGGGTTGCACAGCATTGATTTACAATGGCCACACACACACACCATTAGCTAAACACCATTCAGGATTTTGAGAACATAAAAAAAAGCATAGGTTAGACACATTATAGCCACTTACATTATCACAGTTTATTAACAGAACAGTGCTGCTCCCTGTCTTTTGTCAACTCAATAAATGGCCACAATTTAGTTTTCAGTAAACCAATTACTTCCCATTGACAAATGTATTACCTGGATTACATGGCTAATTAATAAGACCACGAATGCTGCACATAAAAAAAAAAAAAAAAAAAAAAAAATAGCAAGTCACATAATATTGCAAATAGTTTATTTCCAACTGGTACTAAAATGTGTAAATAAAGCAAAAACCACACTAAGGCATGACAAAAGACAGACAATAAATATATCAAATGTAACTATATCAAGTCAATTTAAATATGGTGATAGCATGTTGGAGCATGTTGGAGCCTGTTGTCTTCAATAAGACATCTCATTGATATGCTTAAATTACAATCTAATTATCAGTATCATGTTCTGTCTTATTGAGTTTATGACAATTTAAACATTCAAGCAGTAGAATTGGGGTAATCTACCAACATACAGGGTATGTATAAACATTTCACTTCAGTCTGTAACCCTTTAACAATGAATAATAATAATTAAGAAGAGAAATAGCTTCCATTAATGTAACAGAAAACACCAACACGTGATTTGGGATGAGCCATTTTGTGGCTAAGATGTAGCAACTTACATACCCATACCCACTGTATGGATACAAACCTACAAAACTCACTTTATGAAAACTAGGTTGGCATCACAACCTCTAAAACATCAGTCAACATCATTCTTCTGTGCCCTTACATACTAGTTACAAATATATCCTACACTAACCACTACCTGTCTTCCACTTCTACATACCATGAACTGAGATTGACACATTCAGCATTCATTATTATTATTATTATTATTATTATTATTATAAATCATTGATTCATTAGGTGACATTTACTATAAGTGGAGGGATTTTGCATAACATTCTAAGGATTTCCCCCTCCCCATCCTTGAGTCCAATCTACATACTGTCATTATGTTATTACAACAAATCCAACATGGACACATCTAAAAGCCATTGCAACCAGTTACAAATTGAGATTTGATAACTGACACATTGATGTCATTTTAAATCCAAACACTGAAGGTCTGTCTCCCCGTCTCTTGGAACATAAAGGATAAAAAAAGCAACATGGCTCTAAAAATAAAAAACCCACAACACTTGTCCATGGCAGTTCACCTTAGGGGTCATTGGGAGCCATGGGAATCCCTGCAATAGCCCATCCATGTTCCTTCACTGAGGTAGGTTCGTGCATTTGGCCGTTTCTAGCTCCACACTGGAGAGGAAACGTTTGGCTAGCCGGCGGCAGTCGTAGCTCAGCTCTGTGGTGAAGACAGCTCGGGTTTGCTTGGGATAGACAATGGTGGTACTTTGAAAGCGCTGGGCCCGCTGACAGGGCTGGAAGACCAGCTGTGTCTTGTAGCGGCGCCAGGTGCTGTGCGGCAGGGTCATAACAGTCTGGCTGCAGTGCTCCAGGCTCTGGCCTCTTGGTTGGAGGGCCACATCTTGGATGAAATGGCGCTTTGAGTCATAGTGCACTGAAGAGGTATATCTGCAGGGGGTGGGGAGGAGATACAAGCCCCAATGTTAGTTGTCATAGCCCATGTGAAAGAAAAACAGTGACACTGACTGGGTGATGCCAGTATGATATCATATTATGCCATATAACAACCTTGTTCATCATCCAGGTCAGTAGGCTAATAAAAACCAGACCTACCTTATTTCCTTGGGAGGTAATGGATCCAGTGCTATACCCTCTCCATAGGACAACGGGTGCAGCTGGGGGGGAGATCCAATAGGTACAATTGTAACCTGCCATGCAAAGTCAGCCCACAGTCACAAGAGCTGCAACTTAATTGGACCTAAATGGTAGCCACTGACGTCACGTGACCACACGTACAGTAGTAGACTACGCTGTAGTGTATACCATAGTAGCCTCACAAAAGTTCCAACACGTTTAACATCATGAATTAACTTTGCCTCGGCAAATCAGCAAAACACATCACACTATACTATCATAGCGTTGTAAGTTAACGCTATACGCCAACTCTGCAGAGGAGATACAGAGACAAACACGTTATCGTGTTTGCTTTATCACAATGTAGTCAGAACCTCTCCCTCTCTGAGATGAGGTTCCACAGCGTCGGGTGGCAGCAGAGTGCGACACCGGCCAATATGGTTGATTCTTACCTTTTTCCGCACATCGTATCCAAAAAGTAAAGGTCATTCCCTCTGCTCTCAGATGTTTTACATTTTAGCGGTCAAGAAAGTTTTACTGACGGGTTGAAACAAGCGTTTAAATGGTTTTTTTTTGTCAGCCTGTGGCCAATCAACCCCCGTCCGCATGCGCAGTACTGCTTACGTTAAGGTTGCATTGGGAACATGGCACATGCAGACTAAAAAAGCAATTTAAACGCTTGTTTCAACCAGTCGGTAAAACATTTCTTGACCGCTAAAATGTATAACATCTGAGAGCAAGGGGGAATACCTTTACTTTTTGGATACAATGTGCGTAAAATTAAGAATCAACAATAATTGGCCAATTTTCGCCGGTGTCGCACTCTGCCGGCACCCTACGCCGCGGAACATCATCTCGGAGCTACATAGCGGAGGGAGAGGTTCCAAATGGGGCTACGCTATACCCCAACTATGCATAAGA
Organism: Gymnoscopelus microlampas; assembly: GCF_963454915.1. Classification (NCBI taxonomy): domain Eukaryota; kingdom Metazoa; phylum Chordata; class Actinopteri; order Myctophiformes; family Myctophidae; genus Gymnoscopelus; species Gymnoscopelus microlampas. The sequence goes on from NC_139945.1 coordinate 52,194,701, forward strand.
GATGCAGAGATAAACACGTTCTCGTGTTCGCTTTATCACAATGTAGTCAGAACCGTGATTACCTACCAGGGAAGCCCTTGGATCGTCCCTCTCCGCTTGGCCCCCAGGCAGTAGCCAGGATGAGGCGCTGGGACTGGGGCTGGGAGGCAGTCCGGAGTCCGGGCTGTCCAGTAACCGCTCGGCTTTGCAGCTCATGTCCAGCGGGTCGTCTTCGCATACATTTGGCAAGTTTAGCCTGCCCACCATTTCTATTTAAAAAGAGGCGAAAAGTTGCCAAACCAACACAAGCCTTGGATTTCGAAATGTTTGCAATTTCCTCCTGCAGGCTGCACTTTAAAACTAGTTTAGTTTTGGTTCCGCGTATACGGGGTCCCACGGGGCCCTATCGGTCGCGCTAACGCCACAAGACCACGCACTGCAGCTATTCTGCAACGACGAACTAACTTCACCCACACCGGTTTGCAACGTTATTTCCAGCTGTCACTAATAATCCAGTTTCTGCAAAACAGTTAAACACCAAAACCACGTGCTTCAGTCTCATCGAACCTCCAGCAGCAGTAATATGCTGCACTGAAAACACCAACACGGAGCTGAGAGCAAGGACTGCAGCTCTGAAGTCTGAAGATGCCAACGTTCATTAATTCTGCAGGCGTGTCATCGGAGAAGGCATCTGAGGTTGTCCCGCCTGCTGCTTGTCTTCACATTTCTCCTCCCTGAAAAGGTCTCATTGTTTTGCAGGAAAATGGGAGCAGGAACGCCTTTAAAGTCCTCTCCTCGCAGCTGATTGGGGTGGGGGGAGATCACAACATAGGAATTGTCCCAGCCTCCGTTAAAATAGCCTACATTCATGATTTTAAATGTCATTTTAGAAAACGTGCGCAACTACCAAGTAAACAAATAAAAATAAAGTGGGCCGCGCACCAGAGACGACATACAGCAAAACTTTAATAGTGTTTCTCAGCAATTGCCACATGTCTACAATTCAGGAAAGAAAAGAAACACATAATGTTACTTAATATTTCAGCCGATAGCAGGAATGTGTACATCAAATGCAATAGCATTATATATTAATTTGATAAATCGACTTAAAAAAGTAAGAGGCACTCCAAGCTACAGAACCACGCAATCCTTAAAAACATCAAGTATGATGACAAAATGACACCTTCCTGCATCCTGCCTCAAATTGAAGGCACAGGAAAAGCTTGATAAACTAGCCAGACAAGCTACAAGATGTATAACCTATTAGGCCCATCATGTTTTTCTGTGACTTCTTTATACTTTTTTCTTGACCAAACAAGATGATCTTAATCAAATTACAGTGAATTCTGAAGGTGTGCCACATCAGCAGGGTTGATTAAATATAGCAACAAGACAGGTATACCTCTTCCTTTTTTTAAAACAATGAAACAAGCCCACTGCCCATCAATTTAAGAGACAGTAAACCATTATGTCATTACAGATTATCTAGCAATACTTGCGAGATATACAGACACAAAACAAACACAGATACATGTCATTCATAAGAAAGGGCCCAAGTTAAAAGACTTTGGCTGGATGGTTCTAATTTCTAAATCAACCTGGGGGAGTTTCAAAAGCCAAGACAAAATAATGTCATCATGTCTAACTGAGCAGGCAGGAAATCCATAGATCCTTTTGGTCCCAGACCCAGGGGCTTGGAACCATGGACCAGGAGACAGAGTTGCATTGTGAAACATCATTCACCCACTACCCACTCCTATGGAATATGTCCACCTTTAATGATGTAGATTGACATGCAAACTGTATGTCCTTCCTTGACATAAACATAGCAAAGAGAGACCAAAGTAACCATAGATAAGAGACTCACGAGGAGATTCAGAGCACATTCGCCTTCATTAAGGTCAACCCTGTCTTCTGTCATCATTCTTACTGGGATATGGGCCAGACAAGCTCTCAGAAGAACCATATTTAGATTGCTCTTCATTCAGTCTTCCAAGTGCAAATGCTTTGTGCTGCAATGTATTGAATGCATGATGTACAGCAGATTTTACAAAGTGACAAGCTCAGGCTTTAGCTGTCCTGTACAGTACTTCAAGGGCTTGATATACTTCATCGCACGCAGATCTACAAGCTCATAACACGTCGCGCCGTTTTGAAGTATAAATCTGGCTTCAGAGCTAGGCTCTGTTCTTCAGTATATGAGCAGAGAAGATATGACTGCTCAGAAGTACTGATAAGGGGCAAAGGCATTAGTGTCATGAAAAAGAAAGGTGATAAATTACACAAGTACCAACAGCATGTTTCAGATAAGGAAGTTCCTTCGTTTGTTCCAACTGTGACTAGGGTTCATATGAATATTAGTAAGAAAGATGACATATTTTTCCTCTGTATGCAATACTCTGAACGGGGTGGCACAAAGCTTTGGTGATGAATAACTGGAGCCAGACAGAGGAAGGACTGTTCCAGCTTGCGGCCACTGAGCTTTCTGTTCACTATGTGGTTGTTCAAAGTCTTTTCTTGATTAGCTTCTCTAGTTTGCGGATGCGCGAGGACTCTTGCTCAGGGGTCGGGGTGCTGAACGAAAGAGAGGGGCCGCCATCGGCCCCGGACGGAGGGGTGGGTAGCCTCTGTCTGAACAGGTCCAGCATGCTGCTCTGTTCACTGCGCTTCAAACCCTACACGCACACGCACACACACACACACACACACACACACACACACACACACACACACAGTTGCAACATAAATTACTAAAGAAGTTCATGAAACATCCAGTTAAGAGGTGCAACAAGCCACTGAAAGTGATACAATCAATCGACAATAAGTAACTTGCACAAAGAGTTACACAAGTATAACACAATGATAGGCAGCTACGTAATACATACGCAGAGGGACAGGAAAACATCACTACAGTAACATTGTAGAAAGCAGGAGCGAGAAAGAACATCTAACCAAACCAACTAACCTTCATGTCCAGGATCTTCTGGAAGGTCTCAGGGTTACCATCAGCCAGAAGCTTGATATAGTTATCAACAAACACCACCGGAGGTTCATGTGGGGCCATCACCACCTGAAAAAGGAACGAGAAACCAATCCATCAGTATGCCTAATACATGAACATTTTCTAATACTTGGGTTTAATGTGAGCAACCATAAGCCCCCCACCCCCCACCCTTCCTGTGAACCATCATGGGACGACCAAAGAGATCTTTAAATGATCCCACATGGGGCTGAGGCAAGGACCAAATAGGAAGAGGGGGTGGGAGCATGGAGGTATAACATACAGTGTGCAAGTGGTTAAAGCTGCAAACAAAAAGCCAAGACTATGGAGCTATATTTAGGACCCCCTTATTCTTTTTTACAAGTCAATTACTCCATGCATGAGTGGATAAGAATTAGCCTCACCGGTAATTCTTTTGGGTCTATAATGAGAGAGTCTGGGCAAAAATTGACCTTAGTTGAGACCAGACAAGAAAGTTAGAAATGTGGAAGAACCCCCCACCCCCCACCGCAAGAACAGAGTGAAATGTGGAAAACGTGGATCGGGTAGCACAGAGTGGAGAGAGAGCACCCAGCCGCAACAAAGCAGACAAACCAACACATGGTTGACAGATACCGTTGGAGGTGGAAAGATGTTGGAACCACCCCCATGTTGTGGGATGGATCATACTACTCTCTTTTTGCACTACAAATGCAGAGGACCCTTACGGGTCAATTTTTACACTCTCTGGGTTAAAATGATACTCCAGATTGTACAGCATAGGGACAAGGGGACGAGAAACTATGAATAAGGAATAAAGACCACAGGGAGAGGAGAGGGAAGGCTCAGGATTGTGTGGAATTCTTTGGTTCCTTCCTATCGCTGTCGACTGAGTGATTTACTTAGCAACTGTCCTGGAGCAAGGCCAAGGGGAAAGGCCTGCAGGGAGACCTTGTTGTAGTTAGCTGCCTCGTAAAAAAAAGAAAAAAATGGGACAGAAAGGGGGGAGAACTAAAGAATGAGATAGGCTTAAAAATGAGAGAGAAAGAGAGGGAAAGCAAGAAAACACAAGAGCAGAGACAGAAAGAGCAACAGCTCGAGGGGGAAAAAATGTGCAGGCTGAACCAAGGGTGGGGAAGAGGTTGCCTTTCCAACAGTCCTAAGAAGAGAGAGCTTCAGAGGTGGGAGAGGGCTGGGGCTGTGGTGGGCAGGGCTGGGAGAGCGTGGAAAACAGCCACGTCTCACGGGCCTCACACTGGCCAAGAGAGGCCTCCTTAAGGCTAATTTATGCTTCATCGCACAACTCTTTTACTTGTCAAAAATTCTGCATTTCGTCACTTGTCGCAGGGGTCATGCGAGGCAGTCTAAATGACCCTGTAATCAGACAGACAGAAACAAACCTATGCACTCTGTGCACATCTATGCTTTTGATCGTACAGGAGACAGCTCATCACTGTGTTTATCATCCAAACTAGGCCTTTTGATGACAACTGCATGGATATAAACATTCGGAGTATGGTATCTCACTTATTCGGAAAACTCAAAATGTCGTCTGTAACTATTCTCAGACTTGAAAAACAAGCAAAGAAAAGGGACATATGATGACAATATATCAACAATGCATATATTTTACTAAATTTAACCAACAGTGTGTGGCAACTAACTGCAAGGGAAAACTACCATTCAAAATCCCAAAGTGCAGGAATTTCATCCCATTAGCTATATTTTGCTGTGGTGTGAAATATATTGAGTTAATTGTATAACATGCATGTAATACAAAAAAAAAGCCTGTCTAAAGATTGATAGTAAAAAAAAAGAGAAAAACTATTTTAATTTAATTAATTGTCAAATTTAGAAGATTTGCATGAAAATCCCATGTAGCTTTCCTTTTCAGGTTTTCTTAAACTCCTCAAAGTAGTATTCATAGTAGGAAAGACAAATTTAAAGAGATCTTTCAATCATAGCATTTGAACGCCATTATTTGTTAGCCAGAGTTACCAAGATTTCTTTTCAAGTAACCGCTGTCAGTGAGGTTAGATGGGATACTGGCTATCGACTCTATAGGCTTCTCTTTCACCAGATGTAGCCGACTCAAGGTGGAAGTAATTACCTGTGAGGCTCCTTAGTGCTGCAGCTGATTGCCAAAATATTAGGCAGATTGTAAAACTCTCTTCACTCATATGGCCTTTCACTCGTCAAGACTGGAAACTAACCAATATCTTTTTAAACCTCTTTCAATCTTACACACTGTTTTACATCGATTGCGATCTGCACAAATTAGCGCCAGATCGATATATATATATATTTTTTTACAAAATATCAATCAAAAGATTGATAATCTGTGGACTAGGACTCTCCAAAATCTGGATCGGACTGAACAATCTGGCGTTGGTCGGGCTCTAGTGCAAACCGACCCCACAGGAACTCCTTCTGCACTTTATGCTACCATTTAGCATGTATCTATCGAGGGGCAAGCCCCCTTCGCTAGAATTGAAGCTCAATTCCGGGTTCTCGTTTAGCCTGTTGTTTAATGGCCCAGAAGATGTTGCTATTTCACCTTCTACCGTTTGCAATACATTATAATCTCAATAGAAGTCAATGAGGTTTTGGGCGAACTTTACACTTGATTTTATTTCCTTAGTAAACCTTTTCATAAACACTTTGTTTTAAATCACTAGTTTGAAGTATTTTTTAAATCATCATGATATGCGTTTAGTAAATTATGGTCCCATTCATTTTCAAATTAATGATAAAGTAGGGTATTGTTCTAGGGTTTCTACTGGTTCTACCGAGTGAAGACCCACCCTCGCTTGCAGCCAATAGCATTAATTTCCGGTTGCATTTCGGACCGGATATAGAAAGATGGCTGATTTTAATAGGCTTCATTTACGGTCTATAGAAACCAATGGCGTAACGTTACCCATACTCTTAAAGACTATAGAGCAAGACACTGAACCCCTAACTGCTTCTGATGAGAAGGTTTGTGCCTTATACAGTTGCCTCTGCAGTTGTCGTCGGTGTGTGAATGAGTGAGACATGCATTGTAAATCGCTTTGAGTGGTTGGAAGACTAGTAAGGCGCTATATAAATGCAGTCCTTTTACCATAAGTTACCATAATTGCAGTCCATTCCATAAGTTCTGAAAATTGAGCTAAAATGACCTACTTTCAAGCTAATTATTCATGGTTTACAGGAACACGTATGCGGTATCAATGTCTGTCAAATCTACCAATTTGTCTGTCCATGTCATATAACCACCAATTGCTAAATCATCCTTGGTCAAGGTCATGGTGATTCATGTAGCAAGATACACGCTGTATCCATAAGGTATGGTATCTACTTTTCTTGTGTACTACTAGGGAAGGTATTTGAATGGCTGTGTCCCCAGCAGAAATAAATGCTTCCAGCTAAGACATAATTTGAAGGCAGGACAGCATCAAGGTCAGTCCCATTCAGAGGGAAATGTAAAATGCTGCCCACAAACTAAGGTGCCTTCATCTGGCTGATTTTAAAGGCAGCATCAGAATATCATATCCCACAGTAGGATGTCCCACAATTCTGTGCTGACAATAACGTCACTTATGTTTTATTTTAAAGCTTAATGGGCCGTGCTTATGTGTGAGCTGTGAAACTGTTCAAGTTCATGACAAGCTTCATGCCTTGGAATCCTGTGTCAATCGCGCTTGTGTAGTAGTAGCCGGTTCGGCACTGAGAACATCCCAGCAGAGGCGATCACTTGGCGTTTGTTGCGACCGTAGGTCGCATTTACTATAGAAACCTGCTCCAGGTGTCCGTCCGTCACCCCGTCCCTCCGTCACACACGTCCCGTCACACACGTCCCGTCACACTTTTGCCCTGCTCATATCTCCGCACCCGTTGCCCCGATCCATGCCAGATTTTGCACACACACTCCTTACCTGCCAAACTACACCCTCCAAGGACCCCCGGAGCTCCAGGGACCCCCAGCTGCCTCGGGGACCCCCAAGTGTAAAAAATGAGCACATGTGGACAAATTACCAAATGACCACCCCAACGGGGCTGCTCACGGGGCATTCCCGGGGACCACCCACTCCTGGTGCTCCAGAACGGATGCAAAAGTGGTGGCGCCCCCAGTGGAGGACCCCCTGCCACTGCAGCTCACATAAAATGCCGTAACTCGGGCTAGGAGCGTCCGGGAGAGCCGCGGCCTGTACCTATTCGTCCGCCAAGGCAACGCGGACACCCCACCCCTAATTTCTCACATGGCCTCTTCTAGCGCCACCTTCAGGCCGCTTTTCACAACACATTTTTGCCCACTACTCCTACAGTTTGGCCCCTAAAAACACGCAAATTGCTACACACTACACAGTATGTGTACACTCATGTCATCAACATGCCTGCCACCACATTTCTTAGACCACCAAACAAAACTATACATTGCCCACACAACTAGGAACCAATCGCCGTTACAGCCCTCTTCTGTATACATGTGACCTACGGTCGCTTATCTCCCGATTAGGGAGTCTTACTGGTATTCAGAATCAGTGGGCTGGTATTTATATTAAATGATGTGTCCCGGCTACAACTGAACTGCACACATAAGCGCATCTTCTTTGCTGGCTTAACAGCTGCAAAGAAAATGGTAGCTACAAGGTGGAAACCTCCTCATACTCTAACTTTTCGCCAATGGGCTTTAACTTTTTTAGATATTGTTTATTTGGAGTTGTCAACGGCAAGGTTACATGGAGCAAATGAGAAAAACATTGATATGTGGTCTAACGTTGCAGATAAGATTAAAGACTTGGTTTAAATGTTGTATAACAGTGTTATGACATTGCACAGGTATATGCATAGTGTTTGATCCTTACATTTTGGGACATTGTTGGTCCGGGGAGGGGTGGGTGGGTTTATTTTTATTTTTATTATTATGGTTTCTGTTTTAAGTTGTTTGTATCTTGTTTTTGTTGTTAAAAAATGTATTCATTTAAAATGTGATTGTACTTTTGACATAATAAAAACAATTAAAACAAAAAAACAAACAATAAAAACAATAACAAAAAAAAAAAAAGAATCAGTGGGTTGGTGCTGATGTATTGTACAATGTGAAGGTCCCTTCAATGTATGGCAGGCCAAAGGGAAAGCATGCAAATTCATTGAAGGCATTCCTCCAGGGGACATTATTTGTATTATTATCATTATGTTTGGTATTGGCAATTATGCAGCCGATTTTTTTAATTTAAAAAATAGCTACAAGCTCTAATTGAAGAGCTGTAGATTCAGTTTATGTGTTTTATATTTACTTGCTTGCTTGTTCATTGTATAATTATAGTCATGGTACAATTACATATATTTCTTAAATAATGAAGCTTAATATATGTCTTTTCTTCTTGTGCCATTTTTCATTCTGTCCTGTATTTAACAAATATATGAGAATGGCAGCAAGTCTAAATTACGCATCTAGAAAACTCAACTAGAACTTGCTATATAAAGTATTATTACGTAGTATTTACATCGGACAACAGCGATGGCTTTATTCTATCTCAGCCATACAACCAACGAAACTTGTTCTAGTGGTCTAGCAGCAAGAAATGAGCTCCAAGTCTCTGCAGCAATGATTTTAAAATTCCTTTAACCATCTCTGAACCACCTGAATCTTTCATTACTGATCCATCGAGTATGGAGTTACATTTGGTAGTGGAGGCAGGGCAGGGGTAGCATGATCAAAACAGTTCTGACTGCTACCAAAAAACGTATATAAAGAGAAGTAACTCTCATTCTGCTGCTGCAGGTGATATTGAGCATGGAGAGTACACAATGACTTGAACAAGTTAAAAGTACTGGATTGATACGTAATCACTCAACTGAAAATTCATGCCAATATTTGAGTTCTTCATTATAAACTATTTCAGCATCTTAAAACTCCCAGACATTTCTGAAGGAAAAGGCACTCACCAACGCCTAGCGTTAAAGACTATAGGGCATGTTCAGTGAAAACTATGGGCTACCTCTCAGAGAGGTTATGGCGCTACTAACATCAAGGCTGCCTCACAACAAAAAACAGGAAAAAGAAAAAGGGAGGACTCTACAGGGAACCTAAGGACAAGCCAAAGACAGGCGGGTGTGTGCTGTGTGAGTCTGTCTGTCTATCTATATATATATGTGTGTGTTTCCATACAAGCATCTGTACAGTATAAGCTCCAGGGAGGGGTGATCAGGGTGGGGTTAAGCTATGGCAGCCACATACCACTATCCACTAGCGTCCCGTGGGGTAAACCTAGGGCAAGGCTGCATTCAAATTCTGTTTCTCTTCTTTAATGAACAAACAACAAACAAGGCCAAACACAGATAAGCGACGCACGCAAATGTTTCCTACGGTTTGTATGGGTACATAACTGTGAATAGATGGCTGCATCCCCTACCCCCTCACACCTTCCCACTGAAGCTGGACCACTCGCTGTGCATGAGAACATGTGCATGTTCTTCCTTGCCCTGACTCACTCATTTAAATCAAATACACGGTAAAATCCTCAGTGCAAATGTAACTCTGCAAGTGTACAAACTGATTCACTCAGTTACAAATGACTAAATGAACACTGAGGGTTTTACTGCGTAGGTGCTTAACCTCAACTAATTTTCCAGACCTTTCCTAATGTGAGGTGTATTTGTTTATAGGAACATAAAATGCTATTCTCAGTGAGGTTAAGGACCAATTAAAAGATTACTCTTCCCAAAATGACTTCAAATGATTACCTGTTCTATCCACAGTATTTTAACAATTGCTTGGAAGTTCTGAAATTGAAATTAGTTTAGGTTAATTCTATTTCAGATTTGCACTTGGTTTCCCACTGAAATTAACCATCTAAATATATATAATTAAGGAGTGATATTTGAAAAGGAACCTGAAAATAAATTATGGTAGTAAAAATGTGTTTATCAGCAGTGCAATTCATGGGTTCTTAAGTCACATAGCAGCATAATTGTTACAGCTAACAGCTGCTAACAACTAATACACTAAAAAAGAGGGCCTAATAAAACAAGACAATTCACCAAAATAACACTTTTACTGTTTTTTTTTTATATACGAGTAGTAGTATATCTTCATTTTATCATGTCAACGAATGTGATGCTTCAAAAATGGGGAAGAGGGTCATAATATTTGTTTGCTGGTAAGATAAAGCTATCATTAGTCAAAGTTTCACATTATCAGTGGAATATTGCTGACACACCCACATCAGGAAAGCCACATACATCCACAGCAACGGTTTAGGCTCATAATAGCTACTTCTTTGCGCTGATGGGAGATTTTCTTAGCGCCTGTATGGAACTCGGAGAAAACACTATACCGGGTAGTTATGGGCAGAGCGTGCCAGTTAACTACCCTCAAACTAGAGGCCAGAGTGAGTTAAAATTGTTTTTTCTTTTCATCTAACCAAAGACGGTTGACTTGATGACACACAATGACAGACATACACACACACACACACACACACACACACACACACACACACACACACACACACACACACACACACACACACACACACACACACACACACACACACACACACACACACACACACACACACACACACACACACACACACACGCTCGCTCTTGAACAGCCACACCCTGACTCACATGTATATCGTCACTGTCGGGCTGTTACGACCCTTATTCTAGGGGTAAAGGAAGTAACATAATGACCGAGTAACAGGGGCAGAAGCTTTGTATGTCTCTATATGTCAGATATTTCCCCCCCATAAATTCATGCCCTATATTTTATACATTGTCATAATATGACAGTTTGTTGTGAAAAAGTTGTGAAAATAGACGATCTTCAGGCTCACAATGTGTAGTGAGCCATGACATGCCAGGTTGAAAGTAGTTAAGTGTGTCTGTGTGTTTTATAAATATTTAACCAATGAAATGCATTAACAGGAGCTTGTGACTAAATAATAACTACAACATGGAACATAGGTTCTTTTTAAATAATCTTTGCGCTTCAGCCTATACGATGAACCAGCAAAAACAGTTTGATAACAGTATTGAAATAAGCTATCAAAACGTTCTTTTCCCATTTCCTGAAAAGTAACAGTTTTGGACAGATTTCAGCGATCATATCAATTTATGACATGGAGGTTCTTGGTTCAACCAGTACAATTCCATTTAGTTTTAGTAAAAGTTTCGTTGATTAAATCTACAGTTGATTTAGTCGACTACAATGTATTTTGGGCAGGCCTTGATGTTGTTGTAATGCCTGATTTATCTTAGCTGTGTGTCGGAAATAGCAGATCTACAAGCTCACAACGCGTCGTGCTGCGGCACGTTGTGAGCTTGTAGATCTGCTATTTTCGAAGCGTGACACCCGCACGCAACCAAGCATAAAATGACTTGTCTTAGTTATACTGGATCTCTTCTCCACTAGTCCTTCCCTAACATTTTAGTCTAGCTTTTATTTTTGGACGGAATTGTCCGTATATTTAGTCATGGTTTTAGTCATCATAGCTTAGTTTTTATGTAGTTTTAGTCAGTGAAAAAATGTAGTTGACGAACATTCTTCGTCATAGTTTTAGTCGACAAAATTAACACTGGGTTCAACCACAGTCTACTGGGGTGGTTCTGACCTTGAGGATCATCTCTGCACGGGTCATGCCTTTCACCACTATCTTGGTATAGCTGGCGGGCGCCTTGCGGAGCACCTGGGAACCTATAGAAGGCAGGTCCAGCAGGACTGTCTTCAGGGAGTGGGTGTCTAGGAGGAGCTGGTGGAGGTCGGACACACAACAACAAGAACTCCATTAATGCTCTGCCTTGGCATGATGTTGGTTAAGGTTTAGTAAGGCATCATGAGAATACCATATACCGTACATGTTCTGCAGTGCTGCAGAATGTGATATTAATGCTGCACATACAGTATGTCAACCTCTGAAGAAAGTGCAGATCATCGATTATAGTACAATACATGCAATTCTTGTGCAAGGTCTTAAAATTGTACATTTGTAATATTCACAATAATAGCCGCATGAGGAGGATAAGGATGATGAACAGAAACTGATCTTACCTGTTCAGCTCCTACCATGCTGATAGGCTTACATCTAAACAAGTGGTTGATGAATTTAGGAATGAAGGAGCTAGTGGGAGAGAGAGAAAGAGAGAAACCATCAGCTTCATGCAATTTACACAGTGTGTAAATTGCGTGCGTGTGTGTGTGTGTGTGTGTGCACGTTCGTACTTTGTAAATTTGATGCAGAACTGAGTGAAGTATTTGCGCGTGGAGGCCAGGTTGTCCCTGATGATGGGCACATTCTGCTTAATGTGCATGATGACCGATGTGACGTATGGACTCTGGTCGCCCACGTGTTCCACACTCTGCCACGGCATCTGGATGTACACCGCAAAGACCAAACGTTACACACTGCAGCATATACAGCAAAACCCTCAGAGTTTATTTAACACTGAATGTAACAATTCAAGTTAATCATTTAAAAGGTCCTGATGAAGTGCGACGAATAAACAATCCAAAAAGGTGTCGGAGATTAACTCGCAAACTATTTGTGCCGGTTAGCTCAGTCGGTAGAGCACTCGCCTTTGGACTTGAAGGATTTGGGTTTGATCCCGGGCATTGCCAACTCAGCTTATGAGTAGCACACCTTGGTTGTGCAGTAACTACTGGGAGCCAATGATATGTGTTGCACTCCACCTCAGCAATCCATCTCCCAGGGGTCAAGCGCATCGAAAAAGGACAGGACGTCAACAAACTGACATGAGAGATCCACAGGAAAGCCACACTTCTCTATTAAACCCTATTAGGTCTTTTTAGGCGTAATAATGTGTGTGTGCGTGTAATGACTAATAGAAATATCTGATGCCAACTGATATCACCAAATCATTTTGAGATAATTACCTACAAAACCCATTCCTTTGACTTATGAGAGATGAGAGCATTTAACAGCAGGGGAGCTGCCGTCTCTGTATCACAATGACTCCTAGAGAACATAACGTTCAATCGTTCATACAACCATTAATTTATTAACATCTTTGTAGGCAGACATATTTGACAAATAAACCATCTAGCTTTTATTTGTCCGCAATTACTGGCAACATTATCAGACCCATAATGTTGAAAAGGTTTGGAACAACCATGTGTGTGTGTGTGTGTGTGTGTGTGTGTGTGTGTGTGTGTCTCCTACCTTGCTCATAGCAGTAAGAGCAGGGTCGCAAGCAGCGTCCAGATCATGAACCAGTAGCTGGATACTGTTGGAAATCACACTGAAAGCAACAAGATATACATCCAGTAGACATTACTACAAGACTTCAGGTTTTCATATTAGTGTGTAATCGCTTCAGCCAACTTGGCAAAGTCCAGGAAAGCAGTAAACTATATATATAAATACATGGGTGATTTTCCTTTTGGTACTTAATTGAGTGTGGCTTACGTGCTGAATGTATCCATCTCCCCAGTGAGATTGATTCTCTCCACCAGGACTTTATCTACCTTCTCTCTCAGCTTCTCTTCCAGCTATGAAACACATACAGACATATCCGATTTATTATTGTCTCCGCCAGGCCGAAAGGCATGGCGAGAGAGTATGTTTTACCCTCCGTCCGTCCGTCTGTCCGTCTGTCCGTCCGTCCGTCCGTGGACAGCTAATATCTGGCACCGTTGGCTTGATCGTGGCAAAACTGTGCACACACACTCCCTGGATGCCAATTCATACCCTCTGACCCAAAAATTTCACATGGGCTTGTTATAGCGCCACCAGGAGGCCGCTTTTGGCAAAACACCTTTTTTGACAGTACTCGTACAGAATTTGTCCAAACGTCACGCAAATCGGTACACAGTATCTCTGTAGTCATTAAACAAAACGGGTATTTCAGATTTCTCATATTCCATCCTGATTGGCTAAAAATGTCTTCCAAAGTTTGCAGGAGTGCTCCGTTTTGAACAAAATGCCTCAAATCATGAACACAGCATGCAATTTCCGTGAAATTTTGCACGCTCATTCCCATTAGGCCGAGGAAGAACTACCATTTGAAAATTTTCAAATCAGCCTCATGGTGGCGCTATAACAGGCCGATTTGTGTTTTTACCTACAATTGCACCGATATGTGTAAAACTTTGTATGCACACTCCCTAGAGGTCAAGGAAAAACCTTTGCCCTGCATTTTTCACATCTGCCTTTTATAGCGCCACCAGCAGGCCGACTTATGTAAAACACATTATTTTATACTACTCCTTCCAATTTTATCGAAATTTCACGCAAATCGGTACACATGATCTCTAGTCATGTGATCACGACGGATGTGTTTGATTTTTCATATTCCATAATGTTTGGTAAGATTGACATCTAAAGTTTGCATTATTGGCTTGTTTTGAACAAAATTCCGCAAATCATGAACTCACCGTCCAATTGTGCTCAAACTTTGCACGCACATTCACACTATGTTGAGGAATAAATGCCACCCTTTTAACATTGGCCTGTTATAGCGCCGCCAACAGGTCCAATTTAGCGAAAAACATGTTTTTAACAAAATGCCTCAAATCATGAATGCAGTCAGAGTCCGATTGTCGTGCAAGGCCTAAGAAGAAATGGCACCCTTTTCACGTTGGCCTATTATAGCGCCACCAGGAGGCCACAATAGCCTACCTGACCTGGCGGAGACCTGTGCTCCGAGGAGCACTTTTTCTAGTTTTCATTTCTTTTTTTCCCCCATATTTTCTTATGGAATATTTCACAACAGTTGAGAAAACACTGAGAGTTCAGTGCAGCACTATAGTCATTTGTGCTTTGAATTATCCTAGTTGTCATGACTAAGGCATTGTTTGTTTGTGTGTGTGTGTGTGTGTGTGTGTGTGTGTGTGTGTGTGTGTGTGTGTGTGTGTGTGTGTGTGTGTGTGTGTGTGTGTGTGTGTGTGTGTGTGTGTGTGTGTGTGTGTGTGTGTGTGTGTGTGTGTGTGTGTGTGTGTTTATTCAGTGTTGAAATCATCTAACAAGTCATTGTGAGTTACAACAAATTCTGATGAAACACACTGACCAAACATTCCACTTCCTCCACCTTGAAAATAAACTATTTACTCACAACTGTGTGTAACATGACAGATAACTACTATTATCTTCCTGAGCATAAAACAGATAGATTTATTCTTTGTAAAGTAAGATTCATTTCTTTGGGTGTGATTGAGTCTAAACACAGTTCACATTGTCTTAATAAAAGGAGGGTCTTCTCCCCTTGGTATTTTTTATTTTATTTTCCACACAGAAGCTTAATTATTATCATCATTGGCCAAAATAAACATTTTGCCAAGATAAATAACAGACCTCATATCACAATGTGAAAGTATCACTTTGAGATATCTAACAGGCATCTGGTGCATCCACTGCAACATCCTGAGCGTTCATTAATCTCTGAAAATTCTAATTGGATTTAAATGAATGCTCAGGATGCATGTGTGTGTGTGTGTGTGTGTGTGTGTGTGTGTGTGTGTGTGTGTGTGTGTGTGTGTGTGTGTGTGTGTGTGTGTGTGTGTGTGTGTGTGTGTGTGTGTGTGTGTGTGTGCATGCTTGCATTAGGGCATTCACGACTACTGATTTTTAGAAGTAGACTCCGACTCAGCAGTCGATTCATTGCGGGAGATGTATCATATTTATTCCTTCATGTTTGCTTTTTTGCGCACCATACTGATGATGGCACAACGTAACGTACAGTATCCATGAACCATGAATGTATGAAGAGAACCAATAACCACAAATCAGTGCCCGCAGCTGCATATCTGCTGTAGATATATTGCCACTGACTTATTAATAATATATATTATAATATTTTTCGTTGATGTACAGTGTCGAATAGTGGTTTAAATAGTCCAACAGTTGAATAATGAAATATTCAGTAAAAACCCTTGATTTCGTGCATACATGCATGTGTGATGTACGTGTGATGTACGCGCGCGTGTGTGTGTGTGTGTGTGTGTGTGTGTGTGTGTGTGTGTGTGTGTGTGTGTGTGTGTGTGTGTGTGTGTGCGCGCGCACACGTGCCTGTTGCGTGGTGGCCAGACAGTACTCAGCAGTGCTGAGGATGCTACAGATGAGACACAGCTCATCCACGGTGAACTTGGCTGCTTCAGAGCCTTCCTTCTCCTTCAGAAGACTGCTGATGGTAAGACCTCCAGTGTTACAACTGGTCCTAGAGAGAGAGTGAGAGACAAAGTGAGAAAGAGAAAAAGAGAGAGAGAGAGAGAGGGACGAAATAAAAAAGAAAGCAAGAAAGACAGGGTGTGAGAAAGAGGAAGAGCGAGAAGATGAGGAACAATAATTAATTGGAGGTGGTACTGTGATGCAGACAAGATATGCTAATACTGGCTCTAGAAGCACAACCCTTTCCTTTTGCCAGTCTCCCAACTGATAACTACTACCCATTTAAACTATGAGACATCAATCTATTTGCACATAATTAAGACAACCAGGCAACAAGCAGACAGGACAGCGAGATCGCTGTGCCAATGTGTCATCATTAAGGCCTCAAGCCCCATTTTCAACTTCATCGTATGATGTGTCTTGCGTTGAAAACACTTGCAATGTGTTGTGAGCTTCGTCGTCATACACAATAATCGCAAAAGCTCACAACGCGCCACATTGGCGTTGGATACTTGTAGATTGGCAATGTTCGCTACTTTTGAAGGTTGTGAAAGTCTTTCTGTGGGTTTTATGAATATTTAACCATTGAAAAGTATTCTGACTAAATAATAACTACATTGATCCATTGGAAAAGAGGTAGTTTTCTTTCTCCATTTCTACAGTTTTGGACATGAAAGGTTTCCACCTGACATGCATGTGATCTTCCAGCATGTGCATGTGAGACAGTATATACACCCACATCACAGTCAGGGTTTCTCGTGTGGCTGATGGGACAGAGATGTGTGCTATTGGTATTATGCATCGTAAACATCTCCAGATCCAAAAAACATGTGGGTACAGTGTGCTGCTCGTTTGTCAAAAGTCAATTGGAGAATAAATGGCCATTACAGAGAAAACAAACTAGTTTTGATGGACAGCAGAATATTTACAGGGATTGTTATCGAGTAAGCGTTTATCAAATGATTTATTGGAAAAGCCCAGCGGCTGAGCTTGAATGAAGGGTCACAGTAAATTTGCACATACGTAAAATGTATTCTCTGCATTTAACCCATCCTAACTATTAGGAGCCAATATAATACAGCAAGCACAGTTAGGGGTTAAGTGTCTTCCTCAGGGACACTTGAACAGAGAAAATGTATTTGCCGGTTCTGACTTGTTTCCCATTCTCTTCCATCATCTTTCTTTTTAATCATTTCCCACCTTAGTTTTCCAACAATATTGTTTTTGTTTTGAAAGCTTACATTCATCCAAATGTACTGTAAAGTCTCACCATCCTCATCCATGTAGAAATCCAAGTTTACACTAGTATTTTGTGACATTTAGGGAATGAGTTCCAGCAGCTGAAAGTGGCTTGTCACTTAATCACTAAAATCAACTGGTCCTGCTCACTGCAAGTTAATGGACTCATTTTCTGCTAGCAGCACCCACTGGAATGGGGTGCATAAGGAATGCTGAAAATGCTAGTAATAAGTCATGTTAAATTAACTGCAGGACTGACACCGTAAGCTTATATGTGCATTGAATTCTATTTCACTTCATGTTCATGTTTTGTTAATTAACATATTGTACTGAAAAACATTGTGTTGTATAGCTTCTGAAAGCAGACTGTCTATCATTCTATGATGTAATACAAATCTCTGAAGTTGGAAATGGCCCGTATTTGGTTTTGTACAAAAGGAAACAACAACACCGGCAGCGGCTCCGGTAGGAGACACAAAGAGTCTCCTTTGTGTCTCCTGCCGGAGACATTAGCATCTTTCCGCCGGTCATCAAATTATTGGCTTAGGAATGCGACAAAAACAAAGAAAGGCTTCATGGGGTGTGTAATTGATCAATCTCGGAACCCAGAGACAACTGAAAAGGAAAAACAGCGACCTCTGCTGTTCGTTCCTCCTCAGTTATACTCTGGGACAATGCCGACGTAGCACCAGTGCGCAAGGAAACCGGGGTTTAAGTCTGCCTTCACCGCTCCACTTCCGGGTGGTGCGACTACGTTTTCATTCCCACTAACAATATTTCTACACGGAACACTAACACCACTTCTCCCAGAGAACATGGATCGTTTTGGTTATAAGCCCACTTGTTTCTATGATGAAAAAGTAAGTTCAAATGTGAATATCTTTCCGTGGTTTTGTCTGCTCCGCGGACGCTATTGTTAAATTAGTTTCGGTTAGTTTCCAGTAGGGAATGATCGACGGACACGTGAATCCCGCCCACTACATTTGATTGGGTAAAGCGCGGCCTGCTTCCTGATCTCAAGGCACGCCGACTCCCACAAAGTGTGTACATGTTCTGACGAACCTTCAGGACAGATTCCAACGCAGTGCAGAATCTGTTCTTGAGAGATTAGTAATTGATAGAAAATAAGTATTAATAAGTAGTTTGGATGAACTATCCCTTTAACCCTGTTGTCCTTTATTTTGGGCATGGTATTATAGGTGAAAATGTGGCAAAAATACATGACAATGTGGTGGAAATTGCTGATGCTTAAATGGATAATGGAGTACCAAAGTCCTGATGTCAAAACCAAGCCCACAGGGTCACGGAAGTGTTTTCAGATTCAAAAATCCCATCAACGTTTTTTGTATCATAAGAACCGTTCCAAAAAAATAACAATAATAAAAAATAAATACAGTTGATAAAGTCTGTGTTTGGTGAAAATGTAATTAATTCATCTGCGACCCCGGAAGTATCACAGAAAAAGTACATTAGGAAATCACGTGATTCACTGTCCCCACTGAAGCATGTCACGCTCTGTCAAAAACATTCCCGAGATTCCTTCGAGTTTATGACATTTGTTATCAGTGTGTGCTATTTAGTGTGTTTGATGAAACAACTGAGAACTGACAATGCTACTCTCCTACAGAAAGAAAAAATCCAAAGCAACTCGACGTGACTCTGATAATGTACGTTGGTGGTGCCGGGGGGAGGCGGCATCTGTGATGGAAGATGTAGTCGTTAGGTCATTTCTATGCCTGAAATTGTAGTCGATTTGTTTAGGCGGCCCTTTATTTTCGTACTCTTTGGATAAATTCATACTTTTCTTTTTCTTTACTTTTTGTTTTGGAACACAGTTCTTAGTTTAAGCCCTATTTTATTTTCCAGCTATTTTTTGAAAGATTTTGACAAATCTTCTCTCATGGGGGTCCCTGGTACAAAATCCTTTCAAATGGGGGTCCCTAGCCAAATCGATATGAGCCTTGACATGAAAATGATTGGGAACCATTGTCATAGATGATTTCTTACTTGGGAAGGTTCCCAGAGAGGATCTTCCAGGCATATTCTCTAAGGTACTTCTGGAAGATGGTTGTGAGGGCGATCATGGGCTCTCCGGTGCTCAGCTGGGAACACTGCACCATGCACTTCTTGTAATAGACGAAGAGGTCGGCACAGCTGGGCAGGACCGCGCCACCCTCCTCCGTGCCGGCCTTCGGGGGGCCCTGCGCTCTGAAGTCGGCCACGAAGCGGTCAATCAGCTCGCCCAAATTTCTGAAGGAGCAGAGGCGAGCATGAAAGGTTGCACACAAGTTAGGGTTAGAGATTCAGTCAGTGCTGCTACAAGAGGTGATGTTTACATCATTACAAGCATCGTAATGTGGGGTTCGGGGACACCCAGGGAGCCTTGAGGGGGTAAATGAGCTAAATGATTGATAGTTAATCGCTACCATTTTACATATACAAGTAAATACAACTAGAGACTGTAGAGAGCATAAAAGAATGGCTATTTCTTTCATTCAGAGTTTCACTGTTATCACTAGACCTATAATGCATAGACGTTAAAGGAATTCTGGACCAAATGACAGACCATATCATAGATAGAAAAACTTGATTAATCCGGAGAGACATTCAGTTGTCATATGTCATCATATGTATATAAGAACAAATCATATTATCTAACCATCAACAAATCTATTCCAAGTACTTGTCAGGGTGGGGGGGGGTCCCCAGTTTAAATTTGATTATTTTGGGGGGTCGCGGCCTGAATGGTTTGGGAACCCTTGCCCTGATGCATATCAAAGTGGAGGTCCTTGAAATTGAAACGGTCGAGAATCACTGCTGTACTCAACAGGTCAGTTGTTCATGTACCAACAGGCCTGAAATGCTACTGCTCTAGGAACCGCAGCCAAGGCTAAACAAGCAGGCCACTGTTCTCTTCAGTTCTGTTCCGTTGGGGACAAGCAGATCTGGCCCGAGTTCTTTTAAGGTCTCTAAACTGAAAAGGAGGTCGGGGCCCAAGAACCGGCCACTCTGCTGTTGCCCCTGGTCACATAAACAACAGTCAACGCTCCAGTGATCCAAACACCGAGGTTTCATGGAAAAGAGAGCAGTCCCAGAGTGGCGCACCATTTCTGGGGAGACCACCGTGATGACTCGGGGGACGAAGAGGAAAAGGAGGGCATGCAATGAGGGAGAGGGAAAGAAGAAAAGAGGAGAAAAGGGAGGAGAAAATGATAGGACAAACGGGACAAGAGATAAAAGAAAAGACAGAATCTGAGTAAATGAAAGCAAGGAGTTAAGAGGAATGAAACAAAACTACAGACAGAAAGTGAAAGGGCACAAAACGAGTAAAGAGTATTTGTGTGTGTGTTTGTGTGTTGGGGGGGGGTCGTAGATCTGCTGTGACGGCAATTTTTCTATCCCTCTTTCTCAGCGTCTGTGGTCATGCAGCTAATGGGAAACATTTCTGCCTCAGTGGAGAGAGACAGAGGCAGGCAGGCAGGGAGACACACACACACACACACACACACACACACACACACACACACACACACACACACACACACACACACACACACACACACACACACACACACACACACACACACACACACACACACACACACACACACAGATGGAAACACAGAAAAGCCAATGAAGGAGAATGGAAGGGGTTTTGTTGCAGGGGCGCTGGAAAAAGGGCTTGTACATGCCAGCTTTAAACACACAACCTGCACTTAATTTGGGGTCTACCTCTACTTATCTCAATATTCTGTGTGCGTGTGTGTTTGTGTGTGTCTGTGCGTGTGCGTGTCATGTGCGTTACTCACTTATCCTGGGATTCTATGTAGACATATAAGTGAGGTTCAAAGCACTTGGACACAATGCCGTGGAAAGGGTTGTCTGGAGCTTTGGGCTTCTTGGGCTGGGAAAATGGAGGAAAATAGCAATTAATGAAACAACTGGTATTTATTAGCGGTTACTATATATTATTATATTTATTGCTCGTTCAGGTTGCGTGCATAGGTTAACAGTGCTATTTTTCATAAATCGACATATGGCGCTATAATTATGATCAGGGATAACGAGCCGATATCAAAAGGGAGTCTTGGAAATCGCATGCCAAACGATAGTAACTGAGGACACCAACCCCTGCTTTTCCATACCAACAAGATGTTAATCTCTATGGCAATTATTGTGCCAAATGATCTCAAACTAAATCGAAGTCTACTGCATATTGTCCAAGTAATGGACCAGTTCACTGCTCTGGTATCAACCGATAGGAATCAATGCTGCTAGTGAGAAGTTATGGTATGAACCAATGGAAATCAACGGTGCCAGTGAGACATTCTGATATCAATCAATAGGAATCAACGCTGACAGTGAGATTCTGGTATCTAACAATATCAATCAACACTGGCAGTGAGATCTTCCCAATCCAAGGTTGAACCAGGTCATGTGATGTCATGTCATGTGAGAGGAAGCAGGATCTAAAAAGACCCTTTATGTTTCAGAGGTCAAAGGTCACATGACTCACTCTGTCCAGATCCTCATCCTTCTCAGAGCCTGCGTCCTCTCCTGGATCCTCTTCCAGGAAGGGGTTGGTGGATTCTAGAGGGCTCTCCGGCCTCTTCTGCTAAAGAATCAAAAACAGAAAGAGCATGGAATCATCGGCCTCGGTTAGGAGTTAAATCCCCGCCAGGAGGGATCAGTACTAATAATAATTCTCAGTCTTGGAACCACGAGTTATTTCAAATTGTCTTCCATTATGACATTGTTCTCTGTTGAACTGTGGTTGCACTACTTTCTACTGCCCGACGTTCATGGGCAACATTTCTCGGGAGGCTCTGACGGAGTTGTGGCTCCAAGTAAAACAAACAAATCAATGACTGAATGTCTACATGTGCATCATGCACATTGTTATGTCAGTTTGTCTATGACAGCACATTGTGTTGCATGTGTGTATGGCCATGCTCGTGTTTGTGCCACTACCAGCCATGTCAAATTATTTTGTGGCCTGCAAATCAACCATTTCTTTGAGAGGGACACAGAGGGACATGATGTGGTATAAATATAAAATAATGGTGATAGACAAATAATAAAAAGAAAATAATACATCCAAAGAGCTTTTAAAAAGCTGCAGAGTAAAAGTATCAACCCCCCCCCAAAAAAACAACAACAACAACAACAAAAATGTATGTCATGCTGACCCTAGAGGAC
The DNA here is from genome assembly GCF_963454915.1 of Gymnoscopelus microlampas. Lineage (NCBI taxonomy): Eukaryota > Metazoa > Chordata > Actinopteri > Myctophiformes > Myctophidae > Gymnoscopelus > Gymnoscopelus microlampas. Next base: position 52,217,210 of record NC_139945.1, read on the forward strand.
CTATTTTGCTCTGAGGCTATAAAGCAGTTAAGCGTGTGTGCGTGTGCGTGTGTGCGTGTGTGCGTGTGTGTGTGTGTGTGTGTGTCTTACTCCAGGTCCGTCTGAGTTCAGGGTGCGTCCTGAGAAGCGCTTGGCCAGTAGACCTTCAAAATTTGTGGTCCTCTGAATGGCAAACAGAAGCAGCTTCACCTCAATCTCTTTAGCTCGTGTCCGCATTACTTTGGCTAGCTCCACCCTAAGGTATACACACATGCACACACACATACAAATGCAAAAACCACAACACATACAGACGTTTAAGACAGTGACACCAGAATCTGATGCTGCTAGTTTTGACATAATGTGAATATTGCCAAATAGTACATTTTATAATATTGTTAGAAGTCCACTTAACCAAAAATGCTTCCTTGATATGCAGGTAAAATGTGTGTGAAACAGCCACAGAAATTATAAAATAAATAATGTCATGTCTAATCTTATTGTATTCACAGAGAGGATTGTGTGCACATCCCACGCCTGCATTAGGCCTGGACATCAAGGGAAGAATCAAGGATAAGAAGAAGAAAGTCTGCACACTGTTCTCAAGCTCCAAAAAAACTCATTTTTTATTTACGTTTCGACCTTCTAGGTCTTCATCTGGCAAATATGATATTTTGCCTGATATTTGCCTGATGAAGACCTAGAAGGTCGAAATGTTGCATAAATAAAAATGTAGTTTTTTTGGAGCTTGAGAACAGTGTGCGGACTTTCTTCTTCTTATCCTTTAATCTTATTTTATCGACAGCTGTGTGAAATACATGCACACAGAGCCTTGCCTGTCACTGAGCAAAATCGGACAGGAAGTTCTTCTCAAATGCTGAAAATACAAAAGCATTCACACATACAATACACACAAAAGCAGGCACCAGACAGAGACATGGTCATTGCTCATGGAGGTCAACAACAGTGATTGAAAGTTGGCAACAGAACGAACACTCATGCCAGGTATGCAATGCCATTTCGGTTCGCTTGCAAAACAATCAGCATATTTTCAGGGCGCACTGGTAGCTGGCCGTTCATTGACCTCACAATCGCAATGTCCCTGGTTCAATCCTGGCTGGTCCTTCTCTCTGCCCCAAGATGCCCGTCTCTCTGCTACCCTATCTAAATAAAGCATACCTGCTGCGACACCTGCTTTTCCACCTGATCGTAGTAACTTCAACTTGGCGACGCCCCTAGTCACTGCGTTGTTTAGGTTCAAGATTACATAACTTTTAATATGCTATTGGCTGTTTGTGTTCTTTTTGGAAATAATGAAAATCCGCTTATGTAGGAACATTAAAAAAAAATCTGACTTCACTGTAGTAGCCTTTTCCTGAATGATATTTGTACTTGGGCTGTCGTGAAAGTTTATATTTAGAAAAACAAAAGTAGTAGAAGTAGTTGTGAATTAGCAAACTAGACATTTAGACTGGCGAATTCCTTTATCCTCATAAGCGCTAATGCACGCAACTGTTTTCGCCAGGTTTCATTTTTGTTGTTTCTCATAAGCGCTCGTCCGTTGTCCTTCAACAACACAGCCTTCTGCCCAAGCCCGGTGGCAAAAGCGGGTGCGCATACCTGCCCCCCAAATAAATAAATACATAAAGAAGCAAATTGACAAAACCCTTTTCCTATACTGTCAGTATGTGTGTTTCAAGCAAGCTTGCCACTTGCAGTAAACCACTGCAAAAGGGAGACAGTTAGATTAACTTACATCTAGACAAAATGTTACAGGGAGAAAAAATACCATCTTTAGATGGTATTTAGATGGTTTAGAAATCCCCCCAAAAAATGCCTAATGACTATTGGCAAATGACAACACTTAGACATACATTTTCCAATTCCAAATAACAACACTTCTATGGCCAGAAAGCTGGGATCCAAAAAGGGGTTTGGAAAAAAAACTCAATGATCATACTGGGATCATCCAACTGTGTATATCTAGGAATAAAAGTGAATATAGGTGTGTCTTTGTAGAGGAGTGCACCTGGTGATGTGGCAGAACTCCACAGCAATGCGTTCCGTCATGCACCACTCTTCAGGGAACATACGTCCGTACTTCTCCTCGTAATCCACCAGCTGCCGCTTGATCCAGGCATAGCGACGATCGATCTTATCCAGCCATGCCACCTAGACAACACAGCAGGCCAACACAAGAGACAAATGGAGCTCATGCACACAACAGTAAAGCCCCTTACACACCGGGCGCGAATCTTTCATGCGAATAATACGTTTTTTTTAAAAACCTTATAAAGTCAATGCAAGCTTACATTGCGGAAAAGCGAAACAGCGTCTTTTAATTATTCCGAACGAGTCAGAATTTTGCGTATATTCTCTGGTGTGCAATGACCTTAAGGATGAGGTAGGGCTGCAACTGTCAATTATTTTCTCGATTATTACTCTTTGAATTTATCGAATAACTGAGAAGCGCTTCTTTTTATAGAGTTAAAACTATTGATATATCAATGTGAAGTTTTGATAAATCTATTAGTCTGAATAACAATTCAGCCCCGTTTTATGCTTCCTCATACAAAGGTGTCATGCAAAGATAGCCTATAAGCTTGCAGTGCGTCGATAATTTTGATATCTACTATGATAAAGGCAGGTATTGTGGCAGTGATTACCACAATCAACATGCTACAGAACAGAACTGCATCAAAAATGAAATAAAAATAAATACAAATTAAATATCATAATATTCTCGACCAAAACATTTGGGGCAAATGAGGCAAAATAACACCTAAAACAGAGAGGACAGTTCAGAAAGTTGCATCATTTCCCTGTAATGAATTTAAAAGCCATATAACGATATCCAAAAACTATATCTAGTCTCATCATGACATTGATATAACACGTTTATTCATCTACCTGAAATCATGCTGGGTTAGGAGTAAGACACAGTCAAGACCTTCAGTAAAGAAACTACAACCTTCAGTCAAGAAACTTGTGGTACGTAGAGTCACTTACTGTCAATAACAGCTTTCACTTAGTTTAAAAATATGTGCAACTTTCCATGAATATATTCAATTAATCAATACACTACAGGTCACAAGCAAATGCTATCACAAGAAGGAAACGTGTCTGCATTAACCACTTTAACCCTGTATACTTCTCTGGTCCCCTCCCTTTTATCCTTCTACACCAAATCTCTTCGCTGAAAATAGCCTATTTTCCTGTGTCATCTTGTGAGCTTGTAAATCTGCTAATATTTGCCAAATATTTGCCTATCATGACATGAAAAGGGACACTAGGGTTCATGTGGTTAATAATCGACTGCTATTTTCTCCATAACGGATCTAGACAATGGCAGCCGTTTCCCCTCCCAATCCACACTCACATCCTGGTTTTCCTGGAACAGCACCAAGTATTCAGAGAGGTGCTGCCTGATGAATTTCTTCACAATCTCTTGTTTAATACGCGGGTCCAACACGTTGGCCACCAGGCAGGCATCTCTAAGGACATTACTGGGACCACCTGTCCTCTGTGGGGGTAATGGGTTGTGCTGGTTAAATACTTACAAGTTAAATACTGTAGTATATGGGTGAAATAAAGCCATGTTCACAATTGATTAAATTAGGTTTCGACACTGGTTAGATGGTGCTTATAATGGCTTATTACACGGCTTGGTTGAATGCTCGATTCTGATTGGTCAGTCATCGGTCATTATTTCTCGATAATGACCGCTGAGCTCAATAACGGACCGCTGTGTAATCAGAGACTCAGAACACCTGCTCATATCAACCTCCGCTGCTTTGTTTTATGCTTTATCCAACATGACAGCCATGTAAACAAACAACCAATGTCATTTACAACTAAACGTTGCTCTCAAGAATGTTTTTGAAAACATTTGAAGTGAGAAATAGACGATGCAATGACCGAAAAGTGATTCTATTTGATCCACTGCACTTCCTTGTTTATCGTGGCTACGGGGGAAATACCAAAACGCTCGCCCCAAAACACAGTCGCCCCGGGGCAAATCCGGCGGTATTACAGGCAAATCGGCAGTATATAGAATGGGGGGCGAGTGTGTTTTGGGGCGAGTTTTTTTCTATTTTGTCATTTGTTTTCCGAGGCAAACTCCGCCCAGCCCAATAGGCTACTTATGGAATACTTTCATTGCCGTAAGCAAGGAAATACTTCGTTTTGTTGTTACTTTTGGGTACATTTATTCATGTATTTATTAAGTAGCCGTGTAATAAGCGGGATAATGCATGGGGAGGCAGTCATTATTGAAATTTAAAGCCCGACAGGGCGATTAACCACCGAGGCGCAGCCGAGGTGGTTAATCGCCCTGTCGGGCTTTAAATTTCAATAATGACTGCCTCCCCATGCATTATCCCTTGCATATGACGTATTGTAGTCTTTTATTTGAAGTGTATTTATTCAAACACACGAACAAACATAAAAGTTTCAAACATGAGAGAAATCACACTGTTGTCTGATATATTTACCTTAGAGCCCTGAGCTGGGAAGGCCTCTTCAAAATCAGCTAGGATTTGAGTGCCCAACTCACTCTGTGCCGCTTTCACTCTACACAGAATAGAGAGAACAAATGACTGACCTTCACTGACAGGTTCTGTTAGGTTGTCTCAGACTGAATTGACCACTTTAAGACCTATAGCGAAAATAGCCGATCTCAAGGATTAAAGCAAAAACAAATCTCAGAACTGGTCATTTTTGTTAGGCCGTCAGAACCAATGTTAATTTCGTTGAATAAAACTATGACAGAAAATGTTCGCCGACTACCTTTTTTCACTGATGAAAAACTAAATTAAAGCAATGATTAAAACTAAGCTATAACTATATTGACAATTCTGTCAACAAAACAAAAACTAGACGAAAATGTAAGGGAGGGACTAGTGGAGAGGAACTAAGACAAGTCATTTTATGCTTGGTTGTGTGCAGGTGTCGTGCTCCGGAAATAGTCGATCTACAAGCTCACAGTGTCGTGAACTTGTAGATGATCTGCTATTTTCGGCGCACATCTAAGTGTAAATCAGGCATTACGACGCCATCATGGCCCACCAAAAATACATTTTAGTTGACTAAATCAACTGCCGATTCAGACGACTAAAATCTTATTCAAAATGATATTGAGTCAACTAAGATATTACTGAAACTAAAATATTTCAGATGACTAAAATATGACTAAAACTAAATAAATATTTGCTGTCAAAATGAACACTGGTCCTAACAAACAACGATTGCTTTAAAGGGGCTCAATGAGACATGGAGGGCAGCCATAGCAGGGCAGAGTGGCCGTCTGGTTCATCCCCCAGCCCAAGTCTGTGTGTCAAAGTGTCAAGACACTTAACACATAGCTGCTCCCCGGGTGCTGTATTAATGGCACTCACTATGAAACCATCTGTGTGTGTGTGTGTGTGTGTGTGTGTGTGTGTGTGTGTGTGTGTGTGTGTGTGTGTGTGTGTGTGTGTGTGTGTGTGTGTGTGTGTGTGTGTGTGTGTGTGTGTGTGTGTGTGTGTGTCTTTAAGTGTGCACGTATGCGTTCCTGTGTGCATGAAAGCAAGCGTACAACTGACCCCTGAAGATGACAGGAAAACTCAACGACAATCTCATATCTTTCATGTGATGAGGCCTATCTACAGTATTATAGCCTGCAGGCCCATGAGCAGGCCCATGAACGCATGAACTGGCAACCGGACCAGGGTTAAACCAGGACCCGTCCCTGGAGTTGGGAGAAGTGTCCAGAGTAAACAGGAGAGGGCGGGCAGATAGCTCTGCAGATGGATGCCAACTGCTTGGCAGAGGTTACTGCCCCTATCTCTTGTTCCTTCTCCCTCTAATGTGGTTTCGCCTGAACCTTTCATTCTTCCTTCCAATCGTCAACTCAATCTGTCTGACCTTTTCCATCTTGCCTGCTCTGTTGTCTGCCTGTCTATGTGTACGGTACTCTCTGTCTGCTTTTGATGTCTCCATGAAATGTTGCTGTCAAGCCTGAGTTATACTTAGTTGTGTGCCGGTGTCGTGCACTGAAAATACTCATGCTGCGTTCGCCGCGTTGTGAGCTTGTAGATCGGATATCTTTGGTGCGCTACAACGGCGTGCAACTAAATATTAGGCCTGTCTCCGACTAAGGATTTGTATAGTCGATTGGCGACTAATTGCCAATAGTCTGAGATTGAGAGATTGGCATCTCTCAGTCAAATCACGCAAAAAATATGTTATGCAATAGCGGAACATTCCATTTGGGCTGTAGGGTCTGATTTAACATATACTTGCTTGGTTTCTCCCAATAAATCATGATGTACATCCTATTTTTGGCAAACTATTAGTTAATTGATATAACAAACTAGGCCAATCTCTGTCGAATAAAAAAAAAAAATATATATATATATATATATACCGGTATATACATTTTTTCATAATTCGACTAAGAGATTGGCAGTCGACTAAGACACCCCTCGACTGATTAGTCGACTATTCGAATAATCAAGGTCAGCCTATTAAATATACATTTGTTTCAGCCTCCCCGTGTTTCTTCTCGTTGAACACACTTGATACTTGATATTTACAACTACTGTCCAACTGTCCGTCTTGTAGCATGCGTAGCTTTCCTTTCCTGTGCTCCCTAACGTTCCGTGTTCTCCTATCATCTGTTCCTTCAGAGGACTCAGTTCTTCCATGCAGCTGTTATGTGGTTCGAAAAAAGAGCTGTCTGCCACACCTCAGTCAAAACAAGAGGAGAATTTGTGGGTCAGAGTTGCTCTGAACCTGCGCATGGAGCTGGCCAGCTTGTCCTCATTTGATTCCAGTATTATCAGGAAAATATTAGCGGGGGGGGGGGGGGGGGGTTGAGTTGTGGGAAAGCCCGATGCAACAGTACACTTTGTTTCCAGCAATGCTGCGTATTTGCAAGCAAAGTATTTGGTTCTATTCGCTGTAAACACAAATGCTCTTGCCCACTGCCTAGGGTTACAAACACACACGCACAAGCCGGGACAGACCACATGCATTTCCTCTCAGTCACACTCACCCACTAAATATGAATCTTTGTTATGAATCTTGCATGTGTTCTGACCTGGTGCATTCTAGTCCAAGTTACAAGCACACAGGTTTGTAAAGACCACACATGTTTTGCACACTTCTTACATTAACACAGAACGGTGTGTGTGAGAGTGAGTGAGTGAGTGAGTGAGTGAGTGAGTGAGAGAGAGAGATGTTTGCACAAGTGCAGACAATATGAGGGCAAAATAGGTCCTAATTCAGTATATTTGTGTGAGTGTGAGTGTGAGTGTGTGTGTGTGTGTGTGTGTGTGTGTGTGTGTGTGTGTGTGTGTGTGTGTGTGTAAACAGGATGCAGGATATAATAAGTCTAAGACTGCACCAATACATACCGTAACCACCTGTCCACAGTTCAGATGACAAGTTGTAGAATATTACTGCTGTGTGACTGCACCACCGCTAAGCTAGCCTGTGAATAGTAGCTGTAGCATGACCAGCAAACTGCTCAAGTATCCTTAAGCTAAACGCTGACCCCCCCCCCCCCCCCCCCCCCCCGTTGCTCCAGGGACTCTAGTGCAGCATCTGATTTGACATGGGAAGGAATCATCTGCAAGTAAACTAACCACTTAGTGCTGCATTATGAAACTTATTTTAATGAATAAATCGTTTTAACTAATGTGTCTGATACATTATAACAGCAAATATGCTTAGGAAACCCACTTGGGTTCCCACTCGTCGGGAGTACGAGGTTCAAATCCTGGGTAAGACATAGAACTTAGATTGATTGTTATGCAACCACATTCGCAAAGGCTTTGTGGTTTCAGTACCTTTGTGTGTGTGTGTGTGGGTGCATGCGCTTTTGTTGTTTATTAGTTACTGTACCTCTCAGAGAGCTGTCTGATCTGAGGGATGCCCATGTACTTGTGGAAGTGTTCTAGCACATTCACCACTCCCTGCAATAGGTTGGCAACCTCACCATACTGCCTCTTCCTCGTCATGGCCCTGGAATACACACAATTTCAGAAACGGTATGCTTTCACTTTAAATTGTATTAATAAATACATTTCCAGAACATTTCCAATGGCTGTGTCATTTTGGCGCAAATGTTGGGGGCACTCGTGAATATAGAAGTAATCAAAAAACGAATGTATGTGGAACAGTTGTTGTGAGGAAAAAAATATATATGAAAAGGTTACACAGTATGACTTAAATCACAACACTGTATTTTGGGCATGTCATTATAAACCAAACGTAAATAGCAGATGTACAAGCTTGCAATGTGAGCTTTTAGCTCAGCTATTTTCAAAATAACTTCGAATTCACGTTGTGGTCAAGCGGCTATGCAGCTCATCGGTTAAAAGCACTACTCTGCATCAGAGAGGGCTCTAGCCCCACAGATGACAATCTAAATCTAAAGTGTACCCACTCTAAGGAGTCCACGCCTCCTGCAAGCATGTGCAAGTGGTTCAGGGTGGTGATGGAGGTGGTGAGGTGGCGCTTGGCGTGGTCCAGCTGTTTAATGTCCCTCGTTATCTCCTTGACCTGTCCAAGAGGAGCAGACAGGGAGAGAAAGGGGAGAAAGTGAGCGGTCAAAAGGACAAAAGGGAGGAGGTGGTGGAGGTTAAAGATAAAGAGATGGAGAGGGACGGACAGCATAGGCGAGAGAGATGATAATAAACAGGAAAGAGAGAGAGACAGAGTCATGAACAGGAGGCAGAGATGGAGAAAGACAAAAACACACCCATTGGTTTGAGAAATAATTGCTCAAGCATGCCTGTTGAGGGAGGGGCCCACGTGCTACTGCTGCCTCGCTCTCATCTCACACACACACACGAAAGCAGAGAACAATGTGCATTGTTAAATTCTTTCCTTTATCAACACACAAACACACCCATTCACACACGCACCATATGGAAGGTGCATTACCCCAACTTAAAATATAAATTCTCCCCACTGCCCCCTACTGCAACAGTAGTGTGTGTGCAGGTGTGCAGGTGTGCGTGTGCGCGTGCGTGCGTGCGTGCGCGCGCGCGCGCGCGCGTGCGTGCGTGCGTGCGTGCGTGCGTGCGTGCGTGCGTGCGTGCGTGCGTGCGTGCGTGCGTGCGTGCGTGCGTGCGTGCGTGCGTGCGTGCGTGTGTGTGTGTGTGTACACAAATGTATGCACTTGAGCACACTCACCATTTGTTCAGACTTCTCAGCCTTGTCCTTGATGTCTTTAATTTTGCCAAAGAGCTGCTGGATGGCTATCTGGGCCTCCTCCAGAGCCTGTCCAAAACAAACACACATGTACTCACCAATAAAGAAAGAGAGAGAGGGAGCATGCGAGAGAGAGAGAGAGAGAGAGAGAGAGAGAGAGAGAGAGAGAGACAAAAGGGGCGAGAACATGATACAGAAACAGATAAAAGAGAAGAGTAGAGTAGGAGGACAAGGCCAGATGGCATTCATAAGTGAAATATTGTCTCTCTCTTGTGAATGTGAACACCAAAGCAGAACACAGACAGAACGACCTCACATTGATAGGGACGGCTTTGTTTTCTTTGCCCCAAATTCTATTACTTTCTTTGATATGAATGAACACTATCCGCTCAGTAACGTGACCAGTTGTTATCAGTGTTGAAAAAACAGCAGAGAAAGAGAGAGAGAGAGAGAGAGAGAGAGAGGGAGAGAGAGAGAAAAGAAAGACTGTCAATGAATAATCAATCAATCATAATATAGTCAAATCTAAAAAATCAATGAACGTTCGAATGTGAAAATTAAGGTTCTAATAAAAAATACGAAAAAAATCTGCGCCTCGACTTTTCGCACAATCCTGGCCTGGACCCCTGTAACCTTGCAAAGCAGCTGGCCTTGCGAGGAAACAGAGCTATCCGTTTGTAGACTGCACAAGTTAGACAGACAGACAACGCAATGGCATCCATAATGCACACATGAATGACACATCACTTAAATAAGTTGCCAATTATTTTGTACCCCTTTTTCTACGCAATTTAGTAGTTATGCCAATGTATTCCTCCTCACACACAATTCTGTGTTGTTACTGCTGTCGTATCCTACTGACTCCCCTGCCAGTGAGGAGCCCCAACCAGGAGGACATAGAGCCTTCATCATACTCCTCTCGCCCAACACTCCCCGCTGACAGGTGCCGCCCCAGCCCGTAGGAGTACGTGCAATGACCATTATTATCACCCTCCCCGCCCGGGTTATCCCTCCCCGAACACAGGCCAATTGTGTTCGTGTAGACGCTCGACAAAGCCGCATACACACCACCGTGGATTTGAACCCACAACCTCTGTGGTGGTGGGCAGGGACTTTTACAACTGCGCCACCCGAGCACTCGACACATCACTTCAATTGATTCAAAATGATAATGTAGGTCAAGCTGAAATGGCCATTTGGTTATGAAGGCAGACAAGTTCACAACCAGACTCACTCGACTGAAGAAAGTGATCAAAAACTCAGTATGGAGTTGTCCCTCAGTGTAAAAAGTCCCTGTGACATTGAGTACCCTCATTTTATTTAAACAAAAAAGATTACAAAAGTGTTGTAGGCTATACTGAGTCTGACTGAATAGATTGGTTGTAATATTAGATTTCTCGTTACAAGTAAAGAAAAGGGTTGTTTCCATCACAACACTTCTCTTGGAGCTATGCATTGTCCGTTCTCCGTAAAACGTCAATAAATGCCCAGGAGGCTACAGTATAAGATATAAAGTACTATTAATTTGATCTCACACAGGTTTCTAAGCACCAACCGTGGTCCCAGAGAGAGAGAGAGATATATTTAAATGAAGGTTTACAGCATACAATAATAGCTACCAGTCTGGTATATGTTTGAAATTCTTGTTCACGGAATAATTTAACTTATTTTGTTTGACAATTTTGACAGCCCTAGACTGAGAGGAGGGCGGAGGGCAGTGGGAAATCACATCAGCACGACTCGATCAAAAACCTTCTCCCACAGTTTACTCTCACATTCCATTCGGAGCGAGTTTTCATCATCTGGCATCGGGACCATTTAGAAAATGACCCGCGGCAATAATGTCCTATTCTCAGCTCCAGAATGGGAGCCGTGACCAGCAGCTCCAACTAATTGGCTGACTAATTGACAGACTAGCTACAGTAGCTAGATATCAGATAGCGGTAGCTCGTTAGATGACACATGTGCTGTGTGCGTGTCCGAAATCACCCACTCATTCCCTACTCCCTTTATAGGGAGGTCTATGTACAGTAGTAGACTATAGTGAACACATCAACAAAACACATTTCATGACTTCATCGCTGTTGCACTATTAAAACATGCCAGTTCAATGTCTGCCTTTTTTTTATTTCAGCCAGTGGTGGAAGAAGTACTCAGATATTTTACTTTTACTAAGTAAAAGTAGCAATACCACAATGTAAAAATACTCTGTTACAAGTAAAAGGTCTGTGTTCAAAATGTTACTTGAGTAAAAGTACATAAGTATTGGCATTAAAATGTACTTAAAGTATCAAAAGTAAAAGTACTTTAGTGTTTCTGCTATTTTTTCCCCAGCAGATCTACAAGATTGCGACGCGTTGTGAGCTTGTAGATCGGCTATTTTCAAATAGCCTAGTTATACAATAGGACTAAAGTGGTTAATGTATGTTTCATAATGTAATAATTTATATCTGCAAAGTAACTAGCAACTAATGTTTTCAAGTAATTGTAGTGGAGTAAAAGTACAATATTTGCCTCTGAGATATAGTGGAGTAGAAGTAAAAGTACTGAAAATTGGAAATGTACAGTACTTAGTTACTTTACACCACTGATTTCAGCGCAATGCATACCCATTTGTCATACCATACTGTTAAAGATGCATTGTGGGATAAAATGTGTCCACTATAGGGTGTAATACTACAAAATGGTGTAATCACTATGTAGTTCACTGTCTAGTGAGTAGGGAGGGATGTCAGACACAGCCATGGAGTGAGTACAAGGCTGAGCTCTATAGCAGCGCTGTCGCTGGGATCAATAAAGCTGACTCATTAGCAGGTTTATAGCTTCTTTTCTTTTTACATAAACATCTTTGGCAATAAGAAAAGGTAATAAAACAGCACGTATATATGGTATACACAAATATAAAGACAATTATCCATATACAGTAGAAGTCCTTAAACCACAACCCCTTCTCACTATTAGTTTTAACCACTTTCGACCTGATGTCTCTGTTTTGGCCATATCATTATGAGCGAAATAAATGAAAAATAGCTGATCTGCGTGAATTTGTAAATCTGGTATTTTTGCTATTCTTTGCATGACAAAGTATATTGTTGTATAGTTTAAGTGCTATTCTAATATTTCCCTATCTTCTCACAGCTGTTCTTTGATGGTCCAGAGCAGGACTTTGGCACCACATTTCCATACCAAGGTAATTGTCAAGAGTTGGCCAAAACTGGTGGCAGTGTGGACATAAGTTTGGCTCTCCTGTTCTTCTTCTTCTCTTGCTCACTCACTCACTCACTCACTCATACAGAAAGCTAACAGCCGGCACCAGCTGCCCCAGGAATTTACCACTTTTATAAGCCTCTCAGAAGCACACAGAAGTGGACACCGGCTGAGCAAATGCACACACACACAAAAGCATGTGTCCATGTACACATAAGTTGTGGACAGTAGGGCTGTCACCATTATGACATTTTACCTGACGATTAATTGTCAAAAGCCGATCTACAAGCTCACAACGGGTCGCATCGCGAGCTTGTGGATCTGCTAATTCCACAATGTTTTTAAATGTTTGAAAATATATGAACATTTTCAACATGGAAGCGATTATGATTATGCTAAATAATTGCGACTAGGCAATCATGTAATAATTGTGACAGGCCTATGGGACAGTTGACACCGTTTTCCCCTGTTCTGAAACTTGCATCCAATAGGATATGTTTGGAGACAGCAGCACTGTGGAGTTGTAAGATCAATTCAGACTCCATCGCATAAGGGTGTTGCTTGCCAAACATAACTCATCTAAAAGTTGGGGATGCAATGTGTGTTGTTACCTTGTAGATCAGTACTTTAAGGCAAGCAACACCGTCGTACTATAGAGGAAAATAAATGACAGTCCGTACTATGAGTAGCTTTTTAGCAGCTCACAGCTTACAAGCTCACAGCGCAACTGTTTTTGAACATGTTCGGAAATTGTTGAATAATTTGGATTTTCAATTTAAAACAAATTCTGGGGGTCCCTGGCACAAAGTATTTTCAGATGGGGGGAGGGGGGGGGGGTTCGTGGCCAAATACATATCATTTTGGGGATCCTTGGCATGAAAAGGTTTTAGGATGACTGATTTAGAAATCATTTATTTTGTCAGCCAAATTTGAATGGTTAAGAAAAAAATGCCAAGTTCATTATTGGACAACCTCTACTTGATTGCACAGATGAATTGTAAAAATGGATGAACTGGAGCAACTCGGGCAAGGCTGTGTCAGAGGATAACTTGGGAGGCAGGTATAACAACCTCTCGGTCTCATCGATCCAAACGTTTTTGTTGTCAGAGGATAACTTGGGAGGCAGGTATAACAACCTCTCGGTCTCATCGATCCAAACGTTTTTGTTTTGTTTTAGATCTGAGCGCACCTGGAAGGTAGGGAGTGACTGTGTATCTTTACAGAGGACCCTGGAGATTGCTCTCAGTGCAAGAAAGTGCTCATACTAGAGGCAGGAAACAGTCACTTGTGCAGGCCTAGCTAAGTCAGTCTGGCTGGCTTCCTAGCACTCATTTCCTGCATTTAGCCTTGAGAACAGCAGCGAGGGACCACTGCCCAGCATGCGTCCTCATGCTTGAGATGCTATCTGTTCTCACACACACACACACACACACAAAGATAAACCACGCTCCACAGCACACGTACACTGTTAGAGAATTGTAGAAACAGGGGGGTGGAGCTTCCCTTCCCATACTGATGGCCCATTCATACTTGCGTGCCATGTCGCTCACCGAAAATAGCTGATCTACAAGCTCACAACGATGCAATGTGCTGTGAACTTGCAGATCTGCTATTTCCGGTGCACAACACCAGTGCACAACTAAGTATAAATCAGGCATAAGCCTGGCATGGCCTCATATTAGCAGACTCGTTCACACCACAGTGCTGCTGCAGCTCCCAAAAGGCAAATGAAATTTTATGGTGTGTTCAGAGTGTTTCCAATCTGGGAACCCATTTGGTTCAAATCTGTCTTGAGAGATTAGTGTTTCTAACCTTACAGTTTGGGATTAAACGCAAGAGACAGACATTCTGTCTCCGTAGTAAGCTAGTAAAGCTCAAACAAACTCTCATAAAACTTTACGCACATAGAAGTTCCTCTCAAATTTAGGATTTACTTTTGATTCAGAATAAAAAAAAACATTTTTTTCTATTTCATTTGATCATCGTCCAGAGGAGAACATGTCTGGTGCTATATTCTATATTATATTCTATGTACAATCATGCTACATGCCACTTTCCATCTGCTAGATACTGTAGTGTAGGATATAGTCTCGCGTAGCCAGACAACTATTCCACAATCTCCGAATAGTCTGGAACTTACACCTCCCGAAAGCAGAGAATGGAAGCTGTCATCTCTTCGCCATTTCCATTCACGAAAATATATTTTAAAATATCTTACAATTTTATTTGAGAATTTTCATTTCTGCTTATTTTGATTTATATTAGGACACATTTGCGTGACTGTTAAGACGAAACGGGAGCAGGGGGGAGGCGTCACCTCCGCTTCAATCTGGGAACCCATAGTCCAAAAAAAAGGAAAAAAAAGCACACTCTGTTTTTTTCCTTTGAATTTGACTCTGGGGGGACCTCCCAATAGAATGTGGATAACAGGATGTTGGCCGTTAGGTCCGCCCTCAGCCCTCCACTTCCGGTCCAGGTGTCTTTGTTTACATTCCGAACATTCCTAACTATACACGTTGTAACAGGAGCTCCTGACAGATTCAGCTGCGGAGCTCTGAATCCATCTTGAGAGATTACCTCCGCTTTATCCTCGGATCGTTTTCAGAGCTTCCGTGCTCCAGACTGTATGACGGAAACATTTGAAAATTGTGGCAGGCAACAGACTGGCTCGCGAGACTATGTAGGCTATGAACCATAAGGCTAAGATAAGATAAACCTTCATTGATCTCTGATTCAGGTTTCATAGCAGCAACAGCAGCAGGAGTGAATCACAGTAAAGGCTCTGACACAGCAAGCGTCAGAGACGGACGCGTGTCAACTCATCAAACACACCCGTTGTTTACAACGGCTGCAGCCACCTGTTGGCGCAACTTTCAGAGCGTGGTTTTATTTTGGAGCGTCAATGCGCAGAGAGAAAGAGAATGACTGGAACGACGGATAACATATTTTATATGGTTTTGAAGACTACCCATAAACATCCTGGTGGCTTTTTGTACTCTGCATACCTCCAAAATGTGTTTTTTAAGACTAGCACCAGGCACGAAGCAAACCCATTATTCAAGTTTTCTCTTGTTGTTTCTCAAAATGTGTTTGTTACCTTGAAATTATGGCTAAAGTCTACGCCAGCATTATATGGATCTTAATGACCGTGAGCTGTCAGCTGTGTACCATGGAGTGACGCGTTACCCACGTATCTATGACAACAGGCTTGTCTGTGGATGAATAGAGTACACTGGCAGCTGCTTGTAAGATCATCATATTAACTACACAGTTATTTACTGTGTGTGGACCAAACACACTCAACTTGACCAGGAGAATGCCATAAATCTGTTAATTAAAACAAGGAAAACTTAAGACAAAGGGTTATCAAAGTAACATTCTGAATGTCAGATAAATAAACTGTGTAACTGTTGAACGGTCTCTCTCCAAAGAGATAGCTGTATGCGATTGGCAGTGTGTATGAGTATACTGTAGATGTGCTCAATATATTTGCTGTGATAATATCAGGTAGTCTGCGTTTCTCCGATACTTTCACTGCAGCCACCCATCCATATACACTTTTACAAAACAAAAAGGTAATTCAACAACAATGGCTTCTTAAGTCCTCATTATTGAAGTAAAAGAAAAGTCATTATCTGGCCATGTATCATCATAGAGGTAGCTAAATAATAGGTCCTAGTACATGTGAGCAAGAGCAAACCCAGGACAAACTAAACATTACCCATGGTCTATTCTGGAATTTCTAGGGGAAACATTTATGTTCAACCAATTTAACTCGCAATACAACAGTCTGTTACCACTACCCACACACACACATCAGAAAAGCGCATTCCTCTGTGGGAACTGCCTGCCCACTGCTGAAGCATGACTGGTGGGAGGAGAGACTCCACAACACACTGAAACGACAGGGAATCCCTTCAAACCTCTTTATTCTATATATCTCTCCAGTCTACCAGCTTTTATTACCCACATTTTCTGCGCACACCCACGCTCCGATCTCTGGGTTTACCCAGAGGATTTTGCACAGTGAGCAAGATAAGTTAATACGAGATAAATTGCTGTAGTGTAGACTGAACTCTTTCATCCTTATCCTGCGCCGCCGTCTTCCTCATAAAGATGAATATCCATTTCCTCCTTTCCATCTGCAGAGAGGGATTTTCCCTTAAGAAACGTCGGGACCAGCTCTGTGGGATTTGGAACGGCAAGCTTACTATTATTGTGTGTAATGTCATGGGCCTGGAGGTGGGGCAGAGCCGCGGGGGAAGGGGGGTTAAGAGCATTTAATGTCATGAGCCTGGAGGTGGGGAGGAGCCGCGGGGGAAGGGGGTTAGAGCGTTTCCGCTACCGAACAGTAGCGGACTGCAAAAGAAAGGCCCTAGACTAGACACACTGACGACAACTTGCGCCTAATCCGCCAAACTGGTCGGTGCGCGCGCACACACACACACACACACACACACACACACACACACACACACACACACACACACACACACACACACACACACACACACACACACACACACACACACACACACACACACACACACACACACACACACACACACACACACACACACACACACACACAGCTCCCCATCAGGTGTCATGTTCCGTCTAACCACCTTCCCCTGACGGGAGCGAAAGCTCTGCCTTAAATCAGGAGAGGCTTTTCTTTTCTGACACGCTTCCACCCAAAAAATAAATGAGAACATGTCAAGACACAAAACCACAGGTTCAAATGGAACCTCGACATTTGAGGTAAGGGAATCCATTTCATTTCCCAGCCCCGTTTTCCATAACGAGGGCAGTTTAGTTTGAATGGTGGAGATGGGATCTGACTCATCCTGTCCTTTTCCGTGGCAGCAGAACGGAGGGAGAAAAGAGGAGGATGATGATGAGGAGGGGGGGAACATACTTGTCTGGGTCAGGAGTATCCAGGAGCACTATACCTCCAAATCCAAGTTTAAGGATGACACTTTTAACACTGACTGGTTGATCAATAAGTCCTAATGTTGTCTGTCAGACAGCAGTCAAGTCCCACACACCAAGTCCTTCCTGGTGTGTGCATGCCATTATGTGTTCATTTAGGCTGCAATCCGTCAAGTTTCATGTCCTACTCAGGATTTGTACACAAGTCTCCCGCGTGGGAGACTTGTATTTCGACCGCTCTGCCAAGAGGCAATCAGTACTTGTCTACCAGTAGGTGTAAAAAAAGAAAAAACAAAACACACATTGCAGAACGAATGAAAAAACTATAGGACAGTCAGTTCATAATGGGACAGTGATATGATTTTCATGATGTTTTCAGCACTGAAGGGTAGGCGTAGTTTGTTGTCTCCGCCAGGCTGGAAACGAGTGTTGATTGGGGTCCCAGAGGAACAGAAATGGTATCAAATGGGGATCCATGGCCTAAAGCATATCAAACTGGGGGAGGGGGTTCTTGAAATGAAAAAGATTTCATTATCCATGGTTTAATGAATAGTGGCTCAGCTCACCTGTCTGCCATCCTGGCCCACATTGGTCTGGCCTCTCACCACAGTCCTGATGTTATCATCTAGACGCCTGTCAGACACGATGATGACACAGGATGATTACTGTTCTGGTCACATTAGCTGAAAATAATTGCTGGCATCTATGACAGTGGTTCTCAACCAGTGGTTTGGGGACCACCAGTGGTCCTTGAGAGGGGGTTCCAGGGGGTCCCCAGACAAATTAATTGTTAGGAACCAAATTGAACCTTGTGTGTCTGTAACTCTGAGAGTGTACAAATGGAACCAAATGGACCCTAACGGGTCCATTTGGTTCCATTTGTACACTCTCAGAGTTAAATGAACACTGATGATGATAATACTACTGTGTAGATTGGGACCCCCAATAAATCAAAATGGTTGAGTCCCTGGCATTTCTTTTCAAAAGGGGGTCCCTGGGCTAATATGTGTCAATTTGGGGGTCCTGGTTGAAACCCACTGATCTATGACAATCACCCATCTACTCACCGAATCTTCATACGGATCTTGCTCACCACGTCATCAATATTAGCCAATGACTGAAGAGAAACACAACAAGAAAGTCAGTAAGTGAACATCCCATGACCCCCAAAGTTATGACTCATTTATGCTTTGTCGTATGACGGAGTCGCGTGTACCGAAATTACTAGAGCTACAAGCTCACAATGTGTCACGATGCGATGCGTTGTGAGTTTGTAGATCTGCGATTTTTGCCAAGCGACTTTGCTGTACGACTAAGTATAATAAGCAGATTAAGCACGATGCTCCCTTACAGAGCACAGAAAGAACATACAATATTTCAATACAAATGAAAAAACGAGTTAACTCAGTCATATATATATATGCCCCTGCCCTGAACAACGCTGAATTATTCACATTGTTACATAGCTACAGTACAGATACACCAGACATCAGTTAATCATGCACTGTGACCCTTTTAGACTCTAGAGACCAATGATGAGTGCAACAAAAAGGTAAACAGCGCCCTCTCTTGGAGTTATAAGTTGTAGCAGACCTATAGTACACTTTTCTTCCAGTAAGTAATGAGGTAGAAGCCTGTACTGAGTGTTAGTGAGGGATACTGATCTTTTCTGTACCTCATAATCATTGTGAAAATAATTACTAAACCCTTTCTGCACCAAATAATGAGTTCTATTCTCTAATGAAGAAAATTAACAAGTTCAAACAAATATTTTGCCCAGATGGTCCTAATCTAATGGTCTTCCTAAAGAAAATGGCAATAAAGCAACATATTTTTTTCTAAATTAGGTAGATTTTTCACCCCCAAATAAAAGCATCGACCTGTATGAATGAGGCATCGCCAAATTAATAGCCTGATGTGAAAGGTTTGACAACGCATTTTCAGATTGTTTATTCGTCAAACTCCCGGTGTGTAAGAACCATAGCAAGTAGTACTTAAACACATCACAATTTTACCAGTGCAAAAGAATTGGTGATTTGTTTTACGGCATTGCTCTGTAGGAGGCTTGCCGTCTGCAAGAAGGCCTGAAGGTGTGTTTGTCCAGAGACAATAATCTTGAAACTTAACCGCTCATCTGATCAGTGCCAAATGTCTTGTGAACACTGCCAGTAGACCAACGAAGCACCTCCATGTTTTATATTCTTATATAGTTACATTTTATAATGGAAGTCAAAGGAGCTCGTGGAGATCGTGGCTGCAACATTGGCCAACTGGAGTCATACATCATAGATGCGTCATAGATGACTGACTGAGAACAACATGGGAGCCACGGCGTTATTATAAAAATTTACAGTATATAAAAATAAATAGGGGGTCCCCAGCAAAAGTAGTTAACATAGCATCACAATCATTTCAACCACTTTATCCATATGTTTGGCTATTCAAAAATAGCAGCTCTACAAGCTGCAAGCTTGTACACCTGCAATCTTTGGAAACATTTGAAATATATTGAAAATGTTTGGAAAAGTTTTAATAAATCTTCTTTTCTGGGGGTCCTTGGCACAAAACCTTTTCAGATGGGGGTACGCGGCCAAATACATATCAATTTGGGTGTCCTTCACATGAAAAAGGTTAAGAGAACCACTGCCTTAGTCTGTTCATTCAGCATAGTAATCACTAATCAGTACATAGGACTGCAACTATTGATCACCATCTTAGCGATTATTCTATCAATTACTTTTTGAATTTCATTGTTTACCTTTCTCCTATGATGACATGCCCAAGGTAGGGATCGATTAATAATATGTTTGTATTAAATTATCGGTTTTCATTGTTTATAATTGATTCAATCGATTTGTTCGATTAATTGCTGCGGCCCTAATCAGTAGTAATCTGAAGCAGTGGTTTTCAACCAGTGGTCCGGGGACCAGCAGTGGTCCTTGAGGGGGTTCCCGGTCGTCCCCAGCTAAAAGATGGATAGTTAGGGAACCAAATGGACCCTTATAGATCTGTAACTGATGAGATTGTAAAATTAAACCAAATGGACCCGTACGGGTCCATTTGGTTTAATTTTACACTCTCAACAGTTAAATTATTGTTAAACATTTGCATTACTTAATTAAGAAGTTTATACAATTAGAGAATATAGAAGAATCGTAACTTTGATCAACATTTGCCTGTTATCTCTCTACCACATGAAGGATAAGGATAATTCCTTTTAACAGGTCGTTCATGAAAGTCCTTGCGGTCTTGTTTCCAATGAGAACCTGTGAGCAATTAGGGGTTAAGAGTCTTGCTCAGGGACAAATTTCATTTCATCGACACATATGCTGACCTGGCCTGGAATCGAACCTGGGGCAACCAGGGCCTCTGGCTCCCTAGGCGGGTTCACTAACCATTCAGCTATGGCCGCCATAGCTCAATTCCATCAATACAGCATTGATGGAATTGTGGAGATAATCTTATCCAACAATAACAAAATATACTACGTTTTGGGTCTGAGAGGCTAAAAGTCATCAAATGATGGTCCGTGGCTCTAATGCCAACTAAATAATGGTCCTTGATATGAAAAAGGTTGAAAACCTGTCTGCTCTCTTACCTGTTCAGTGGGGAACAGTGTGTTGATGTATTCCACAGCATTAAAATCTGCTCTGTCCAGTGGATCTTGACTGGGGAAAACCTGTAATCCCAGAGAGAGAGAGAGAGAGAGAGAGAGAGAGAGAGAGAGAGAGAGAGAGAGAGAGAGAGAGAGAGAGAGAGAGAGAGAGAGAGAGAGAGAGAGAGAGAGAGAGAGAGAGAGAGAGAGAGAGAGAGAGAGAGAGAGAGAGAGAGAGAGAGAGAGAGAGAGAGAGAGAGAGAGAGAGAGAGAGAGAGAGAGAGAGAGAGAGAGAGAGAGAGAGAGAGAGAGAGAGAGAGAGAGAGAGAGAGAGAGAGAGAGAGAGAGAGAGAGAGAGAGAGAGAGAGAGAGAGAGAGAGAGAGAGAGAGAGAGAGAGAGAGAGAGAGAGAGAGAGAGAGAGAGAGAGAGAGAGAGAGAGAGGACCATACTTTAAAACAAGTGTGTCAGCAGCAACTGACAATACCTTGGTTCCCAAACTGGGAGTCGGGGCCCCCAGGGGGTCCCCAAATTATTATGGAGGGTCCCCAGATGATTAGCTTAAGGTGCAAAATTGTTTTCTCACTCAACAGTAAACAAAAATAGCCGATTTACAAGCTCACAACGCCTTGCAGTGTGAGCTTGTAGTTCGGCTATTTTCACAATATTTATCTGTGGAACAGAGTAAAACTGAATGTAAAATGCCTACAATTCCAAGTGCTCGTCAGGGTGGGGGGTCCCCAGTTAAAAAAATATGAGCTTGTAGATCTGCTATTTTTGAAAAGTCTTAATGGGTTAAAGTACATTTACTCAAGTGGTGTAGTCCAAGTACATTTTGAGGTAATTCGCTTGAGTATTTCCATTTCATTTGAATACTTTATCCTTCCAATTATCCACTACTACAGTTTAGAAGGAAATGTACTTTGTGCAACAAAACATTTATTTGACAGCTTCAATTACCAGTTACTTCTTATCAGACAGGGCAGGGACTGAGCCAGCCATGGTTCACATGACGCTCGTCTGTCAAGGTATGACAGACATGTTTCAGAGCAGGGACTAAGCCATTGCCTTTACAGTAATACTTAAGTTAGTAGTAGTAGTAGTATGTATGCTTAATTGGGTATTGTTATATTGGCACTTGTGTTGGTCTGACTGAATACTTCTTCCACCTCTGCATTAGTCTTACTCCCAACAACCTCTATATTACAAAACAAACACAAAACAATCACACAAGACTAAACGGAAATGAGACCTTCTGAATGTGAAGCAAGTATAATGTTACACCGCCAGCAGCTATTATTAGTTTCAGTTGTGGAAAGTAACTAAGTACATTTACTCAAGTACTGTACTTATTACTTAAGAACAATTTTGAGGTATTTTTTACTTTACTTGAGCATGTCCAATTTTCAGTACTTTCTCTTCTACTCCACTTCATCTCAGGGGTAAATATTATACTTTTACTCCACTACAATTATTTGACATTCAATTACTAGTTTATTTGTAGATTTTGATTATTATTACAAAACCTACATTAAACACTTCAGCCCTATATACATTTAGTCCATTTGAAAATGAAAGATCTACAAGCATTGTTTTCAAAGGATTTGTATACATTTGAAAACTTGTGAAATGGGACATTCTGCATAATGAGTACTTTCTACTCTTGTTACTTTAAGTACATTTTGATACCAATACTTTTGTACCTTTACTCAAGTAAATTTAGAATTTTGGACTTTCACTTTAAAGGAGTATTTCTACATTGCAGTATTGATACTTTTACTTAAGTAAACATTTAGAGTACTTTTTCCACCACTGGAAATGAGACCTTTTGTTCTGAATGTGAAGCAAGTATAACGTTACACCAATAGCAGCTATTACTAGTGTATAGTTTCATACGTGGATAATAATAACAGTGTAATAATGTAGTCCATTATTCATTCAGCCAGTCGGTGGATTTGCAATAACTGGTCTGTCTGTCAGGCTAATTGTTTTTATGGCCAATAACCTGCTAACTAACTGTCATGAATGCAAATATAAATGTCCTCAGATATACCTGCTCAATGGCCAGCTGCACCTCTGGAGTCAGATGCAGAATAGCCTCCAGATCCTCAGCTAATTCCAATTCTTCATCCTCCATCATCTTCAAAACAAAACGAGCGACCACCTCTTCTTCATCAGCATAGATACCACTTCCTGGTCAGCGTTGCCAGGTTTTGAGAGAGAAGCAAGCAACCAGGTCTGGTGAAACTAGAAAAACAAGCCCAAAGTGGCGGACATGGCAACGCCACTTCCTGGTGAGGAGGCTTCTGGGATATCAAATGACGTTGCACTCAAAGAAACGGTGCGCCATCTGGTGGTTAAAATGTTGAATTACAATTTTATTAAATTATCATAATACATTATATTTTTTGTTTTTTTGTATATGTATTTATACAGTGGTGTAAAGTAACTAATTACATTTACTTAAGTACTGTACTTAAGTACAATTTTGAGTTTTTAGTTTTTTTACTTAACTGGAGTATTTCCAATTTTAAATACTTTTACTTCACCTCCACTAGCCTACCATCTCAGAGGTAAATATTGTACTTTTACTCTCCAACAATTGTTGAAAAAATTGTGAAAACCTTAGTTACTAGTAACTTGATTATTATTACAAAACATCCATCAACCACTTCAACCATATATTTGAAGATAGCAGATCTAAGCTCACAACGGGTCACATCGCGACCGTTGTGAGCTTGTAGATCTGCTATTTTCAAAAGGTTTTTATACAGTTGAAACCTCTGAAATGGGACATTCTGCATATTGGGTACTTTTACTTTTGGTACTTTAAGTATATTTTCATGCTAATATACTACTTTTGTACTTTTGGTACTTTAAGTATATTTTCATGCTAATATACTACTTTTGTACTTTTACTCAAGTACATTTTTTGTACCAGACCTTTA